>NC_077231.1:293056059-293363976 GCF_027887165.1 Monodelphis domestica
GCATCATTCTCACAAGTTCCTCCATATTGTCCTGGATCACTGCATTGCTACTAGTAGAAAAGTCTATTACGTTTGTTTCTGTTTCTGTGTACAACATTCTTCTGGTTCTGTTCATTTGGCTCTGCATCAATTCCTGGAGGTCTTTCTAGCTCACATAGAAATCCTTCAGTTCATCATTTCTTTCAGCACAATATCATTCCATCACCATCAATTTGTTCAGCCATTCCCCAATCGAGGGACACTCCCCCGTTTTCCAATTTTTTGCCACCACAAAGAGCACAATTATAAATATTTTTTTGTACAAGTCTTTTTCCTTATCTCTTTGAGGTACAAACCCAGCAGTGGTATGACTGGATCAAAGGGCAGGCATTCTTTTAAATCCCTTTATGCAGAGTTCTAAATTGTCCTCCAGAATGAGTGGACCGATTTACAACTCCACCAGCAGTGTCCCAATTTTGCCACATCCCCTCCAACATTTATCACTTTCCCTTACTGCCGTATTGACCAATTGCTAGGTGTGAAGAGGCACCTCAATGTTTTTTTTTTCATTTCTCTAATGTGGTGAAATTTAGAACACTATTTCATGGGATTATTGATAGTTTTGATTTCTTCATTTGATATTATAATCTAATCTAACAAAACAAATAAAGTCTCTTGTCAGAGGACCAGTGGAGGGTGAGGGTTACATCTACTCCTGGCTTCATTATTTCCTACTCCCTCCATGGAAAGTTTGGAATTTATTTACTTGGAAATCAATTTGTTTTGGGAATTAATTGTTTGGAGAGTCTGATAGTATTTTCCTATAGCAGATCTTTGGAAAATTCTATTCTTATAGAGAAGAGGGACAGAGATCAGACAGTAATACAATCAGATGGATTTGGACTTTATTGGGAGTTTAGTCTCAAAGAGTAGTTGTTAATGGTTTTGTGTCAACTTGTTTGGAGGGACCCAGTGGAATGCCAGAGGGATCAATGTCTTAGATAAAGACAAAATTCCAAGCTTGCATAGACACAGTGGGGGACTGTCAAGGTCCAAAAGGATCTCAATAGGCTAGACAATGGGGCTGACTCTAATTAGATGAAATGTAATAGGAAGAAATGTAAAATCTTGTACTGAATATAATAAATTGACTTCAGAATTACAAAATTGATGGGGCATGTGTAGACAAAAGTTTTTCTGAAAAATATCTGAGGATTTTAGTGGACTGCAAAATCCATATGTGCCAATAATGTGGAGACCAAAAAATCCTGGTGCAATGTTGGACTGAATTAAGAAAGAGCATAGCTTCAAGGATTGGGAGATGATATTCTCACTGTCCTCTGCTCTCAACATCCCTCATCTGGAATAATATATTCCATTTGGGGGCTATGATTTAAGAAATACACTGATAAATCAGAAACCAGAATTCTGAAAAACCCTTAATTCACATTGTATATAAGGATGGGTTGAAAGAACTGGGGATCTTTAATTTGGAGAAGAAAATACGTAAGGGCACATGGTATTTGTGTTCAAGTATTTAAAGGGCTGCTGCATGCAGAAAGTACTAGACTTGATCTTTTTTGGATCTAGAAGACAAAATGAGGAGAAATGAGTAGAAGTTACAAAGATGTTAATTTGGACTAGATTTGGAGTAGAAGAAAAAACCCAATTAACAATTAGATCTGCCTCAAGAGGTAGTGGTCCATTGTCTCTTTCTCTCCAAGGTTATATGTCTTCAAATAGAAGCCAGATATTTACTTGCTTAGGCTTATTATATCAGTGATTCCTTTTGTGTATGGGATGGGCTAGATGGCCATTGAGGTCCCTTCCAATTGTCAATTACGCATTTCTGTGATTAAACAAAATGAATTAGTGCATGACTTGCCTCCTAAGAGGTAGGGAGGATTATTTATCAGTTTTCTGTGGCCATTATTTGTCAATGTTATTAAAACTTCCCGTTTATAAGAAATTGGGACTGGATGTGCGATTTCATTGAACGAGGAACTCCCAGGTCAGGTCCTTCTTCCCTCAGAAGTTGCTCTGCAACTTAAGTGTCTTGGTGAATTGTCTTTCATCTCCATCTTTCATCTTAGGATTTCCAGGTACATCATCATAATGTTCAGAAATAACTCAAAGAACTATATTTTGAATTATGATATGTTCATAATTATGAATGATTAAAAAATATATGTGCTTTCTATACACCAGGCTCAGTGTTGAGGATAGGAGTACAGAAAACAAGAACATTTTTGCCCCCCATCCCCAGAGACATCCCATATAAAATGTGAATATAACACATTTAGAGGAATTATGGCTTAGGAGGAGTGTTTCCATCAGGGAAGTCACAGGGATGGTGATTGGAGTCATAGGAAAATTGACCGATACTTTCTTTTAGAAATGGTAGCATTGATTTGATTTTAACTGGGTCTTGGAGCTAGAGACAGGAAGAAGAGGGTGGGGAGGAAGGAAAGAGGATGGATGAACACATCATTAAGGTGGCCTTAGAACAGTAACTACAGACCATTGTATGGGACTTTATTAATGTTTTCAAATTTTTGAGCTTTAAATGGCCCTAAAATCTCATTTTCTGCTCAGTTTGCAAATGAACATATAATCAACCAATCAACAAACATTTATTAAGTACCTACTTTGTGTTAGACACATTGCTAGGGGCTGTGGATACTAGATGAGGTAAAAGACAGTTCCTATCCTCAGGGAGCTTACAATCTTATGGGGGAGACAACATGGGAACACATCTACAAAGCAAACTAGGTACAGAATAATAGGAAATAATTAAAAGACAGGAGGCATTAGAATTAAGAGAGATTAGGGAAGGCTTCTTGTAGAAGGTACCATCTTAATTGGCACCTCAAATGTAGCCAGCAGGTCAGTAGTCAGAGAGGAAGAGGAAGTTTGTTTCAAGCATGTGAGACAGTCAGAGAAAATGCCTGGAGCTAAGAGATGGACCATATTGTTTGTGAGGGAACCTCTCTAATTGAAGACCTTGAACTAGGCACTGAGTTGGGAAAGAAACAATTATAATTGATCTATAAGCACTTTACAAACATTATCTTTTTTTTAAGCCTCACAACAACACCATGAGGTAAGTACTAGAAGTATCATTATCCCTATTTTCCAAATGAGGAAACTGAGATAACCCACTGGTTAAATATCAGAGGCAGGATTTAAACCTAGTTCTTCTCTAGGGTTTTCTAGTCAAATTCTCCTTCTATGTCATGATAAAACACAATTTTTATGTTAAAGGAGCTTTCAAATAGTTTTAAAATAAGAATTCTCAGTTTTCCTAAAGTCTAAGTGTTTGAAATCTTGTCTGGAGGCAATCTTTATTCCTAGTTAATGAATCATTAAGCCCTTTAATAGCTACACAGTATGTTACAGTAGAATGAGCACCCCCTCTCCAACCGGAGAGCCTGGTTCAAATCTTGTTATTGATGCTTATTACCTCTTTGACCTTGAACTAGTAATTTAATTGCCCTGGGACTCAATTTCCCCATCTAAACAAAAAGGAAATTAGCCTAGCTGAGGACCTCTGCAGTTTTAGTCATAAGATCTTAATAGGGATGTACCTATGGAAAATGAAAGACTGATTCAACTCTAATGGAGTTGGGATACATCTTTTTTGCACTAAAACTGGATGGGGTAGATTAAAAAAAACCCCATTAGTTAAAAAATACACAATTATTTATTTGTTTGTTATATTAAAATTCCCAGTTAATTCCCTCTTTCCCTCCTTTTCCCTCATTAGAGAAGTCATCATTTGATGAAAAAATATATATAAAAAACCATGTTTTGTTTATTTCTGTTTATTTACTAAATCATTTTCAGCATTTCCCCCATTCTTTTTATAGAGTAGACTAGAATTTAAAAAAACCAATTGATTTTTTGTTCTCTCAGAAGTAGAAAAGCATCGTTGAAAAAACCCTTTTCGAATGGGCTCACTAGATATATACTTGCAAATACATTGTTTTATAATTAGACAGTTCAGAATGAATCAAGTGAGTATATTGGGAGGAGCAGGACAGCACAAATATAAAGCTGTCACTTGGGGGAGCTGGAACACTCTACAAATCTAATATACTTCCCCGGCAGATTTCATAAAAGGGACTTCAAGGCAGGGTAGATAAATAATATTCTTCAAGTGCCTAGGTCTGGGGAGGCACATATTCTTTGGGGAATCCATTTTTATATCTCTCTTTATTATTTTGCCCAAGCAGAAGGCAGAGCCTATTCTACTGAGTTTAAGGATTATTTGCTAGTTGCCGTGAATGAAATGCGGGCTTTTCATCTTAGATAATTCAACATTCGAAGTCATATTCTCCACGAGCAAAATCTAAATGATATATCATCTCTCCATACAGCGACATTTTAGCATCCTCCAGGGAATACCTAATGACCACTGCTCTTTCATTTGCTGTGTCAGTGCAGTAAAACAGAGATAGGTAATAGGTGGCCCTTGTCTGTCCTCCTTTAGAGAGGCTGTTGCCATGGAGAGCAGTGAGGGTGGGGGTGGAGGTGGCAGTAAGAACTGTCCAGCTGAGACAAATCAAAGAAAGTCATGGGGCAGAGTGAGCTCTCCGTGACTGAGTGTGGAAACACACATGTGTCTGCTCAGTGCTGAGTGCCACAAATGAAGATAACTCTTTCTTATGCCCAAACACTTTTCCTCTGAGGGTATTAACCCCTTGCTTCTTGGTCTCCGCAATGCCTTCCACCTTTGTCTCCATGACTTTTGCCCTGAGAAGTAACTAGGGATAAAGGAATTAATGTTTTGCATCAATTTTATAGCTGACCCAAATCTGGGAGGAATAGGGAACACAGGTGATGCCGATCCAAATGATAAAACATGGTGATAGGCTAGAGTAAGGGTTCTCTTTTTGGGTCATGGATCCCTTTGGCAGTCTGGGGAAGCCTATGGAAATCTCAGAATAGGTTTTTTTTTAAAGACATCCAATGGAATGGATAGGGTTATAAAGAAAACTAATTAGTGAAAACATTATCAAAATCAAAAAGGAAAAAAGTGAAAAAATAGATTAAAAAATAAAAAATAATAAAAATAATAACAATTTAAGATCCCTTGGGTTAGAGCAATAGGAAGGTTGTATATGCTGAAATTCAGTAGGGATAGATGTAAAATCTTCCACTGGGGTATAAAAAATCAGCTTCCAAAATGTTAGCTGGAAGAAGCACGATTAAAAAGTAATTTGAAAACTATCTGAGGGTCTTATAGGACTGGGAGTTGATTATGAGTGAGCAATGGGATGGGTAGCCAAAAAAGCTAATTCAGTCTTGGGCCGCTGTAAGAGAGACCTTGTTTCAAGGACCGATGAAATGAGAGCCACACTCTATCCTGGCCTGGTTAGACTTCATCTGGAGTTCTGGTCAGATGAAGATCGATAAGTTGGAGTATTTAGAGGAAGACAACCAAGAGGGTCAAGGTCTTTGATTTTATGTCACATGGGGATAATTTGAAGGAAATGGACATGCTTAGCCTGGAGAAGAGAAGACTCAAGGAGGACATGATAGCTGTGTTAAAACATTTGGAGGCTGTTATGTGGAAAATGGTTTAGACCAGACGGTCAGGCAGGTGACATTTTTATTACATACACTATGTGCCAGGGTGGGGATACAAAGAAAAGCCCTAATAAAACAACCCCTGAAATAAAATTGTGCTCAAGAATATCTGATGAGGGAGATTACTATGTCCAATCAGATTCATATAGAATAAAAGTGGGGTACTTTCAGAGGGGAGTCTCAAAGATTCAGAAGGACTTCTGGCAGAAGGCAGGAAGGACTTGAAGTTGAGATGTAAAGGCAATCAGGGAAGTTGAGACACAGCGAAAGCAGACCTGAATTAAAATCTGGTCTCAGACACTCGCAGCATTGTGCATGCAGCAGTCCTACAACATATTCATGTTGACTTATATCCGACTTTAAAAAGATTTTTGGGACCATGAAATTTGATCCATTTTCAGTCTGATTCAAAACTTTGGGATGGCCATAGAGAGTGGTCATCCTGTGAAGTCCAACTCAACTAGAGGCAGAAGGTGAAAAAATTGCTGAACTTAGAACCACAGGATTCAAGAATGAATCTTGGCTCTACCACATATTATCTGTCTGATTTTAGGCATATTTGCTTCTCTAGGACTCATCATTTGTAAAATTGAGAGATTGGAATCATTGGTCTATGAAATCTCTTCACAAATGTCAGTTGAGGAGGCCTAGCTGGATAGCAATTTATTTGAAAAAGATCTGAAGGCCTTAGAGGACTGGAAGTTCAGTATGAGTCCCTGAACCATGAGCCTTGGATATTTGCAACTTACCAGGACCTCCAAGAGGATCTTGGAGCTAATTGATATAAAAAACATTTGATAATAGTTCTTATCAGGAGAGCTTTTCAAGACATATTCACCCTTGAGAAAAGAAAACTAAATATTTTAGTCGCTCACTAATGAATTTATACTTCTTTCAATCAAAATTGCCTTTACTTGGCCATAACGCAACCCATTCTTTGCTTGGAAGAGAGCATTTATGAGTTTCTATGGCTAAAATAACACATTTTATAGTTGGCAAAGCATTTCCCACATATCAGCTCTCCAATATAAGTTTTCTCTTCTGTTCTCTTCATCTCAAAATTCCTTGACACTACCTCCCACCTTCTCTTCCTTTTCCTTAGCCTCTGGTAATGAGATGGCCCTTTTCTTTCCCCCTATTCAAAATAAATACAAACTAATTTAGGGTTAGGATATGAGAAACTACTTTCCAAAAACCAAATATTAGCTCCATGCAACAATGAGGCATCAGAATAAGACAAATCTAAGCTAATAGGAGAATGATCAGATAGTATTACATACAAACTAGGATTAGAGAATGGACTTTTGATTTCAATGGCATAGAGAACTCCCAGCTTAGGAAATTTCCATTATTGATGCAGGTTGGCATGTTCTCTGCAGCTGAAGAGTCCTAGATTGTTGCCTCAGATCTCTGAGAGATTAAGGTATATGCTAAAATGTCTCAATATATTGATATTGAGAGTCCTGGAAAAAATGTGATAGCCTATTTACTACAGCATGGAATATTTTACGGAGATTCTAAGGAATCAATCAATTTCTTTAAGATTTTAAAGTTTGCATTGGCTTTACAATGGTCACACCAGCTCAGGAGTCACTGAGAAGTTACAAAAACTCTACATTTTCAATAAAAAAAACAAATAGGAGGAGGGGGAAAGTGGATCTCCTAGGCTTGCCTTTGCATGATCTGTCACTCAGCCTTGGAATGGTTTCTCTTTCCAATTTGCATCCTAGTTTTTCTCATTTCCTTCAGGTTTTCAGCTCCAAGCTTCCTTTCTACAGAATGCCCTTCTTAGACCTTCCAGTGAGGGGCTGGCTGATGATCTCTCATATTCTCTGTGTAGATCTTTTCTGTCTATAGTTATTTATATGTTGTTCTCCTCCCATTAGAATGTAATACTAGGACAGTTTTGAACTTCCTTTGTTTCTCTCCAATGCTCAGCACAATGCCTGAGTCATACTATTTTTTCTTGTTCAATCATCTCAGTTGTGTCGGATTCTTCTTGACCCCCATTTGGGATTTTCCTGGTGAAGATATTGGAGTGGTTTACCATTTCCTTCATTAAAAAAAGTTTTAAAATTACATTTTCCCCCAATTACAGGTAGATACAATTTTACTAATCATTTTCAGACATTTTGCAATCTACGCCCCCCTCCCTTTCCAAAGATGGCAGGCAATATGAAATAGGTTGGCCATGTGTTATCATGCAATATTTATTTCCATGTTCTATGATGGGAAAGAGACAGATTGCTAAGCTCATGAAGGAAATAAAGTGAAGAATGGCAGGCTTCCATTTGCATTCACTCTGTCAGTTCCTTCTATGATGGAAGATGGCCTTTTTTTGTCATGAATCCCTTTGAGTTGTCTTGGATCTTGTATTACTGATAATAGTTAAGTCATTCATGGTTGATCAGCATAGTTATTTCTTTCTGCACCTCATTTTGTAGGAAAAATAAGGCACAAACAGGGTAAAGTGACTTGCCCAGGGTCACACAGCTAGAGAGGGTCTGAGGCCAGTTTTGAATCCAGGAGTTCTTGCCTCTAGGCCTGGCTCTCAACCCACTGAACTACCTTGCTGCCCCCTTATAATATACTTTTTTTTTTAAACCCTTGCCTTCCGTCTTAGAATCAATACTGTATATTGGTTCTAAGGCAGAAGAGTGGTAAGGGCTAGGCAATGGAGAGGTCAAGTGACTTGCCCAGGGTCACACAGCTAGGAAGTGTCTGAAGGCTGATTTGAACCCAGAGAAATCTCTGGGCTTGGCTCTCAATCTCAATCCACTGAGCCACCCAGTTGCCCCCTATTTGTCTTAGAATCAATAGCATATATTGGTTCTGAGACAGAAGCATGGTAAGGGCCAGGCAATGGAGATTAAGTGAATTGCCCAGGATCACACAGTTAGGATCACACAGTTGAGACAAGATTTGAACTCAGAATCTCCCTCTCTAACCTAGCTTCCCCCTACAATATACTGGTTCTCCCCCCTTCCCCCACTCAATGACTTCATTTTTTCCAGGTCATACGTGTATTATCATGCAAAACACTTCCATATTGGTCATATACAGGTAATAAATTCTTTGATTGAGTGAGTGATTGATCTATTGAAAGTTACGTTTTACATTTTATCAAGACCTACCTCATCTCATTAAAGCACCATTCATTCTCCCTCTTCAGGGTGGCAGCCACTGAGCATTCACTCATCAGCTAAGGAATAACAAACTTAGGTAAACATATTCTGAAAAATAATTCAGCATATGGCAAACCTGGGAATTAAGATTCCTACGTGGATGTCGAGATCTCTCTCTTCATGTTAGGTGTCACTTGTTGGCTTCCAGTAATAAGCTAGGTCACACCTCTTTTCTCAGATGAATTAAATGTACAAGTCAGCTTTCACGTCTTTTTGATTTATTGCTCTCCTTTACGCTGTCTGCCCCTGTGGTTTATCATGGTCAAAATACATCACCACTTTTCACTTTAAAAGGTATAGCTTGTCAAAGAATAAATTCTTGTCCCTGATATGTTAGTAGGAAGGACTGAGCCTGGGTTCAATCAGATGCTTGAATATTTCACAGAAGGTAGTCTTGCTAATTAAGTAGCCCCATTCTCAATAAATCAACAGTTATTGAGCATCTACTTTGTGCCAAGCACTGTGCTATGCATAGGCAGGACCTGATTAAAAAAACCAAAGAACAAGGGAAAAAATGAAGTTGTGGTTTGGGTTGGTGACATAAATACTAGTGATCTTTTTATATACTTGCTGTTTCAGATTCTCTTACCTGACATTCATCTAAGACCATCCTCAAGGTGGGTTTTGTTTTTTTCTTCTTGCTTGTCTCTAGCAGATGAAGAAAAGATTGATGACAGAAGGCCACAAAATAGGGTGGGGCAAGTTGCTCATTCAGTTTAGATTTGAATGATTAATGACTCTACTGATAGTACAGGTCTTCCTGTATTTATATGTATTAAAAAAAACAAACAACCCTCACCTTCTGTCTTAGAATCAATACTGTGTATTGGTTCCAAGGAAGAAGCAGTAAGGGCTAGGCAATGGGGGTTAAGTGACTTGCCCAGGGTCACACAGCTGGGAAGTGTCTGAGGTCAGATTTGAACCCAGGACCTCCCTCTCCAAGTCTGGCTCTCCATCCACTGAGACATATGATTGCCGCCTGTATTTGTTTTTAATAACCTATGCCTTGTACCCAAGTACTTCATGGACTTGTGTGTTGGTATGGAATCTCTATTTCCTCCATGCAGAGTACAACTACTTCTTTATGATTCATTCAGACTGATTCAGGCTTTTATAATTTATCACCCTGTGGCCGAGGTGGTGATGCATCTCTTAATTTAACTAGGCTGGTCTTTAAATCAGAGACATGTTGGATGACCATATGTGACTCTTTAAAGTAGTAATAATAATAGCAAATGTTTGTATAGTGCTTACTCTGTGCCAGACACTGTGCTAAGCATTTTATAAATACCTTATTGGATTCTCCCAATAACTCTTGAGGTTAGGGCTCTTTTTATTCCAGTTTTACAAATGAGGAAACTGATATAAACAGAGGTTAAGTAGCTTGCCCAAGGTCACACAGCTAGTAAGAATACGAGGCTTGATTTGAATTCAATTTTTCTTGACCCCAGGCAGAGTGCTCTTTAGTGAAATATTTAAACATCTAATTAAAAAAACTGTATGCTATGCTTAGGGAATAGGATAAAAGAGACCAGTCCAGAGTAGAATGATAGCAAAAAATCAAGCATTTTTTGTCGTTAATAGTTTCTATTTCTTCTTTTGAAAGTAGCCTATTTCTATTTTTCTTTTGGAGAAAGTCCTTTTTGTTCTCTCTCTCTCTCTCTCCACCTCCTTTCTCCCTCTCTCTCTCTCTTTCTATTAATCTATTTATCTATCTATATCTGTCTGTCTATGTATGTATGTATCTTCTCTCTCCATCCCCATTTCTCTCTCTCCCCCTTTCTCTTTCTCTTTCTGTCTATCTGTTCACCTATCTATCTACTATCTATCTATCTATCTACTATCTATCTATCTATCTATCTATCTATCTATCTATCTATCTATCTATCTATCTATCTATCTATCAACACACCCATCTATCTATCAATACATCTATCTATCTATCTATCTATCTATCTATCTATCTATCTATCTATTATCTATCTATCTATCCATCCATCCATCTATCTATATCTGTCTGTCTATGTATGTATCTTCTCTCTCCATCCCCCTTTCTCTCTCTCTTTCTGTCTATCTGTTCATCTATCTATCTATCTATCTATCTATCTATCTATCTATCTATCTATCTATCTATCAATTCACCCATCTATCTATCAATACATCTATCTATCTATCTATCTATCCATCTATATCTGTCTGTCTATGTATGTATGTATGTATGTATGTATGTATCCTCTCCCTCTCTCTCTCTCTCTCTCTCTCTCTCTCTCTCTCTCTCTCTCTCTCTCTCTCTCTCTCTCTCTCCCTCCCCCCTCTCCCCTTTTTTCTTTCTTTCTATCTGTCTAATCTATGCATTTGAAAACATGATTCTGAGAAGGGATCCATAGACTTCACCAGACTGCAAGAGTCCAAGACATAAAAAATTGTAAAGAACCCCTTCCCTGGAAGCTCAGATTGCTAGGTCAAATGAATTGTTCTCTCATTAACAATTATAGCACTCTGAAATCTAGTCACAGAGGGTCTAGTTCAGCATTCACTCCTTATGTACTATAATGGGATTCTAGAGATCAGGAAGATTTTGAAGTTATAAGGTCAAAACTCAGATCTGACACAGTTACTCATTGGATATAATACAATATCCTAAGCAAAATATAATTTAAAATATTCTTTGTTTACATTGTATTTTGATTTAATAGTAACCCAAACTACAGACGAGGATTTCAGATTCAGAAAGATGAATGAAGGTGTCACAGATTTAAAAGACAAGCAACAATCTGTAGTATAAATTCTTAATATCAAGCAGAAATTATAACACAGCCCACTAAGAAAGTTGCATTACCAATCCTGATACTTTTAATAAAGACATTATTCACATTTTATTCAATTTAACCGCAAATAGCTGTATTGAAAATGCTGCCATAGGCTACTTCCCTGTTTTAAGATGGTGGGGAAATAACTTTTTGATATTCTCGGAAGTGTGAAACAGAGATTCAATTATGCCGAGGGTAGGAAGACATGAAAAACTCTGATGCCTGTGAATAACTACATATTTCCCAGGGGAATAAACATTAATGACTATAACTAGATTATAATTGCTCATGGAAAGCTTGCTCTGGCACAAGATAAAAATACCTGACATTGCTGTCATGGCTGAGCTTCTCTTTCAGCAGCACAAGATGGATGAACAGAAATTCCATTTGAGGACAGGGCTTTCAATAGATGGAAGCTAAGACTCCACTGGGTAATCAGGGTTAAGATGGTGGCAAAGGCTCTGGTTGAGCTCCTGTCATCTGAATGGAGAAATTCTCTCCTAGAGTCTTTTCCATGAAGTAGTCATAAAGACACAAATAGTAGGTAACTGATTCACTGAGGTGGCTAGGTGGCAAAGTGGATAGAGCACTTGGCTTAGAATCAGGAAGATTAATTTCCATGAGTTCAAATCCAGTATCGAACACTTACTAGCTGTGTGATCCTGATTAAATCACTTAATTTTCTTTGCCTCAGTTTCCTCATCTGGAAAATGAGCTGAAGAGGGACATGACAAACCATTCCAGTTTCATTGCTAAGAAAACCCCAAATTGGGTTACAGAGATACAGACTGAACAAAATTGATTCACAGCTTTGTAGCTTACTAAGAGTATAAGCTCATTACCATATGGCTTTTGAATAGAATTCAGATTTTACCATGAGATGAATTCAATTAAACTCAGTTAATATTTAATTGTCTAATGAAAACCAGGAAGATCTCAATTCAATTCCTGCCTCTGCCCCTTAAAAACAAACAAATCCTTATAGAATAGCAGTAAGGACTAGGCAAGTGGGGTCAGGTCACTTGCTCAGGGTGACACAGCTAGGAAGTATCTGAAGTCACATTTGAATCCAGGATCTCTTATATTTCAGCTTGGCTCTGTATCCACTGAGCCCTGCCTTTGATTCTTCTTGTTCTTGTTCTTGTTCTTTCTTCTTCTTCCACTTTCTTTCTTCTTCTTCTTTCTTTCTTCATCTTCTTCTTCTTTCTTTTCTTTTAAAAATTATTTAGAATATTTTTCCATGGTTACATGATTTATGATTCCTCCCCCCAAAGTTGACAAGCAGTTCGACTGGGTTATGCATGTATCATTATTTAAAACTTATTTCTATGTCATTTATATTTGCAGTAGAGCGATCTTTTAACATCAAAACCCTATCGCACTACATGGTCGATTATATATTTTTCTAATGCATTTCTGGTTCCACAGTTCTTTCTCTGGATGTGGAGAGTGTTCTTTCTGCTAAATTCCTCTGGATTTTCCTGCTACTGATAGAAAAGTCTGTTACATTTGATTGTGCCACAGTGTATCATATCAGTCTCTGTGTACAATGTTCTTCTGGTTCTGCTCCACCCACTCTACATCACTTCCTGGAGGTCGTTCCAGTTCCCATGGAATTCCTCCAGTTTGTTATTCCTTTGGACCCAAAAGTATTCCATCACCACTAGACACCACAATTTGTTCAACCATTCCCCAATGAAAGGACACCCCCTCATTTTTCAATTTTTTGCCACCACAAAGAGTGCAGCTATGAATATTCTTGTACAGGTCTTTTACCTTATTTTCTCTTTGGGGCACACTCAGCAGTGTTATTCTGCCTTTGATTCTTACGGGATGTGTGATCCTGTGTAGTTCTCTGACTCAGATACAGAGAAGATGCCAGTTACAGAGACTGTACAGTTACAGAGAAGGGAGGTTTTTTTTTTTTACCCAGGGGTTCTCAGAGGTCTAGTCTCTATTCCCAGTCCAAATTAAAAGCAATCCTTCCCTGACAGAGTTTATACTCTCATAGAGGGCTTCCATTTGGTATGCTACATTTTATAATCCTCTATTCTTTTAGAGAAAGTTGGGTGGGACTTCATCTGGACACCATCACATTTATATACACAGTGACTAATTTGAAGAATATTTCTATGAAGCATGTCCCTTTTCCTCATTATATTTATTCCTTTTTATACCACAAATCAAACCTTGACTTCTCTAAGGAGGAATAGATTTTATTCCTTTATTTTTTATTTTTATGACATTTTTTTATTTGGTCAATTTCAAACATTATTCCTTGGATACAAAAATCATTTTCTCCCTCCCCTCCTGCCACCCCTCCCATAGCGGACATGCAATTCCACTGGGTGTTACATGTGTCCTTGATCCGAACCCATTTCCATGTTGTTGGTATTTGCACTAGGATGTCCATTTAGAGTCTACATCCCTAATCATATCCCCTCGACCCCTCTAGTCAAGCAGTTGTTTTTCTTTGGTGTTTTTACTTCCACAGGTTTTCCTCTGCATGTGGATAGTGTTTTTTCTCATAGATCCCTCCAGATTGTTCAGGGACATTACACCGCCACTAATGGAGAAGTCCATTACATTCGATTGTACCACAGTGTATCAGTCTCTGTGTACAATGTTCTCCTGGTTCAGCTCCTTTTGCTCTGCATCAATTCCTGGAGGTTGTTCCAGTCTCCATGGAATTCCTCCAGTTCATTATTCCTTTCAGCACAATAGTATTCCATCACCAACAGATACCACAATTTGTTCAGCCATTCCCTAATTGAAGGGCATCCCCTCATTTTCCAATTTTTGGCCACCACAAAGAGCGCAGCTATGAATATTCTTGAACAAGTCTTTTTCCTTATTGTCTCTTTGGGGTACAAACCCAGCAGTGCTATGGCTGGATCAAAGGGCAGACAGTCTTTTAGCATCCTTTGGGCATAGTTCCAAATTGCCCTCCAGAATGGTTGGATCAATTCACAACTCCACCAGCAATTCATTAATATCCCAACTATCCCACATCGCCTCCAGCATTCATTACTTTCCTTTGCTGTCATGTTAGCCAATCTGCTAGGTGTGAGGTGATACCTCAGAGTTGTTTTGATTTGCATTTCTCAGATTATCAGAGATTTAGAACATTTTTTCATGTGCTTATTAATGTTTTTGATTTCCTTAACTGAAAATTGCCTATTCATGTCCCTTGTCCATTTATCAATTGGGGAATGGCTTGATTTTTTGTACAATTGATTTAGCTCTTTGTAAATTTGAGTAATTAGACCTTTGTCAGAGGTTTTTGTTATGAAGATTGTTTCCCAGTTTGTTATTTCCCTTCTGATTTTGGTTACATTGGTTTTGTTTGTACAAAAAGTTTTTAATTTGATGTGGTCAAAATTATTTATTTTACATTTTGTGACTCTTTCTAAGTCTTGCTTGGTTTTAAAATCTTTCCCTTCTCAAAGGTCTGACATGTATACCATTCTGTGTTCACCTCATTTACTTATAGTTTCCTTCTTTATGTTCAAGTCATTCACCCATTCTGAATTTATCTTGGTGTAGGGTGTGAGGTGTTGATCCAAGCCTAATCTCTCCCACACTGTCTTCCAATTTTCCCAGCAGTTTTTTTTTTATCAATTAGTGGATTTTTATCCCCAAAGCTGGGATCTTTGGGTTTGTCATAGACTCTTGCTGAGGTCACTTACCCTAAGTCTATTCCACTGATCCTCCTTTCTGACTCTTAGCCAGTACCAAATTGTTTTGATGACCATTGCTTTGTAATATAGTATGAGATCTGGTACTGAAAGGCCACTTTCCTTTGTATTTTTTTTCATTATTTCCCTGGATATTCTTGATCTTTTGTTCTTCCAAATGAACTTTGTTATGGTTTTTTCTAATTCAGTAAAAAAGTTTTTTGGAAGTTTGATGGGTATGGCATTAAATAGATAAGTTTGGGTAGGATGGTCATTTTTATTATGTTAGCTCATCCTACCCATGAGCAGTTAATGTTTTTCCAATTGCTCAGATCTAGTTTTAGTTTTGTGGAAAGTGTTTTGTAGTTTTGTTCATATAGTTCCTGTGTTTGTCTTGGCAGATATATTCCTAAGTATTTTATATTGTCTAAGGTGATTTTGAATGGAATTTCTCTTTCTAATTCCTGCTGAGGAGATGTGTTGGAGATATATAGAAATGCTGATGACTTATGTGGGTTTATTTTGTATCCTGCAACTTTGCTAAAGTTGTTGATTATTTCCACTAGTTTTTTAGTTGATTCTCTAGGATTCTTTAAGTAGATCATCATATCATCTGCAAAGAGTGATAGGTTGGTCTCTTCATTGCCAATTTTAATACCTTCTATTTCTTTTTCTTCTCTAATTGCTACTGCTAGTGTTTCTAGTATAATGTTAAATAATAGAGGTGATAATGGGCATCCTTGTTTTACTCCTGATCTTGTTGGGAATGCATCTAGTTTATCCCCATTGCATATGATGTTGGCTGATGGTTTTAGATAGATACTGTTTATTATTTTTAGGAAAGACCCTTCTATTCTTATACTTTCTAGTGTTTTCAATAGGAATGAGTGTTATATTTTGTCAAAGGCTTTTTCTGTGTCTATTGAGATAATCATGTGATTTTTGTTGGTTTGCTTTTTGATGGTGCTTTTTGGGGTGTATGGGGTGTTCAGGGAGGGGTATGTCTCTGGTATGGAGGGCTTGTCGTGCCCTTCTAGGGCAGCTCTCCAGCCTCTGACCCCCACCTGACACCCAGCTCTCACTTGTGGCTCCCAGTAGCTGCTAGCATGTGGCAGCGGCCACACCCCGGGCAACGGCTTCAACAGGCCGACTAAACCTTGTGAGGGTAGCCATCGGGTCATAGACCCCTGGTGAACCAAGGCTTTGCTCACCCAGCATGTGAAGACTGCTTTGGCTGAACAGACAGAAGAAACCAATAAGAAGGTTCAACGGCTGAGATGGCAACACAGCAAAGCACTGTGGAGTGCTTAGGACGTGTTGGAGCACAAAGGACAACACGGCCATCCAATGCAGCTGAGGAAGTCTCCAGGTGTAATGACTTTTCGTGCCACTGGACCCAAGATTCCAATGCCGAGACAGTGGGACTGTCTCTGTGCATTGACTTTTCCACTTAAATCTCTTTCATGTACAAGTGTCTTTGTGCACACTCATCTATGGGTACACCATGGATGAAAACGCACAAAGACAATCATCATTCTCAGTTACTGAGAGACTACTACAGCTTTTTGATATGGTCAATTATGTGGATGGTTTTCCTGATATTGAACCATCCTTGCATTCCTGGTATAAATCCCACCTGATCATAGTGAATAACCCTCGTGATGACTTGCGGGTGTCTTTTTGCTAGTATCCTATTTAAGATTTTTGCATCTATATTCATTAAGGAGATTGGTCTGTAGTTTTCTTTCTCCATTTTTGACCTTCCTGGCTTTGGAATCAGTACCATATTTGTGTTGTAAAAGGAATTTGGTAGAACTCCCTCTTTGCTTATTAAGTCAAATAGTTTGTATAGTATTGGGATTAGCTGTTCTTTGAATGTTTGATAGAATTCACTTGTGAATCCATCAGGCCCTGGGGATTTTTTCTTAGGGAGTTCTTTAATGGCCTGTTTAATTTCTTTTTCTGATATGGGATTATTTAAGAATTCTATTTCTTCTTCTGTTAATCTAGGCAATTTATATATTTTGTAGATATTCGTCCACATCACCTAGATTGGCATATTTATTGCCATATAATTGGACAAAATAGTTTTTAATGATTGCCTTAATTTCCTCTTCATTGGAGGAGTGTTCTCCCTTTCCATGCCTGATACTGTTAATTTGGTTTTCTTCTTTCCTCTTTTTTATTAGATTGACCAGTGCTTTGTATATTTTGTTTCTTTTTTCAAAATACCAGCTTCTAGTCTTATTCATTAGTTCAATAGTTCTATCACTTTCGATTTTATTAATTTCTCCCTCAATTTTTAGGATCTCTAATTTGGTTTTGTTCTGGGGGTTTTGATTTGTTCACTTTCAAGTTTTTTTAATTTGCATGTCCAATTCATTGACCTCTGCCCTCCCTAATTTGTTAATATATGAATTCAAGGATATAAATTTTCCCCTGAGTGCTGCTTTGACTGTATCCCATAGAGTTGGAAAGGATGTCTCATCATTGTAATTTTCTTCAATGAAATTATTAATTGTTTCTATGATTTGTTCTCTAACTAACCAATTTTGGAGAATCATATTATTTAATTTCCAATTAATTTTTTATTTGGCTCTCCATGTACCCTTACTGATCATTATTTTTATTGCCTTATGATCTGAAAAGGTTGCATTTATTATTTCCGCTTTTCTGCATTTGTATGCCATGTTTTTATGACCTAGTACATAGTCAATCTTTGTGAATGTATGATGTGCTGCTGAAAAGAAAATGTATTCCTTTTTGTCCATATTTATTTTTCTCCATATATCTATTAACTCTAATTTTTCTAAGATTTCATTCACCTCTTTTACCTCTTTCTTATTTATTTTTTGATTTGATTTATCTAAATTTGATAGTGGTAGGTTCAGGTCTCCCAATAGTATAGTTTTACTATCTATTTCCCCCTTCAATTCTACTAGTTTCTCCACTAGAACTTTGGGTGCTAAACCATTTGGTGCATACATGTTGATTAGTGATATTTCCTCATTATCTATTCTCCATTTTATCAGGATGTATTTACCTTTCCTATCCCTTTTAATCAGGTCTATTTTTACTTTGGCTTTGTCTGATATCATGATTGCAACTCCTGCCTTCTTTCTGTCAGTTGAGCCCCAAAAGGTCTTACTCCAACCTTTAATTCTGACCATATGAGTATCTATCCACCTCAGGTGTGTTTCTTGTAGACAAAATATGGTAGGACTCTGGATTCTAATCCACTCTCCTATTCATCTACGTTTTATGGGTGAGTTCATCCCATTCACATTCAAAGTTATGATTGTCACTTGTGAATTCCCTAGCATTTTGATATCCTCTCCTAGTTTTGTCCTTTCTTCTTTTGCTATATCCTTTTAAACCAGTGGTTTACTTTTAATCAATCCCCCTATTTCCCTCCCTTAATATGCTTCCCTTTTTGGCCCCTCCCTTTTTGTTCCCTTCTTGTTTTTTAGGGTCTGTTAAGTTCCCTCCCCCCTCTCCTTTCTTACCTTTTTGTACTCCCTCCCCCTAACCCCCTTAGTTTTCCCTTCTTCCTTGCCCAATGTATCTAGATGCTCTTCCCTCTCAGAATTGATTTCACTGAGAGTAATGTTCGAGTATTACCTATTAGCACTCTCTTCCTCTCCCTCTTATAAGAATATTCTTCCCCTCTCCTTCCCATGTGTATCTTTGTGTGACAAAGATTATTCTATTTATTTTATTTCTTCATGTATCTCTTGGTACCATCATCTATTCCCCCCACCCTTTTCCTATTTTTGCATATCATTTTATAGCCCTTAATGCCCCAGTCTTTTCCTATGAGTGATTCTTCTAATTACTATAATAATGAATACAATTTTAAGAGTTACAAATAACATTTCCCCATATATGAATATATGTGTATATATATGTATATATATATATATATATACATATATATATATATATAATTTGATCTAATTGTAGCCCTTAAAGAGTTTGAATAGAAAAAAACATTTTTCCCCTTTTCCCTTTCTCTCATATTTACCTTTTCATGTTTCTCTTGATCTTTGTGTTTGGATTTCAAACTTTCCACTTAGTTCTGGTCTTTTCTTTAGAAATACTTGGAAATTGTCTATTTTGTTGAATGCCCATACTTTCCCCATGAAGTATATAGTCAGTTTTGATGGATATGTGGTTCTTGGTTGAAGACCCAGTTTTCTTGCCTTTCTGAATATCGTGTTCCAGGCCTTGTGGTCCTATAGTGTGGAAGCTGCCAGGTCTTGTGTGATCCTGATTGGTGCTCCTTGGTATCTGAATTTCCTCTTTTTGTCTTCTGGTAGAATTTTCTCCTTAGCTTGAAAGCTGTGGAACCTGGCAATTACATTCCTGGGAGTTGCTTTTTTTTTTTGGATTTAGTGTAGAGGGTGTTCTATGAACTCTTTCAATGTCCATTTTCCTCTCTTGTTCAAGAACATCAGGGCAGTTTTCTTGGATGATTTCTTGTAGTATGATGTCAATATTTCTCTTTATTTCTGGCTTTTCAGGTAGACCAATGATTCTCAAAGTGTCTCTCCTTCCTCTGTTTTCTTGATCTGTCACCTTGTCAGTGAGATATTTTATGTTTTCTTCTATTTTGTCAGTCTTTTGACTTTGCTTCATGGATTCTTGCTGTTTTTCAAGATCATTGGTTTCCAGTTGCTCAATTCTGGTCCTTAAGGCCTGGTTTTCTGTTTTAACCTTTTGGTATTGTGATAGAGGCATGGAGAGAGAGAGGACTTGTAAACCAAGATGCAAGAAACTGGGGACCTGACCTGCCTTTCAATGAATAAGAAGGTTCCAAATGGAATGTTCCCAGGAGGAGTTGGCAGTTGAGGTTGACTGAGGACCCTTGTGGGGCTGGCTGGGTTTTGGAGCTTTCTGATCAAGGGGAAATCTCTTCTCTCTGAGATTTGGCTGACCAAGATTTGGAGGAAAGCCAAGCTGAAGGAGAGACATTTCTTGGTGACTGACTGTTGGGGGGAAGCAGCTGAACTGATCTTATCAACTTCTGTCACGAACTGAAGGACCCTTGAGGGCACCTTCTGGGGTTATGCTGAGAGACCTTGCTGACTTTGTGAAGAAGAAAGAATATTTTAACTATTGTCCTCCATCTCTGCCTGTCCCTTTGTCATAGTTGTGAGTTCCCAAGCCCTCATAATCTTCATTTTAGATTAGGGACACCCTCATCCCTCTTACCTCAGTTTCCCATCCTGTTTCCCAATAAAACCCCTGACTTGAAAAGGAAAAGAAAAGAATATCTTTATAGTTCACTCAGGGGGGAGGGAAGAAGCCAAAGGCTTCAAGAAGAACTGGGAGGACAAAACCTCTGTCTATTCAAGTCTCTACCACAGAGGTGAGGGAGACAGGGGGAGAGTGTAAAAGAGGGGGGGAAGGAGAGAGGATAGGAAGAGATTAGGAGAAAGTATTGATCCATTAGCCATTAGTAGGGATCAGTAGGCAAAACCCAGAGCATTCCTCAGTATCTATCTAGAGTAATCCCTTGTGGCAGCATCCCTGTGGCAATATCTCTCAGCATCTCTGTAGCAAGTGTCCCCATACTGAGTAGCAGCTCTTTCTAGTCATAAGCCAGAGCATCCAGTCATTATAAGAGTAATAGTGTCACACAGATCACCTTTTGTCTTTCAACAAGAAATAGTTAAACAGATTAACATTTCTATTTCAGTATTCAGCTATGATTTCTTGGTTTTTTTTTTTTTTGAACCATTTCCCACTTCTCTTGCCAGAAGGCTTCCATCTTTTTGATAAGCTCCAATTTAAATTCTTCCAGAGCTTGTGGACAATTTCTATTTTTTTAGAAGGGTTTGCCTTTGTTTGAATTTTGTCCTGTATTTCCTCTATAGCCTGGGTTTTTCCTACATAAAATTTTTTGAGTGTCACTGTCTTTTGTTTGTTTGTTTTTTTGGAAGGATTTTGAGGCTCCTGTGTGCAATTATCCATCAACATGGATGTTTTACCTTCCCTTTTTTACTCAGAAATCCGAGTGAGCTGGGCAGGTTCTCTGTGTATGGAATTAAGGAGCAAGGACTTTGCCTGAGGCAAGCTCTCGAATCTCCGCAGTCCTTTGCAGTTCTTCTCTGCGCTACCTTCCCAGGGGTGCCCAAGGTCTGTGCTCCCCTGCCCGCCTGGGTTTCTGGTCTAGATGCTTTCAGGGGTAGTTCCCTGGTGGTCCTAGTCAGCTCCCAAGGACCTAGAAGTGCCCTTTGCTTGCTCTAGAGGTGCCCCCTCACTTACTTGCTGGTTCTGGCACGTGCTGGTTCTGAGCACCTAAGGCCTGCACTCCCTCACACACTGGGGTTTCTGGTCTAGATGCTTTCAGGGGTAGGTCCCCGGTGGCCCTAGTCAGCTCCCAAGGACCTAGAGGTGCCCCTTGCTCACTCTAGAGGTGCCCTTGCTCACTAGCTGGTTCTGGCATGTGCTGGTCCTGGCTCTGTAGGTGGGGTGGAGGAGGGTGGATTGGCTCACATTTGGGTGGGAGCTTTTTCACACTCTTATAGTGTGGAAATGCCCAAATCCCATGTACCTTCAATGCTGCGCCCTACTGTACAGTTCCTCCGTTCTTCTGAAAATGATTTTTAAGGACTTTTGAGGTAGTTTATATCGGTGTGTGCTGGGGAGAGGAAGTGTCCCATGTCTAGACTTCTGCCATGCTTACCTGGAAGTCCTAGATTTTATTCCTTTAAAAACCATTTTTTTCTTTCCTACTCTATGTATCATTTTACTCACCAAAGTCCATATATAATATATATCAATAATATCTGTCATTTATATAGTGCTTTAAGGATTGCAAAGCACTTTTTAGGTATCTGATTATGTAGTATATCTTACATATATTAGAAATAAGATAATTATGCAATAAATTTATATCTAATTTGAAATATTTTACATATGATGTATATATATATGTTGATATAGGATTCATACTGCAATTCAGGATAATTGATGAAGTTTCCAATCCAAAGAGGGAGGTAATAGTGAGAAAAATCTAACTTGGATGATGATAACTGGCTTTTCTGTTTATTTAAACATTTGGGTTACTCTTTGGCCTGGTGAATTAGGAACAGATGGGGCATTTGTGATACAATAAGGCAGAATTTCAATGCCAGCTCTGCTTCTGACTACATATGTATGACCCCTGGCAAATTCTTTAATCCCTGATTGCCTCAGTATCCTGTTTTGTAAAGTGAAGCTTAAAACAGTGACATTATCAAGAATTCATAGAGAATACTAAAATAATTCTTTTGAAAAATCCTCTGAAAACACAAATATGAGAGTTGAATATTTTTGTTAGACAGCAAATAGTCTTAGAAATAACAAATAATTCTGTTTATTGAAAAAGCATAATATATTATACTGTTTTTAGATATTGATATAGATATGGCGATGTAGAAAGGGGAAATAATGATAAAATGTGCTAAGAATCATAATCTAGAAAGGAAATATATATATATATGTATATATATATATATATATATACACACACAACAGAGTTTGGAAATGCTTCAAAGGGGAAACAGGTCAAATAATGAAAAGAAGTGTCAGATAATAATGAGACACAAATTAAATGTGAATTTTCTTTTTTTTTTTCTTGTTCATAAGAGGGCTACTGGATTGGGAGGGGGTGGGAAGGAAAATCCAAATTGAAAGAGGAGGTCAAAGTTAATGAAGGCAGTATCTTATCCTTGGAAATATAAACAGATATCCAAATGCAGACATAGATCTTATTGTTCAATCATATCATACCTTTTTCATCTCAGAAGAAAATCAAGCTTATTGATGAACAAATATTTATTAATCACCTACTGTGTGCCAGGCACTGTGTCTGGCTGTACCCATGACAAATCCAATTAATAAAATAAACATTACATGATTATTTTACATTTAAATTTATTTTTATTTTCTAACATTCCTCTTCCCCACTCCCATATTGAAAAAGCAAGGAAAACAAAACTCTTGTTACAAACATGTATAGTCAAACAAAACAAATTTCTGCATTGGCTATACAGCCACCCTGTCCTCATTATGGGATTATTTATAAAAATTCAATTTAATTTATTTTTTCTCACTATCCTGCCCTTCCCCAATCCATTAAGAAAGAAAGAAAAAAACCCAAAGCATGATTATTTTTTTAAAAGCACATTTGGGGAGAAAAACAATGAGTATGAATGGCAACAATTCATCATCAGGGATCAACATTCCCCTCAAGACAATTTATTTTTCTGCTATAGGATGACCATTTTTACAGGTTTCTAAATATAAAGGGATTTATGGGTATAGACCATTGATGACAAACCTTTTAGAGAAGGAGCGCTGGGCCTTGTCCCCTCCCCAATGCCCTTACTAAGTGAAGTGCTTGCTCTCACATCCTTCCCCCCCCCAGCTTCCCCCTTACCCCAGATGGCAGGGGGGGGGAGCACTCCTATTGGGCTGTTGGGCAGAGGGATGGGTAAAGTGAGAAATGTCCTCAGGTGCATGGAGAGGGGTAGGGGAATAGCTCTGCCCTGAGTCCCTCTGGCTTTCTAGTAATGAACTCTGGTGGGTGACTACAGATGTGCCCACAGAGAGGACTCTGTATGCCCTTTTTGGCATGCATGCCATAGTTTGCCATCACTGGTATAGACTATATCTATTAGAGCTGACACATTGCCTTTGGGCATAATCAGAAGTATGGCAACTTGGATTTCTCTTAGATTTGTTAATCAACAATGTGTCCAAAAGGGGTGGTTGAAGCATCTCTCAATCCTACTGCAGAACATTTCATTGATCAGATGCATGTTTGGGATGGCATTGCCATCAAGGGGAAGGAACTTCCCCCTATATAGCTTTTATAAGTTTTTCTCCATCGTGCTACAGGTATAAGGGTGTTTGGTGTGAAACTTGTATTTGGGTAAAAAATGATTGTAGACATTTATTATCTGGGACTAGTCAAGGAATCTGACCCTTCTGAAAAAAGATATCATATACAACTTTGAGAACATATAAAAGATGCCTATCTCAGATTTGATTTCTGCTTCATGCATGTACAAGACAGATCAGGAGTGGGAATATGAAAGAGCTGGAAAGGAATGAATTGAGGTTACATCTTAGATGGCAAATCTAAGAGATAAAGACACTGACTAATGGTTCAAGGGAGAGAGGATTGTGTCTGGAACGAGCAAGAACATAGAAGGAACATTATCTGTAATGCTTAGCAGCCATTTGCAGGTACAAGTCACTTAACATCTCTTTACCTCTTCCTTTTCATCTATGAAATAAAGATAATGATTTTTTTTTGTCTCCCAAACTTGCTTTGAAATTCAAAGTGGATAATGAACCCAAAATAGAATTTTGGTGGTAGCTATGAACATTTAATACATTAGCATTACAACATGATTTCCTTTTTGTAACAAATAACATGTCCCAGAAAAAAGACTGGCCAGCATCAAGGAGGAAGGTCAGACTGATCTGTTTTTTCTCTTTGTGTGACTATTTTTCAAAAGATGGGACACAAGACTTCTTCATTGACTAGTTGATAAAAAATACAGCTGATCTTAAACATGAGTATAGCTTGGGGTTTCATTTCCGAGCTCCTTGAGGATAGGAATTCTTTTTTTACTTTCTTTGTACCCCCAGAATTAAGCATAATGCTGGTACATATTAAGTATAACTTGGCTTGAAGGAAGAGGTGGGAAATTATAAGATGTTTACAAAGTGCTTGACATACCCAATCTCTTCTGAATCTTTCATTCATTTGTTCATTCATTTTCTTTCATTCAACAAATATTTATTGTATTCTTATATTCAGTTCAGTTCTATTCTGTTCAATTCAATTCGACCTAACAGACATTTGTATTCAGTGTCTATTATGTTCCAAGCACTGTATAAACCACAATGGTTACAAATTACATGAGAACAATCCCCCAAGAAGCTCATGGTCTATTAGGAGACACTTTACTGATTTACTGATGAGTATGGGGTGCACAGGGAGGGGTAATATCTCTGGTATGGAGGGCTTGTCGTGCCCTCCTAGGGCAGCTCTCCAGCCTCTGACCCCCACCTGACACCCAGCTCTCACTTGTGGCTCCCAGTAGCTGCTAGCATGCGGCAGCGGCCACACCCCGGGCAACGGCTTCGACAGGCCAGCTAAACCTTGTGAGGGTAGCCATTGGGTCGTCGACCCCTGGTGAACCAGGGCTTTGCTCACCCAGCATGTGAAGACTGCTTTGATGGAACAGGCAGAAGAAACCAACAAGAAGGTTCAACAGCTGAGATGGCAACGCAGCAAAGCACTGTGGAGTGCTTAGGGTGTGATGGAGCACAAAAGACAACACGGCCACCCAATGCAGCTGAGGAAGTCTCCAGGTGTAATGACTTTTCGTGCCACTGGACCCAGGCTTCCAACACCGAGAGAGTGGGACTGTCTCTGTGCATCGACTTTTCCACTTAAATCTTCATGCACAGGTGTCTTTGTGCACAAAAACGCACAAAGACAATCGTCATCCTCGGTTCGAGAGACAACCAACAATATATGAAATAAATATTTATTGATTAGGGTGGAGGAGCACTAACAGTTTGGGGCATTAGGAAAGTCTTCTTGAGAAAGGTGACCCAAACTGAGTCTTAGAGGAAGGAAAAGATTTCAAGAAGGGGAGGCTTAGGGGATAATCTGTGCAAATGCATGGAAAGGGCTTGTGTAAAAAGGTAATTCATGGTATATACTTTGAAAGAATTTCAGGAGGCAGAGGAGATAAAGTACTCTAGGAAAACTAATGGAATGTGCAATATTTTTTTTTTTAGGTTGGAGAAAAAAAGGCTGAGTGATCTCAATATTTTAAATAAAGAGTTAATGAATTATTAAAGAGAGCCAGGATACATGACAAAAAAGATAGCTTCCTCAGTTTTTGAACCAGGGTTTTTTAAAAGATAAAGCCAAATTTCTTGAGGGTAATCCAGGTTGTCAAGTCAAAATGATAGTCTGAGAGAGTTTTAGGAACCTCCTTATCTGGGGAATTTGTAAGAGTTTCAAAAATCCATCCATCCCAGGTGGTACATGGATGCTCCAGGCTGCTCACCTCTTGGGGTTTACTCTGTTGCATTATTGCCAAATGCCAAAACAACCATGATTTTATCCAACATGCAGCAGTTGAATGAATTAAAAATAGATGAAGTCCTACAAAGAGCTGTAAAGGGGGCTTCCAAAAATGAATTTATTGATTTAATGCAGCTAAAAATGAATAGTAGCAGTTTGTACTTGAAATAATGCTGATGGTACTTGGCCTCTTTTCACAAACTCTTTCCTTTGTTCAAACCCTATGGAGACAGGAAAAGTAAACAAATGTTACTTGGTGGTATTACAGCTTGGAGCCCAAAGCACATGCCTCACATAAATAAACATTTCCAGAGCAGCTTTTGAAAGTAAGAAATTTCTGGGGACAGAGATAAGGAGTAATTGTGAAAGGATTTGGCTATTATACTTAGTTTATAATTTTAGGTAGGATATTTTGTTTGGCTCGGATTCCCCTCATCATCTAGAATGGTACTTTTCTTTTTTCAGATACTTAATAAATGCTTCTTGAATTGACTTGGAATGCAATTAGAGAAAAAAATTCAGATGCTCATTTTGGTCATCCTGTGGCATTTAAAAAAAGTTATTCATTTCTTCAAGGATCTGATTTTAATCATTTGGTACCCCTCTCCATCACTGCGATGGGAATATCTTCCAAACCTTAGTATGTGGCCTTAGAGAAAAGATGTGGTCAAGAGCGTGCAACCCATTTGATGACTGTCATTGGATGGTAGATTTGGAGTTGAGGAAGCAATCCAAGAAGTCATTTTACTCTAGCTTCTTCATTTTACAGGTGAGGAATCAGAGGCCAAGTGAGGTTAAATGACTTGCCAACTGCACACAGTAAATGTAGGAGAGCTGAGATTTGAACTTAAGTCTTTTGACTCCAAAGCTCACACTCTTTTACCATATTACTTGGTCAGGCTAATCGAGAGGAAAGACACTTCGTTCCCAGGGTCATAGCTTAGTTAGACCTGTTGGTGTAATAATAATCACTAGAATTTACATGCTCTTTAAGGTTTTCAAAGTGGTATATAGCTTGTCTCATTTTATATTCAAAACAACTTCGTGAGGGTTTTATTATTATATATTATATTACATTATTATATATTATATATATTATTAAAATATATTATTAACAGGTATTATTAACTCCATTTTAAAGAGAGATTTTAAGGGATTTGTTCAAGATCATATAGCTAGTAGGTATTTGAAGCAGGAACCAAGTTCATCACTCTGACCCCAAATCTAGTCTTCTATCTCCTCTATTGTCTATATTCATTGAACTACTAGAACTCACACACCATTAAGCTAGCCATTGAAAAACCAAGATGATCTCCAAACCATTATGAGCCATTGTAGTATGACCTTCATGGAGAATTCCTAATTATTTGAAATAAAATTATACATCTTTAAACTTATCTATAGAAGGAACTGTGTCAATATAGTAATAATTTAGATAAAATCATGGATCACCACAAACTATCCTCTTACATGCTTATTGGGTTTAAAGTGTTTATGCTTAAAATAAAACATGACTGCATGAAAAATAAGATTTGTATGCCTTTGCAGAATAGTTTATTTATTTCTATATATATTTTAATTGTTTCCCAATTTCATGTAAAAACATTTTTTTACATTCATTTCCTAAAATTTTGCATTTCAAAATTCATTTCCCTTTCCCAAGATGTCAAGCAATTTGACCTAGGTTATGCTTGTGAAATGATGCAAAAAAGAATAGTATGTTTACATGAAGCTGGGATACTCTATTAGCATGGGGGATGATGGGTAGTATAGTTTTTTCAGCTTGAAAGAGGAAGTAGGAAGTTGAATGGGATGGTAGAATCCAGGAAACTTTTGAGTCACTTGGCAAGGACAGGGGAATCAGAATTATTCAGTGCCAGCATCTAGTTTATTATGAGAAAAGGACACTGCTCCCAAAAATTGAATATAATCATAAGCAGTTGGAGCTCAGAGATTAAATAGTGACCTGGGTGGACAGAATTTGTAACCATATAAGGACTGGGTCAATTTATCCTTTATCCTCATTTTGCTTCTCTTTTCCCTCACCATTTCATGAACCCTTAAACTCTTTTTCATTTGCTTTCTATACTTTTATAATGAATTCTATCTCCAAATAAAGACTAGATCATTTCTACCACATTCTGATCAAGAAGTTGTTATGAATGAATGGAAGAAGGACCAAAAGAACTCATGGACAAATAACCCCAAACATAACTGTGAATTTATGTTGAAGTATGCTCTTTGTCTCTGTCTCTGTCTCTGTCTCTCTGTTTCTGTCTCTCTGTCTCTGTCTCTCTTCCTCCATCCCGACTCTCAACACAAAGAGGAGTTTCAACTTTAAGGACTAGAACTTCAGAAGGAATGCAGGGCAAAAGTATCCACCTTTCTATGCCCCTTCAGTATTGCTTGCTCAGTGCTTCCTTGAGCTTTAGCAAAGTTTCAAGGTGATTTACCTTGTATGAATGCTAATTGCCAGGGACATGATAGGAATCAAAAGGAATACATTTACCTCAACCAAAAAGGAGTAAGGAATGGAGAATATTCTGAGACCAGATTGAATCAAGGAAAAAAAAAGATCTTGACATGACTCCTTTGTCTGTAAGATGAAGTAAACCCTACCCCCCAAAAAACCCTTGGAAGTGTGTTGAGTAGCCCTTCCAGGCATGTTGACTTGGGTCAGTCTCACAAAAGAGCAACAAAGTTCCTTCCCTGACAACTATTACTCCCAAGTAAAACTACAGCAGCAGATGGAAATAGATTTGAGAATAAGCAGTGGATCACAGAAACAACAGATAGAAATAACAACTTATTGAAGAAGCAACAAATCACAGACTTTGAGGCAGGTTGAAACATCAAGAAGTATCTCTTCTCTTCAGATGTGAGCTTTCTAGAGGATGTTCCTTTTGCCATAAATGCGGTAGTTTGGGGGTATTTTATCTCTATGTGTATTGAGGTCTGAGAATGATACAATTGCTTAATTTATTTTTTATTATTTACTTTTCTATTCTGTCCCAATTAAATACTTTGCTTTTTGATTTATGCTTTCTATAGTCTGATGATTTAGAATACAACAGATGGGATCCTGTTATATATGTATAATTATGATTGCCTTCCAATACTCCACACAGGAGCTGGAGGAAAAAGGAATTCCAGAGTCATATGGGATCCATATGACATTATGTATAATTATATGGGAATAGGGGAGAATTCTAAGGGCATTTCAGACAACTGAACTAGACACTAAAGATATATTAGATATGGCAACAGAGTTAAATGCAACAGTGTTCTAGCAAACTGAAAATGGCAGATGAATTATAGTGCTGGCAATGCTTGTAAAAATCTATGAAACATATCTGTGGATAGAATTCAATCATACAAACAGCTAAGTTAGCTTGAAGAAACATGCCAGCTAGTTGACATCTATTGAGTGTATCTACCAGGCATTATGGGCAGCTAAAAAATGAATAGTTAATGTGAGATAGAGGAAGGAGTCAAAGGAGTCTGGGGGCAGAGAGAAATAATGAGAAATAATCAGTTGAAGGGATTCTCATGTGAATGAGGGAAAAGATGCCAAAATGCTTGGAAAAAAATGAGTATGGGGTAACTAGAAATCAGCTAGAGAACTAAGGGAATTGGACCCTTTTAGAAGTAGGCTATCAAGAATAAATTATAGAGATGCAATCTAGAAACAAATGGAAGAAACTTGGCAGCTAAGAGGTTGCCACTTAAATTGTTGGACCTATAGTGAGGATGATTTAAGTTCAAATCCAATCTGTGAAATTTACTGGCTGTTTGACCTTAAAGTTAACCTCCTCTTGTCTCAGTTTCAAATGTAAAATGGGTATATTACTAGTACCTAACTCCTAGGGCTGTTGTGAGGATAAAATGAGATAATATCGGTAAAGCACCTTCCAAACCTTTAAGTGTTATTGTTGTTCCCCAAAACAAACCCACAAACCTGAAATAGTTTTAGAAAAATTCATTAGATCATTTAGTAGACAGAGAGAGAGCCAGAAAGAAGGGGTGGCTCTCCCTTCAAGTCTTTGTGAAGTTCATTATATAGAGTTCAGACAAAGGTGTAAGGTATATGCCTGATTGCCCTCATGTACTGTGGATGAGAGAATTACAGACTGCATTGCAAGGACTTGGTTTGTAAAATCATCATGCAGAAAGAGGATGGAATTCTGTTGTCAATGGGGGATGGGCTAGAACCTCTAGCCAAAAAAAAGCAGATCAGCAGTTGGAGAAGGGTTTCTTCTTTTCTCTTTTGAACTGGAAGAGAGAGGAGCATCTTGCTCAGCTCAACCGGTTGTGATCCCTCATCTATCTGAAGAAAATCAGATTAGCCATCCGTTCCTCAGTAGTGGATAGAGACTTTTTCCCTTTGGGGAACAGAAGAGACTATCCACCCAAGAAGATTTTCAATTGACCTCTTCAATAACTGTACATCCATCTATATCAGGAAAATCCAACATCCTGACTCCACAATCTCACCAGGGACTCAGGTTCCCTGGCCTGAGCCCTCAACTCCTAAAGGGAATTTAGGATAAAATAGTAATTAGGGATTTCCCAATTTTCCCTCTATCCTAAACCTTACCATTCCAAAGTACGCCAAGGAATAAACAGACCTTGTTACTTAGAAGGGACTGAATATCTTATTCATCTAATGTGCTAAGGGGATCAGGATAATATCTATCAAGGGAAGAAGCCAGAAACCAGAGACTGAAGGGGATTTCCTCCTTACCTCCCAGCTCTGGATCTTGATCAAATCTCTCCTCTTCCCTTGTGTAAGTCTACCTAAGAGAGGAAGTAATGCTTCTTTTTATCTGTCCCTTCTCTCTCTTAGACCTTTCAAACTTTGGTTCCTGATTCTCCACTAGTACAGTACCTAGTAGGTAATTTCCAAGAGAAGGGCAATTTGAGACAGAAGAGGAATTTATTTATTTTGGGGAACCTATACATAAACTTTGGGTGGATCTAAAGTAAGACCTCAGTGGGATACAGCTACTTTATATAAATTCTAATTATTGTTGTTATTATTGGTTTTTAAAAAATAGATCCTGTAATGTTTGGTACAGCCTAGTCAACACTAAAATCTATGTCTTGATTAGGGAATCAACTAACAGAATAAAGTGCCACTTGGAAATGTCTTGTGTTTCCACCTAGCCCCTCCTTCCACGTTCTCAACCTATTGATCAGCTCTAGAATTCCTGGGGCTTTGAATTGTTAAACACAAGATTCTCTGGGGGTCACACTTATGTCTTGAGGTTGGATATTTTAGAGCTCAGAAGACCAAATGAGGATCTCCTTGGCTATTCCTTAAGCAGATCTGAGACTCAGGGAACAGTGGAACTAAATCATGGAACATATCCAAGGATCTTGAGGCTAGTTGTTACTTAGAAATCAAAATCTTCCATGGTGGGTTTTAGATTAAGTGTAGACATCCAAATGGACTCTGGTGAACTCTTATAGGCTCAGGGCTTAAAAAGAGACTCTAGAATGACTGGGGAATTGAAAGCCTAGGAGGAAGGTGGAGGAAGTTGGGTTTGGGGGGCTGCATCTGTGGCTGTATACTTGATAGTCCTCATCAGAAGAGGACATGCCGTTATCCTTGCATGTCTTGCTGTGGCTTAAATCAGAATGAAATGTGACAGGCTATTTCATGGTCCCTTGTGGGACAATAATTTGTCAGCCTACATTCTGATTACTTATCAAACATTTTGACTTCCAGAAGACTGTGTTTTGTCAGTTCCCTCTCTTTCTCAATTTTTAAGCTGCATGTGTTTCCAAGTAAAATTAATCATGTAACTGTTCCACAAATACTCAATTCAAACCTGATTTGTCAGAACGACTGATTACTCAAGAAGATTTTAGAACCCTTTTATAAGCCTTTCAAAAGGCTGCCTTCTTTTTGAACTTCCAATTTGCATTTTTCCAGCACTTACATAGAACTCAAATCCCAGAAGAGTTCCATCCTGGTTCTAATCTTAGACTCTTTGAAATTTGAGTAGGGTCTTATCATTATTCATTTCTTCTTACAGCACCTTTCTTCTGAGAAACTAAATATACTTTTCTAAATGGATCTATTCATCTTAAAGCTTGAATTGCTCCTTCTTAGCTCATGGGAAAATAAGTACTGTACATTAGGCAGGAAAGTAAAAAAAGGGGGAGGGGGCAGCTAGGTAGCTCAGTGGATTGAGAGTCAGACCCAGAGATGGGAGGTCCTGGGTTCAAATTTGACTTCAGACATTTCCTAGCTGTGTGACCCATGGCAAGTCACTTAACCCCCATCGCCTAGTCCTTACCACTCTTTTACCTTGGAACCAATACAGTATTGATTCCAAGATGGAAGGTAAGGATTAAAAAAAAAGAAAGTAAAAAAAGTCCTCATGGAAAATCTCAATGGAAATTATAGATAGAATTAGAAGTGGGTGGGCTGGGGAAGCACTGTTTTACAGATGGGTTTCCTGCACCTTGGGAGAATGTCTCTAGGGGGCAAAAAAGTGAACACAGGGAATGGTCACTATTGTCTCTTGGCCATCTTCATCAATATGATTCATTTCTCTACTCCACAGAGTATTTGTCTGAGCTCATCAGATTAATAAAATCTTTGGTCAAAAATCTTTCCTAGCTCAATATCTTATCCCATTCAGTCTTTTTAAAAAGATATTTTATTTTGTCAATTACATGTAATAACAAATTTCCACTTAAGTTTTCTGAAGTTATAAGATCCAAATGGTCTCCTTTCCTCTCTCCCTCCCTTCCCTCCCCCTCTCAGAGATGGTAAGCAATTGGATCTGGGTTATAAATGTATTATCATGCAAAGCCCACCTCCATATTTTTCATTGTTGTAAGAAGACACTCATCTAAAACCAAAACCCTCAAATAAAATCCCAAATAAATTAAGTAAAAAATTATATGCTTGATCCACATCCATCCAACTCCATCAATTCTTTCTCTGAAAGTGGATAGAGTTCTTTGTCTTAACACCCTCAGATTTGTCCTGGATCATTGTATTGCTGTGAGTAGCAAAGTCTATCACAACTGATCACGCCACCATATTGCTGTTACTGTGTATAATAGTTCTCCTGGTTCTGCTCATTTCACTCTGCATCAGTTCATGTATCTTTCCAGCTCTTTCTTAAATCATTCTGTTCATCATTCCTTATAGCACAATACTATTCTATCACTATTGTATACCACAATTTGTTCAGCCATTTCCCAATTGTTGGACAACCCTTAAATTTCCAATTCTTTGCCACCATAAAAAGGGCTGCTCTAAATATTTTTGTAGGAGTATCCTTCCCCTCCCTCCCCATTTAAAAATTCTCTTTGGGATATAGACCAGTCATATTACAGGATTAAAGGGTATGCACAGTTTTATAGCCCTTGGTATTCCATTCAGTCTTAACTTGTTTACAATAATATTACCTGCCTTTACTTAAATGCTTCCAACAACAGGGGCTGCTCCAAGACTTGGAATCATGCATCCTTATATTGTGTGGTATATTATATAGTATGGAATCAGAAAGACCTCGTTTCAAAAAATTGCCTCAGATACTTGCTAGCTTTGTGATCAGGAGCAAGTCACTCATCCTTATCTGTAAAATGGGGGATAACAATATCATCTTCCTTACTGAGTTGTTGTAAGGATTAAATAGAATAAGAGGCAGAGTGGCATGGAAGATATTGAATCTGCCTCAAGGTCAGGATAACCTGGGTTCAATGACTACCTCAAACACATCTTGACTGTGTGACTCTAGATAAATCACTTACTTTCTCAGTGCCCTAAGCAACTGCCTGCCTTAGGAGAGAATAAATCTAACTCCTTTAATAAGATAATAGCCTTTTCAATATTTGAAGACAGCTATTAGTCTTTTCCAGTGGAGAAGGAAATGGCAAACCACTCTAGTATCTTTGCCAAGAAAATCCCATGTACAGTATTGGCATGCTATGGTCCATAGGGCCATGAAGATTTGGACATATTTGAGCATCAAAAGCATCCATCTTTTCAAGTGGTTTCTTCTCCAGACTTTGATGTTGTTCTTCAGAGGAAAAGACTGATAGATCTATAGTGCTCACAATTATATGAACTTTACCGGTGCTATTGAAAGGGTGGGTTGAAAATACCTTACCCCCTTTTAACCTTGATGTATAAACTAGTTAACAAGAACATGTTGTAACCAATCAATCTTACACAGGATTCAAACAAATGCTAAAAGGCCTTCTAATTGGAATTTGTTGCTTGAGAAATTATGTATGGATAGCCTGAAGAAAAGGCTGGACATAGAAATGAATTGTAGTAGGAGGTCATGCTGGATCCAGTTGATAAATATTTAATGATCCCAAATGGCTCATTACTATGAAAGACTATCTTTTCAAGACCAGCATCCTTTTGGCGATTGTATGTCTCTGTATTACAGATCGATAGCCTTCAGAAAAATAAAATTTACAAGTAACTCAAAAGGTAAATAAAAGATGCTGGCATGGCATTCCAGTTCTCGAAAAAGAGGTAGGGACCCATAAGGACTAAATATTGCATAAGCTGTCTGACAAGATTGCTTTATTGGTTGGTTTTGTGTATTCTTTTCATGCTTATAAGAGGTTTTATTGGGGACAGACAGAATATATTAGAAAATGCTTATGATGTCAAAAAGACAGAAGCTTAACAGACATCAATAAAAAGTGGAAAAACATGAAGAGTAGACATAATAAGTCTATTACCATTGATGACATTTTTAAAATGACAAAAAGACAATGTTGATGGAATCAATTATTGGGAATGAAGTGAACTGGACACAGAATGAACATGAGATCATATGGATCTCTTCTCTGCTTCCATATTCTTTAGAATTCATCTGATATTCTATGAATACCCATTTTCTTGGACTCTCACCCAACCAAATGGCTAATTATTTCAGTGAGATTCTTTATGGGTACCTCCTAACCAATATCTATAATCATTCCCCCTACTCAGATTTCCCAATGAAAAATTTTCCTTGGAATTGCTGAATATTCCTGGTCTACTCTTTCCTTGATGCCATTTTAACTCAGAAGATCTTGACTGGGAATTCTTAGTTCTCTTCTCTATCACCTGCCTACATGCTGCCTATAAGATAGTTTGGACTTGTTTATCCTTTGTTTTGGAGGAGACCAATGACATCACCATGAGTGATGTTTTAACTTGCACATGAATTAGATTTTAGTTAGGATGAATCCTCACAAGCATGAAATGCAGGAAGAGAGAGGCTGTTAGTATATGAATTCAAGGAATCAACAATACTTGAAAGTGAGTCAATAGAAACTAACTTAAAACACAGAGGTCAAGGGCAGAATTCTTCTGTTTTTAATCAACTTTGCCTTCAGTGAAGAGGAAAAGAGGTACTAAGAGAGACAAAACTAGCAGCACGTTGGTCTTTATGTAGCCTCTTGGGGATACCTTCTTAAGAATTGTGGTCTTTTTTATAGAATGGGGTCTTAAAAAAACCAACCCTCACTTTCCATCTTAGAATCAATACTATGTATTGGTTCCAAGGCAGAAGAGTGGTAAGGGTTAGGCAATGGGAGTTAAGTGACTTGCTCAGGGTCACACAGTTAGGAAGTGTCTGAGGCCAAATTGGAACCCACAGCCTCCCTTCTCTAGGCCTGGCTCTCAATCTGAGCCACCTAGCTGTCCCCAGAATGGGGTCTTGATGATGATTTAGATATCTCCAGTTTGGGGGGGGGAGATGTGGGAGGGAGATAGAAACAAGAAGAGTGTGTTTCCCCAGAGACTACCTAGGCTTTCTAGAATTTTCATTAAGATTCCAGACATCTCAGGAATAATTTTCCGACAATGCAGTCTTACATAGCAATATTAGTCCCTGCAATTAGATGAGTGTAATCAAGTCTATTTCTGTTAAAAGAATGTCTATTTACTCCTAGCATTAGATTCTGTTAAACACAAAAAGTGATCAATAATTTTGGTAAAATGCTTTCATTTTGAATGTCATTGGTTCTCCTGAATAATAGAAGAGTTATTTAATTATTGTAATTAGTTACAAGGAAATCTTTTCCCCTGAAGTTCATGTACTTTGTATTTTAAAAACTTTTAGTGAGGAAAAAATACTAGAAAAATTCTGCAATTTGGGCATTTTGTCTTATTTTTGTCCTTTATAGAGAATGACTTTTCCCAATTATTTTCTTATATTATTGATTGGGGGAGTATGGGTATGAGGGTTTTTAATTTATTGAACTCACATTAAATATGGTTAATACTTTTGTAAAATGAGTTTTATTGTGACAATCTCTTGAAATGAAAAATAAATCAATTATCTACATATTTGAATGGTTTTTTTTTCTCAAGATGAGGAAATGGATGTAATAAGCAAGAGAAAATGCTAGTTCCTTTATTAAAGTATATGTTTAGGAAAAAGCCTTTCTTTAATACTATCAATTTTGAAATATGCTTTAAGTTAAAAAGTAATGGAGAATTGTGCCTAAAATAAATGATGAGTGTGTATTTTCTCAGGCATGATTGATTGTAATTGCTGCTGAAGGCCAAATGCTCACTTAAAATATACCCTCCCGAAAGGAATTTATAGAGCTCTTATTTGGAAGGTTATTCAGCTGTCTTCAAAGCAGGAAGAAATATCTAAATCAAGATACTGGCATTGCAGCAGCAATGAGTAGAATTCTAGCAAAGTGAAAATAGCAGACAAATTATGGTCAAACAATTCCAGTAAGAATCTATGGACAGATTATGGGCAGAATTCAATAATGCAGCTGATGTTCCCTCTGTAATCAGTCTGCCAGATACCACATAGTCCCACAATCTTTGTAGCAGCTGTATTTTTCAGTTTCATTCCTCTCTCTGTACCTTATTAAATCATATTCAATGAGTGTTTAGATAGAGAATAGAGCAAGAAGACTTAAGCTTAGATATGTATAATAAGATAGCCTAAAAGTGAGCTGAATCTGAATGGCTTTCTTTTTTCCTTTATGTTGGCATCAGGATTCCATCATATTATTTTGGCTGTTTGCTGTAGCTCAAGAGGACATTGTAATTCACAAGAATGAGAATGGACCACTGAGGCACTTATCTCCTGTCTATCTTTTAATTCTTCCCTTTCTCATCTCATCTACTTCTATTGTTTCTTTGTCATTTTCCTTTTGTGTTGTTTGGGACCTGTCATGCATGGACTGTGGGGTAGACTGGGTTTCACCAACCTAGTTAAACTACTTCTGGTTTGGAGGATCAGGAGATAGTCACAGCCAGGAAGTGACCATGCTAGTAGATGGTCAAAGAGTTGCCCAATTGAGTTACCAGACTGGTAACTGGATTATAGGTCATGGAGCTGGTGTCTAGATCATTCAGAACCAAGATCCATATAGTTGGGTATGGGGGAAGCTAGTGAAAAGGGAGCTCTGGGTTGGCTGATGAGGGTTTGATTGCAAAGCACATGATAATAGGCTAAGCTTAGCAAACTGGTCTCAATTTACTGCCTTCAACATTCTGTGGGAACATGTATGTTATGAGGCAGGTCCTGTCTTCCCTTTGCTCCGAAATTTGACACAACAGAATTGGTCTTGTCACAACTGTCCCTCATTGCCTTTGGAGGCAATGGCATTCAAGTGGTAGTAGACCTTCTTTTTCCCTTTTCCTACCATCACTGTCTTCTGCTTCTTTTGATATAACCTTGTCTTCCAGACTCAGTCCCTGCCTCCCCAATGGCAATAGTGATCCCCCTCTCTAGGTCTATTTCCATAGGAGGCAAACATCATGCAGCCTGTACCTCTAAAGATTCATTTTCTAAATGGTACTAGAGTTTGAAATTGTCTAGGTGGCAAAACAGGATATACTTCATGATGAAGAATATCCCTCTGCCCCATATTTGTGATCTAAATGAAGGTGTTCCTAGGTCCTTTTAGCCTCTCCTTAGGTTATTCTTATCTTGCTTGGGATGTTTCCCTCTGCAGTGATTCAGAAGATGCACACAATTAGAATATAAGCAGTATGTTTGCCATTGAGCACCTTCTCAGCTAGATCTGTGTCTGAAACAGCACAACACCTTTTCTACTCCTTAATTATAATAGCTCTTGATGGACCAAGAATAGCTGGAACTTCTCCTAACACCTTTCACAGCTAGGCTGACTTTGTTCCCTGGGGATTTTCTAGGTAGTATCATTGCCTATCCAAATGGACTTTGTCATTTGCAAAGGGAACACTGTGGCAGATTCTGCACTCATGTCATTGCTCCCAACATTGCTTTTATTGCTCCCAACATCTGTGGTTCTTCTTTTCAGAGTTTCTATGGAACTGCCTTTGAAATATACAGCATGTGATTTTGTCTATCCTAAATAAGTGGCAGATTTTCATCTTTTGAGAGCAGATCTCATTTTTGCAAACAGTTAAACATCATTTGGCACCAAGGTTGATGAGTAAGATTAGTGATTACTGGAAATGTTATTTTAGTAAAAACATACTGTGACTGCAAAACAATGAGACTTTCCTCTTCTCTTATAAATTTATGGTTTTCCTAGCAAATTATTTTCCTGATATATTATCGTCTCTTGAACTCTTCTTTGTAACAAAAAAAATGTTAAGCAAAGCCAAGTACCCTGTCTTTCTTTTATATATTTATATATATTTAAGTTATTTATTGGGTTATATAATTTATGTATTAATACAATATTTATTGTTATATACCATATATTATAAAAAAAACCCTTATCTTTTGTCTTAGAATATATACCAAGTATTGGTTGCAAGATAGAAGAGCAGAGTCAAGTGACTTGTTCAGGGTCTCATATTAGGAAGTATCAAAGGCCAGATCTGATCCTAGGACCTCCTGGCTTGGCTCTCTATTCACTGAACCATCTAGCTGCTCCTACCCCTCACCTTTCTATGGAGAGCAGTCAGGTCAACAAATATTTATGAGATGCCATATACTAGCAATTGTGCTAAGCACGCAGAATACAAATACAAGCAACAAAGACCATTCTAGCCCTGAAGTGGCTTATATTATAATTAAAAAAATCTGCCACTATATAGTACCTACTAGATGCCAGGTACTGCACTAAGTGCTTTAAAAATATTGTCTCATTTGATGTCCACAATAGCCTTGTAAGGTAGATCCTATTATCATCGTTATTTCATTGTTGAGGAAACTAAGGCAAACAGAAGTTGTGATTGCCTGAGGCCACACAGATAATAAGTGTCTAAGACTAGGTTCAAACTCATGGCTTCCTGACTCCAGGTCCATCTCTGCAGCCTAGCTGGATCTGAATGATGAAATGTATGAAGGAGATGAAAAGGGATGAGGTTGGGAGGTGGGGGGGGTGAAAGAAGGCACCTACATGGGGGCATGTTAGAGTGGAGCCCAGAAAGGCATGAAAATGTGAATATGGTTTCCCTTAAAATGGAACTGACCTTCAGGGGCCACTAGGGTGGAGTGATCTTTCAGGGTGAGGCTGCAAAGTATGGTGGAGAATGAAGACCAAAGGAGTAGATCTCAGAGAAGAATTAAAGAGTGAAAATGGTTGACTTGGGCATTTTACTTAAAATGGAAATTTTGGGAAGAACTGACCTGAAGGGGACCCAGGAGCAGCCATCTTCCAGGAAGAAAAGGATGCAGGGCATGGTGAAGAAAGAAGTTTAATGAGTCAGGTATTGAACCCTGAAAGGAATGAGGAGGAAATTATATTTTATCAACTCTTTTCTAGAAGTAAGATTCACAATTTTTCAAAAGTTGGCTACTTTATATTTTTGTAGTCATTGTAGACAGACTTTTTTGTTCTGCTTACTTTATTCATCAATAGTTCATATAAGACTTTCCATGCTTCTCTGAATTTCCCTATTCTTTGCCTCTTAGGGCATGATAGTATTCAATTACACGCTCATATCACAATTCCCAACTGATGGGCAGCAACTTGTTTCCTTTTCTCCTCCCTATTATAAAAAGTGTTACTGTGAATATTTTGGTACATATGAAGATTTTTCATCTTTTACCTCCTTGGAGTATGTGGCCAGTCGTAGGATTGCATGGTAAAGACCTCTGAATAGACTAGTGATTTCTTGGTAGTTTAAGATTGTTTTACTGAATGGTTGGATCAAGTCACAATTCCTGCAACAGTGTATTAGTGCACCTTTCTCTGAGAAGGCTTTTCATACATTGTTACTTGATAGGCCATACATATAATTTCAAATGAGCAGCTCCACAAGTTTTTAAAGAAATATCATCACCATTGAGCACTGTGAAGGACAACATCCACTTAGATATAGACTCTCTGATACCCCTATGCAGAAAGCACTTAATGACTATTTGTTGAATGAATGCATTTCAGTGTATTTAGCAAGCCACACTTCCTTTTTAATCATGGTCCATACCTTGATCAGCTTTTGTTGAGAGTATCACAAATATCCAAATATATCTTTGTTTGACCAAGAGAAGCAGTTTCAGTTGAATTTGAGGGAGTGATAATTTACCTGGCACAAAAGTCTGCCATCTCTAGCTCATCCCTAATCTCTGATATTCAGTGGCTAGCTGGATAGACTTTCAGTATCCCTTGGATTGGAAATAATATCTCCCGAGCCCTTGCTCTTGGTTCCTATCATTCTATTTTTTTTAGGACATTAAAAGGTTAAAGGATTATAGAAAAATGTGCCTGAAGGGTTCAAGGAAATATTAACAGGCTCGAATATCTGTGCTCAGGTAGATGAAGTTCTAAACCTTTCATGATTAACAGTGGGTACAATGCTGAGCACAGTGCCTGTCACATAGTAGGCTCATAACAAATGTTTATTGATTGATTGATTAAGGCTGCCTAGGCCTTTTCCTGGGCTATCTTTCTGACTCTGGGCTAGAAAAGATCTCCAGGAAAGCTAGCTGAGACTTTTTTGTTTTTAATAAACAAAGGAACAAATCCCTGCAGTCATCAGAATCACAGAATTTCAGATTTGGAAGAGGTTCTAGTAACCCTCTAGCTGTTGTTATTCAGTCATCTCAGTCATGTCTGACTCTTTGTGACCCTCTATGGAATTTTCTTGGCAAAGATACTGGAATGTTTTGCCATTTCCTTCTCCAGTTCATTTTATAGATGAGGAGACTGAGGCAGACAGAGTGAAGTTACTTGTCCAGGGTCACACAGCTAGTATGTGTCTAGAGGCTAGATTTGAATTCATGAAGATATCTTCCTGATTGTAAGTTCAGTGCTCTATTCACTGTGTCATCTAGTTTCCCAACCATCTAGCCTAACCCTTAACTAAAAAAAAATTCCTCTCCAATAGCCAGTGAGTTAAACACTTATTAAGCATCTGCTGTGTTCCAGACGCTGTCCTCAAAGTGCTAGGCAACGACAGGCAAAAGGCAGTTCTTGCCCTCAAGGAGCTCACCATATAATGGGAGAAGATAGCTTGAAAAAAGAAAGAACACAGGAATGAGGAGGAAGAGGAGAAGGGGCATTGTTTGGGGTTAGGGCCTGATGAGTCTTGCAGCTAGGTAGGAAAAGAGGACGTCTCTACTCTGAGCTTCTCCTTAAACAAAGGATCCAAGAGGAGCTCTCCATTGTCCATCTTCCATCTTACCATTTAGAGTCAGAGAGGGATCCATAGGGTAGAGGTTATAGGGGAGGTGTGAGTTTCACTGTTGATTTAATCTTGCAGGATGATAAATTTTTAGATAGGCCAAGTGACTGGCCAGATGGGAAATTAGTGGTTATCCTGGCTTTGCTTAAAAATGTTAAGTGAATCATTAGGGTTAGACAGGGAACCCATGGATCTGCCAAGGAATCCTCTTTTACACTGGGATAGCTCTAATTGGGAAGGAGTTCTCCTTTTTATCAAGTTGAAATTTCCCTCTTTGCTTCACCATCCACTGCTCCCTGTTCTGCCTTCTGATGTCAAATAGAACAAGAATAGCTTGGGTAGCTAGGCAGTGCAGTGGATAGGGAGGGCATCAGGCTTGGAGTCAGAAAGACTCATCTTCCTGAGTTCAAATCTAACCTCAGGCAAGTAACTACTTAAATGATTTCCAGGGGCAAATTGTTTAACCCTGTTGGCCCCCGTTTCTTCTGCTGTAAAATAAACTGGAGAAAGAATTGGCAAACCACTCCATTATTTCTGCCAAGAAAACCCCAAATGGGGTCACAAAGACTAAGACATGACTTAACAGCCTTTTGAGTACTTAACCACAGCTATCAAGTCCTTCATGAGCCTTCTCTTATCCAGGTCAAACACCCCCAGATCCTTCAGTCAATTCTCATATAATGTAGGTTTGAGGCCCTTCACCATCCTAGTTGATCTCCTCTGGATATTCCTCAAATTTATTGATTTACTTCCTTTAAAAATATCCTGCTTTTTGCATCACTTTCATTTCCCATCTTGATTTCTTTCCTAAACTATGATGCCCAGAGCTGAACAAAACATTGCAGATGCAGTTTATACGTATTAAGTCATTTGAACCCCTCAACAACTCTAAGATAGGCATCATTATTTCAACTTTACAGATGAGGAAACTGAGGCTAAGAAAAATTCAGAGACTTGGTGAGGGTTACACAGCCGTAAATGTCCAAAGCAGGTTTTGAACTCTGTTTTGTTTTGGTTCAAAGTCTTTTATTCTATCCACTGTGCTATACTGACTTTGAGTGTTAGCACCTTATATTCCTTTTTAGTTATGGTGAACTGAACTGGGCTCTATTATGGGTATGGCAGATGCTGAGTATAGCAGGAGGAATTATGACATGATTCTTGTATAATCACGAGCATTTCTTTTTAGATGCAGCTCCGGCTGCAGTATTTGAATCCTAATAGGCCAATTCTGGATTCTGGGGATAAATGCTTTTGTGCCAGCTGAAAAGGAAAAACACTTAGAACTGTGACCTAGGGGTTTGACAGAAGGATCATGTAACTAAGGGATGCTGAAGTCATCCCTTCCTCTTTTGTTTCAGTTTCCCTCTGAAAAAATGGAGATGGAAATTGCTTGCACTCCATGTGTGATATGTGGGCTTTAAAAATCAAAATGCTCTGTAGTAAGTAGTTGTGCTGGGAGCTACATAAAAGAGATGGTAAATCCTTGAGCTTTCAAACAAATAAAAGCTTTTCATTCATCTTGCAGGTCCCTTATATCCTCTTTGGAGATCCAGCTCTCCATTGTGATAAGTTGTCTGTATCACCGAATGGAGACGAGCCAATGGTAATTGAGTCCAGCATGGGTCCTGAAGGTGTCATATGGCTGCAGCATAGTTCAAGAAGATTCTTTCATTAGTCTTATGAATCATCTGTGAAAACCTTACCTGCCTAGTAAGAGACTGCAGGAGAGAGAGTTACAAACAACGTTAGATACTCTCCAGATCTTTCCGATACAAAACCATTGCTTTGTGCCTTTTTGACTTTAGGATTAAAAAAAAAAAACAACTTTGCTAGTAAAGCTCACATCTCCTCTTCTGCATTAATCAGGACATGGCATTTTTTTTTATCAGTGCTAAACCCATGGATTTCAGGTTCTCTGAGAACGATTCATGTTGGGCTTCTCAGTTGAACATTTCTTTCTTCTTGTTTAGTTTTTTTTTTTAAGTTGTGTTTGATTCTTTGTGACTCTATTTGGCGTTTTCCTGGCAATGATACTGGACTGGTTTGCCATTTCCTCCTTCAGCTCATTTTATAGATGAGGAAAATGAAGCAACATGGTAAAGTGATTAGCCCAGGATCACACAGTAAGCATCTAAGGTTGAATTTGAACTCAGTTCCTCCTGGATCCAGGGCCAGCTCAAACTATTTACCCACTTACCTGCCCTTTGAACATTTCTAGTTCTCAGTAAAACAATAAGATGGCAACTGGATTGGTTCATTAACAAAATAATAGATATAAGAGATGATTGAAAAGGAATCTCTTGTAAATCTGAGCACAACTAAGGCAGGGTATTTTTCAGCTTTGTCCCAGGTTGCTGAAATCGAGAGCGTCCTGATAGTATATATTATACTCCAGGAGCTAGAAACAGTTGAGCTAAACACTTAGATATAAAAAATGATTATTTTAAATAGGAAGTTGTTATGTTGTAAACTACTTCCCCACAGTGCCATACTGTAGGTAAGCTTCTCCTTTCCCAACTTGGAGTCTTAGGATATCTATCCACCGAGGGCAATATCTCCGTGCCTCTGTCTTGCTGTTCCCTACAATGAGATTTGTCCTCAAAATTTGATTGGAGAGGAGATTTCATGTTGATTGTTCTAGGCAGAAAAATGCCGGTACTGGCTCTGAATTATTATTCTTTTTGCATTTCTTAACCACACATATGAAAATTAACGATGAATTTTGATTTGATTATATTATGCCATTAAATATCATTTAGCAATCTATATTCTGTTTTTCTTCCCAGATTGAAAACGTCTCTAAAATATTCTTTTGGTAACTTTCCAGATTGTCTAATAAAGTATCCTGTACAGAATGGATATTTACCCAGTGTTGCAAACTGCTAACTAGTACTGCCAATGATCGAAGTGGGATTTAATGGAGGATGACATTGACTGATAGAATGTTGGTGGTCTTTTGGTTGGACCCACACTGGAATTGCAGTCTACAAAATGATTGAAAAGTGGTCACCCAGTTTTTACTTTTAGATCTAATAAGGGTGAACACAGAGTGATAATAACAGTGAACTTGCTTCACTATGGAGTGGGTCATCCCTTCATACTTTTTTTTTTTTTACTTTATCTGCTGATTTGAAATTGGCCTTTTTGAAGATGCTTTTCATTGCTTCTGGTTCTGCCTTCTCTGTCCAAAGAGCACAGAGAGCATTCCTCTTTCAGCCTTTAAATACTTGAAGCTGATCTTGTGTCTTCCTTAAATATTTTCTCATGTCACATGGCTTTGAGTTTCTTGCCATCCCAACTCCTTTAATAAATGTGTAGCAGAAGCTACAGGGACTTCCCAAGACACGAGAGTGAGAACTGCACACATGTGTGGTCTGCCCAGAGATGAACACGATGGGACTCTCTCTTCCCTAACTGGATCTAATGCTTCTGGGAATTGCGTTTAAATTTGATTGAACTTTTCTGTCTACCAAGTCACCCTAATGTTGACTTTGAAGTTCACTATTGACTAACTCCTCCATCCCCATTCTGTACTTCTACAATTGATGTAGTAAACTGAAGCTCAGGGCTTTATATTTATCCCAGGAAAGGCCATCTCACAATATTTGATAGATTGTTCTAGTCTGCAACAGCTTTGTATTCTGATGCTGGCAGAGGAAGTGTTAGTTATTCTTCCATAGTTTTGTGTCACTTTGAATTTGATATACATACCATCAAAGCCTTCATCCAAGACATTAGTAAAATTTTGAGCAGAATAGGAACAAATACAAGACTTGCAATTATCCCCTAACAACCTCCTTTTGGGTTGCTATTGATTGGTTACTGTCTCCACTCCAGCCTCTATTCAGCTATCCAATTAATCTTCCTAACGCTGGAGTCTGACCATATCACCTCTCCATTCAATAAACTTCAGTGGTAATAGGGGTATCATCTCTGTAGCTGATGTAGAAATAACAAGTCTTCATAGAGTATCAAACCTGCCTTGATGTTTATTGAGTTCTTCAGCAAGGGAGCCCCATAATTGGAACTGCATTCCTTCTCATTCTCCTTCCTGGCTTCCCACCTTCTACAAGAAGCCTTTTCTAATCCTCCTTCATGCCATGTCTTTGCTCTGTGATAACTTATCCTGTATGCGTCATTTATGAAGAGTTGCTGGCATGTTGTCCCCCTCATTAGGAGGTGAGCTCCTTAAGGTCAAGGAACTGTTTTTGTGACTTTTAAAAAATCCTCAGTCCTAGAAAAGTGCTTGGCACACAGTAGGCACTTAATAAACACTTGTTCACTTGACTTGGACCATTCAACCAATTCAAATCCACCTAACTATAAATAATCCAGTTTATACCTCTTTACCTGGTTCACAAGAATATCATTTTAGATGTTGAATACTTTGTTGAAATGCAGGCAGGAGCTATCTGGCATGTAAGGGGAACAACAAGTAGGTCTGTTTGTCTAGAATATATAGTGCATGAAGGAGACAAGAATAATGTGCAAAAAGCTAGTCCCCAAATTTATGGGTTTTAAATGTCAAACAGATGGGGTTTCTATTTTATCCTAAAAGCAAGAGGGAGTCAGTAGAGGTTCTTAAGCTAAGGTGTGACAGTAGTTATCAATTTGGCAGCTGTGTGAAGGATGGATGTGAAAGGGATGCCATTGGAAGTAGGAAAATCAATGAAGAGGTTATTACAATAATCCAGGTAAGACTGAGGTAAGACATAGTAATGAGTGACTGAACTAAGATGGTGGCTGTGTGAGTAGAGACAATGGAATGGATCCTCAAGATGTTGTGGAAGAAGAATTGATGAATCATAGCAATTTATAGATTATAGAAGGTGAGAGAGGAGACAGAGTTGAATGTAACTCTAAGGATGTAAGTCTAAATGATACAGAAGGAAAGCATATCCTCAACTGAAACAGAGAAATTAGGAAAGGGTAGGATTTTGGGGAGAACATGAATGACTTCTGTTTTATATATGTAGTAGATGTGCATGAGACATAATGTTGGAAATGTCCAATACCCAGTTCATGATGCAGAAGTGGAGCTCAGAGCAGAGATGGGAGCAAGATATAAAGATCTGGGAGTTGTATCCATAGCTGATGGTTGAACCAATGGGAGACCATAAGACCAAGAGAAAGCATAGAACAAGGAGTTAACCTGGGGATCATGAACTTATTTTAAATAACATTTTGCTAATTTTATTTCCACCGAATTGATCCTCTGTGATCCTATGTATTTTATTGTACACATTTAACACAGTATTCTGAGAAGGGGTCTATAGATTTCAACAGACTTCTAAACACAAAACAGATGAAAAAAAACCCTTAGTATAGATGGAGACTAAGAGAAGGAAATGGCCAACCACTCCAGTTTCTTTGCCAAGAAAACTCAACATGAGGTCATAAAGAATCAGACATGATTGAGTGACTGAACAACAGAGGGAGAAAAAAAAGAGGACCCAAATCAGAGCAATCAGATAGAGAAACAAATAGAAATTGAGTAGTTCTGTCTTCCTTCCATTGACTTATCATTATCCCTTTCTCCCTTAATAGCCAAACTATTCTTTCTTTGGTCATCTTCTTACCCCTAATGTAGTTAACAAAAGCAGAAATGCTTATATTTCAGATACTTAGGATCAGATTTCATTTAGACATCTGTGGCTCACCTGTTAAAACTAGAAGGATATAGGCATAGGGAAACCTGGTGGCCAATAGGTTTGTTTCCATGGCAGATGCTTATAGGAACCAGATAGAAAAGGGGACATTATTTTTTTCCCCACAAAAGACTGACACACACTTTTGATGACAGGTAGATAAGGAATAGATCAATCTCTGTCAGTCTTGGCTTAAATGGACAGATTAGGAAAAGACCAATGGAATATAATATTGAAAGAGAACTCATTTATCCTAGGTAGGTAGGTCTGGCATAGGTTGGCAGAATGGGCATCCATCTGCCTGTGTGATTTAATTCATAAGCACAGGGAAGGTTTTGTTTCTCCCTCTCAAGTACAAATGCCCCTGTGACTTTTATTTGTCTTTTTAATTCCAACATCTCAATATCATGCTTTTAGCTTAAAATTTTACTACATTCTGAAATGCAAATATCTCTAGGAAAGGAAATGGAGCAGTTTTTTGGATAGGTGAGTGGGTAAAGGCAGTGAGGGGCAACTGAGAATCTGAATGGTGAGAGGAAGGCACAGAGAGGCAGAAGCGATTTCATAAATATGAACATATTAAGTATTACTAAGAGGGATGGACCCAACCTCCCCATCTCTAACCTTTCAGTAGATTCTTTTCATTCGATTAAAAATTTGAAAACATTTTATTGGTGTCTTTCATTTATATGCCACAATTATTTGCAGATATCACTTCTCACCGCTATCCTAGGGCAAGTAATCTCTTGTGACAGAGAAAACCAGTTAAGGAAATCTAACAAAAGTATGCACCATTCTATACTATCCTCCCACTCTTTCATCCAATTTTTCTGTGGTGAGCCCTTCAACAGTAAAGATTTTCTGAGTTCAAATTTCCCTAGTTAACCTGCAGAAGAGAAAATGTGTTGACTATGAGCCTATAAAACATTCAATTTTCACTTTGCTAGTGTAGGTTGAAGCTCCATTTTGTAAATAAATTAATAAATGATAAATGAAGTAAAACTTCATACATTAATAAAAATCTTTTCATACCAAACCTTTTAATAGGCCCAGGAGTGAGAGCTTCAGCTGTTAAATGAATTCAAGTTAAATGAATAAAACACAAAATAAATTTCCAAATTCTCCATTATTCATTAGGGTCTTTTAGTGCCTCATTAATCTATTTGGGATCACTCAGGTCTCTAAGTGCCTATTGTCAAATGCTGATGAAGGAGGAGGAATTGCTTTTCATACCCCACAGTCACTAGAATCTAAAGACACCTCATCAGATTGTTAAGGCCATATCTTCAGGGCATAAATTAAAAAGTCTACGCAGCCCCAGAGTCTTATTTTTAGAATTTTCTGAGCTCTCTCTTGAAGAGTTACACAATTGGAATAGTCTCTAATTGGGTAACAAAATCATTCGAGTAATACAAAGGGTGAAGAGCTTTTCCATTGTTGGTAACCCAATTCTCCCATTATCCAGAAAGTATCTAAGTTTCAAAGAATCATTGACCTAATGCTAGAAGGCATGTCAAGGTTCTCTAGTCACATCTCTTCATTTTACAGAAAAGGAAACTGAGAGCCATGAATGTTGGATATAGAATTGGAAAGAATCTTAGCAGCCATGTTTTTTGATCCCCTTTATTTTACAAATGGAGAAACTGAGGCCCAGAACTAGTAAGTGATTTAAAATTATAGCTGTAAAGTTTGAGTGACAACTGAGGCCATCCAGTTCATCCTTTTCCTTTTACAGATGAAGAAACGAAAATCCCAGGGAGGTTAGTAACTTGTCCAAAGTCACAGTCAGTAAGTAGCAAAATAGAGTTTTAAATCCAGTTTCTTAGATTCCAGAATCCTTCCTTTTCTCCACTATACCCTCTTGAATTGAAATTTTCCTATGCTGGAACAGAGCAGTGAAATTCATGTGCCCAAAATAATGCCAGACTCAAGTGCCAACTCAGTAAGTGCACTTTTAGAGCTTCACATTATGAGGGACCTTGAAATATCTCAGAGATAATGACTTCTAACTTAAGCCTCTACATCTTGACATAGTTTAAGACTTCAATATGTGTGAATCCAGTTTTGATTTACAATAATTTTACATCATATGAGTATATATAGTTCAGTTCAAGGCTTCAAATGCATGGAAATGTCTAAATGTTTTTTTCATGGAATTGATAGTCAAGAAATAATATTTGGCATGACTGAATATATTATTAGAAAGTGGGAGGACTAGAAATAAGAAAACCTGGGTTCTAGACCTCCTCTGTTGTCTCAGTTTCCCTGGGTTCTTTCCAGACTCAGATCAAATCCTGTCTTTGGCAGGAGGATTTTCTCAGTCTTCCGGGTGCTCATACCTTTTTCTCTTAAATTGCCTTGGAAAAGCTAGTTATTTACATGTCATCCCAGTGAGTATGGGAGCTCCTCTTGAGGGCATAGATGGAGGTTTGCCTTTCTTGGTACTGAAGAGTGTCTGACTTATAGTAAATGCTTAATGTTGCTTTTGGATTGACATGTTGACTGACTTACATGAGGTGAGATGGATAACAATTGGGGTTAAGTGACTTGCCCAGGGTCACACAATGAGGAAGTATCTGAGGCCAAATTTGAACCCAAGTCCTCCAGACTCCAGATCTGACTCTATATCCACTGTGCTACTTATTTGTCCCAGAAAGAAGCATTCTTAACATGACTTAGGATTTAAGTGACTAGAAGATTAACCTTTTGATGAAGGACCTAGACAAGTAGTCAGCCTGGAGATACAATGAATGATAATGTTCCCAAGGTCTAGGCAGGCATGATCTAGACCCATTCAAGTTCTCACTTATATTGTTTCATTTGGGCTTCCCAACAGTCCTGTGAAGTAAGGACTATATGGTACATGGTTCCATTTATCAGAGGAGGAAAGTGAAATAGAATTAATGGCTAGGGATGCATAGCCAGTAAATATCAGAGATCACATTAGAACATGGATCTCCCAGAGTCCAGCCCAGCAACTCAGTTACAGTCTTGATTAAAGCATTACAGAATACATGCATACTACAGAGTCTATATGGACCAGAGGTGGAGTTCCATCAAGTCAGCTACCTAAAGAGACACGGACAGGGAAGATCCAGATTTTTAAAAGTCAAAGAGTCAACAGAAATGATATCTGTGAACAGACAAGGGACTAAGGTGAGTTCTGGGGATGCTTGTTTTCTTTCAAGTTTTGGGCAACTTGTTGGGTATGGCCATAGAAGAAGAGATCTTGGGACTGCAGGGGAACTCTTTCCTTTTTTATTTTTTACATTTTCTTTTTATTGTCAATGAAACATTTCCATACTGATCATTGTTGTGAGAACACACACAGACATAACCAAAACCCCAAAATAAAGCCATAAAAATACACTGATGTGGAAAGAAGACTCCAATAGTTCTTTCTCTGGAGGTGGATAGCATTTCTTGTCCTAAGTCTTTTAGGATTGTCCTTGATCATTGCATTGTTGAGAGTAGCCAAGTTTTCACAGTTAATCATTGTACAACATCGCTATTAATGTGGACAGTGTTCTCGTGGTTCTGCTCATTTCACTCTGCATCCGTTTCTACAGATTCTTCCAGCTTTTCCTGAAATCATCCTGCTTATCATTTTTTATAGCACAGTAGAATTCCATCATCATATACCAAAATTTGTTCAGCCATTCCCTAATTAATTGATATCCCCTCAATATCCAGTTCTTTGCCACCACAAAAAGAGCTGCTATACATATTTTTGTACAAGTAGGTCCTTTCCTCTTTTTTATTGTCTCTTTGGGGTACATACCCAGGAGTGGCATTACCAGATCAAAGATAAAAGGCACGGTTTTATAGTCCTTTGGGCACAAACTCTTTCCCTTGTGGAGGCAGTGGTAGAGGTATCTTTGGAGAGTGTAAGCATGAGCTGGACCTGCATAGATTTTCCTGGGGTTTGAACAAGTGTTTTTTTCCCCCTCTCATCTTCGGAGGCAAAGAAATATCATCTTATCTGGAATTGTGGTGAAACTAAAAGGAGAGACTGTTGAAAGTGAAAAAGAGAGAATGCACAAGAGATCAAGAGAGAATATGAGGGGGTATTTTCCCAAAACATATTGAACCCCAGTGGGACATCATCTTAGCAGTAGCAACATCAGCACCCTCTGCCTTCAAACCCATGCTTCTCCTGGGAAACAAGACACAAAAGTCAAAGGAGCAAGCAGTAAGATATATTATTTCTTGTGAAGGACTCTTACCTGGGTGGCTGAGGTCAAGACAAATACCTTAATGGTAATATGGAAGAACTATGAGCCCTTATTTCCTACTCCTGCTGTATTCAGTTGGGTGTGATTGGCACCAGTTTCTAAGTGTTTTTTTTTTAACCTCTTAACTTCCAATTTAAAATCAATACAGTGTATTGGTTCCAAGGCAGAAGAGTGGTAAGGGCTAGGCAATGGGGGATTAAGTGACTTGTCCAAGGTCACACAGTAGGAAGTGTCTGAGGTCAGATTTGAACCCAGGACCCCCCATCTTTGGACCTGGCTTTCTATCCATTGAGCACCCAGCTGCCCCTTAAGTGTATTCTTTTAAAGACTGAATCTGACTGATCCAATCTTATTTGTCATAAATACTCATGGTTGACCATATCCTTTACATTTCCTTGCATCCTTTTGGTAAGTGGTGTAAGGATGTGATATAGCTCTGGAGTCACAAAGGAAGAGAGAAGGAAAGAAACAACTATTAAGCTACTATTGTATGGCAGGCACCATTCTAGGCACTTTACAAACATTATCTCATTTGATTCTGGCAACCACCAAGGGGAAAAGGTTCTGTTATTATCCCCATTTTATAGTCAGGGAAAAAGGAGGCTGACAGAGATGAAGTAACTTTCTTAGGGTCACAGGGCATAGTGAATCTGGATTTGAACTCAATTCTTCTTTACTCAGGCTCAGTGCTCTAGTAGCCCTAGAAAGTGACTTTTACTAGGTCAGGGCTAGAATCCCAACCTGAAGCTATCAGAAAGTTTTCATTCTCAACTGGGGATGTAATCAAGAGCTATTTACATATTTCTTAACTGCACTTCCAAGGGCAGAATTATCATGAATGTAAGCCTTTGAATGTGAATCATCAGCCACCCTGACAGCCACCACTAGGCTTAGACCAGGGTCATATGAGGTCATCATATCTAAACAGTTGTGTAGAAATGGCCATCAGGAAAAAGGCTGGACATTTCCATAGAACGTTTTCTTAAAAATAACTAGAAATGAGTCAAACTTTCTGTAAACAGAGATGAGATGTCCTTAAATAAGTAATTTTATGTTTTTTTTCCATTAGGAAATTTTTTTCAATGTCACCTGTAAAATAAACCTGAAAATAAAAGTGCAGACAATATGACAGAGCTAGAAAATATTTTGCTGGTTTAGAATGGAGGAACTAAAATAGCTTCTGACATAAAAGGTAACCTTCCCAAAGGAAATTCACCTTGTCTTTGTTCTACAAATAGAGTATTAACTAACTCGAATTTCCTAGAGCTGAAGGAAAGGGAATGAAAGGTTTATCATCAGCTTGGTAGTTATTGATGATGCTGTATAGAGATAATTATGGGGTGTATTTATTTATGTCATGAAAATAAATCATTTCTCATTTTTCATTCCCTCTGAAATACAGAAAAAGGTCTCAGAACAAAAAAAAAACTTTAGAAGTCAGAATAAACTTTCAACATTTAGAAGAATATATTAGATTTTGATGTGCCCTATCAAATCTTTCAAATTGAAAATGTAAAATCACCATATTCATTTGCAAATTCATCGATTCCCACAGTTCTAGTTTTTAGTTTGCGAATTGAAGACACACTATTTGCCTGTGAGATGAGTAATGGCAAGCTGAAAATGTCTGTATTAAATATTATTAAAGAGAACCTGTCCTATGGAAGACGGATTAGACTTGCTTTTCTAAAATCCTGAGGGCATTTAGGAGCAAAGGGTAGAATTTTTAGAGAGGCAAATTAGAATGGAATGGGCATCCTAAAGGAACACTGAGGGTGTTCCTTTACACTGAGCACCTGGGTAGCTCAGTGGATTGAGAGCCAGGCCTAGAGATGGGAGATCCTAGGTTCAAATCTGACCTCAAACACTTCCTAGCTGTGTGACCCTGGGCAAGTCACTTAACCGCCATTGCCTAGCCCTTATCACGCTTCTGCCTTGGAGCCAATACACAATATTGATTCCAAGATGGGAGGTGAGGTTTTAAAAAAAGTAAAGGAATACCGAGTTTCCCCAACATTGGAGGTCTTTAAATAGTGTATAAACACATTCATGGTGTCTACTGTAGAAAGTATATATACTCAGGTATGAACTAGATTATTTTTTTGAAGTAATTTCTAATTCTGAGATTGTATGATAATTTAAAGAAATTATTAAATATAATATTCTTATATGAGCTTTAAGTTCATTTACAAAATAATTTCCTCTTTGGGAGAGATTTGTTACTCAATCTTCCAGGTGTGAGTGAGGTGAGAGAGTTGGTGAGAGCTTGAGCAAGGACAGAATTTGATTTTCTGGCTTCTAGTTTTGAGAAAGGAGATGTTCCAATCTGGATTCTCTTCTGGGAGAAATATCTGAAGGGAGAGAGACTCTAGGAGGAAGTCAATATGTAAAAGAGTTGGCACTTCAATCATGTGCCTATCCAGACTTCAGGAATTTCCCTTTGGATAGATTTGCAATTTTCTCCCTCCTCCCCCATATCTCTCCCTTTCCTTTTCCCTTTCTCTGTCTCTGCCTCTGTTTGTCTGTCTCTTGATTAAGGTGAGGAATCACTCCCAGTGGATGAAGTCATTCTGTGTATCATCTGGTATAGCCTCATCTCTGTAACTTCTCTGATCTCTTGAGGCTATTGACTTGTATAAACTAGTTTATTTGCTATTCACTATGTGTGTGGTCTTTGTGAAACTGGCATTAAGTAGGAAGAGACTCAAGTCCTTGGATATACAGCTTGGAGCACTTCTCCATTAAGAGGGAACACTCAAGAACAGAGTTTGAACCTAAAATGACTCCCCTATGTAGACTAACAATATTTGGAGGAGTGGATAGATATAATTCCAGTCATGTGCCCCCTCTCCAATTAGAGCAGAGCAGTCAGCCTCATGGTCTCAATCTTCTGCTCCCTTCCAAGCAGAAATCAAAGTCTCCTTTGAAAAATGGTCAGGGGAGGAGATTTTGGAGATTATTTTCTTCTAGCCACATCTAGACAGAACCATGTGCACACATTAACCTACATGGGCATTTCACACACTTTACCCTTGATAAATAATTGTTAAGATCAGGATAAGGACCGGACTTGTTGTTTTGCTGATATGGAGAACTTGTCCCTCTCCCAGAAGTGTTCCACACTTTCTCTGCAATTCCCAATTTCGAGAGCCACTGAGAGGTTCAGTGACTTGTCCAGAGTCCTGAAGTGTCAGCGGCAAGGCTTGAACCTATATGTCTTCTAGACTCAAGAATCTGGCTCTATTATACCATACTCCCACTCAATTATAAAAGAAAAGGCAAAGCTACTGTATTCTTAAACTAATAATTTTTAGAGTATGGAAATTATTTTACTAGTATTTCTCATTTCCAAAGAGTCTTCTCTCTTCTAGGAGCCAAAGTATCTTCCTTCTAACTTAAAGAAGTGTAAAAGAAATGCTTTTTATGTAAACTAGACCCCAACATATGTGATAGTATTAGCCTACAATACCAGGGGCATAGAAAGGATCCATTGTATTTCTGCTCTGTATTTAATGGAAGGCTTTCATTTCCTTAATTATTTTTTCTGTTCTCTTTGGATCATTTCCCATTAAGAATGTCATGCTCTTCTAATCTTAACTGCTGAATTAGAATTCATTATTCCCTGAGGATCTTTTGAAGAATCTCTTAGTTGAGATAGAGAAGAAAGTGACAGTTTCTGTGAAAGTAGACAGTAGCCATTAGAACAGGTGAAAAACTATGAGGCAAAAAAGGGAAAAGTGAGTATGTTTCTGTTTTCTATGAATATTGATCAAGACTGAGGTATGGAGTTCCTTGAGGGCAGTAACTGTTTTATTTTTGCCTCTATATTCCCATTGCCTACTGCAGTGCTGGCACACAGTAGGTGCTTACTAAATTCTTGATTGATTAACTAATGAACTAATCAATTAGTCAAGAATTTTAAAAAAAGGATAAGAGGTATATTCTGATGTTACTCATGGATCTGCTTTTATTTATAAGGATGGGAAACAGCTGAAAAATGTAGGTAGTGGATGAAATGAAAAGTTTAGAATATATCAGTAAAGGATAGAGAGCCAGGACTAGAGACAGGAGATCCTGGATTCAAGTCTGGCCTCAGCTACTTCCTACTTGTGTGACCTTGGGCAAGTCATTTAATCGCCATTGTCTATCTTTTACTGCTCTTTTGTCTTGGAACTGAGATTCTGGATTTATTCTAAGGCAGAAAGTAAGGGTTTTCAAAAAGAACATATCAGAATAGAGGATTAGAGGAAACTCCTTAGTTGTTTTTATTGCTAATAGAGTAGAAGGAAAATTTAAAGTATTTTTATATGAGGAAAAATTATTAATGAAATATCTTGCTTATTTTAGCCTGTAAATTTCATTATGTAGAGGTTCTTTATTTATAATCATGGAAAGAAATAAAGCTATGCTAACTGGTGAATAGATGGTATATTTAAAAATAAAAAAAATTATATAAAAATAGATGGTATAATTAAAAATATAAAAAAATTTTAGAATTGGAATCAGAAAACTATGGTCTGGGATGCAAATATTGTTTCTGGAGTGAGGGAACTTAGGTTTGAATCCTGACTTTTCTATATTTTTCCAATGTGATTTAGGAAAATAATGTTGCCTCTCTTGATCTCAGTTTAATTATCCAGAATGTGAGAGGCTTGGACTAGGTAATAACTAGCTTCCATTTTATCAATCAATTGATCAATCAGTAAGCATCTATTGAGCACTTACTAATGTACCAGACCTGGTGCTAGCCACTGGGGAATACAAAGACAAAAATGAAACCATTGCCATCTCAATAATTTTTCTCTTTTGGTAGATAACATTTACTGCACAAGAAATTGCCAAATACATCCCGAACAAATATAAGACAAAATTTTTGCAAAAGAGGGCATTAACAACTGGAGGAATCAGGAGAGGCTTCACGCAGAAGCTGTCACTTGAGAATTTTGAAGGAATCAGGATATTTTTAGTGATTCTTCTCAACAATCTTAATAGGTGATATAAATATTATCTAGATATTGTATAGAGGTTAAGTGGCTTGTTCATGGTCAGAGAAGACCAAATACATAAGACACTTTACCAACTATGAAGTATGCAATAAGGATGCTGGCTATTAACTTCGTCACTGTCGTTGTCCTCTTCCTCTTCATCATCATCATTGTCAGTATTCATTCCAATATGCCTCACATGTTCTCCAAGGACCCTTCCAGTCCTAGAGCCTATGCCCTGGAATGGAATCCAAGCTCCTCCACTTACCAAGTGTGACCTTGAGCAAATCACTTCAATTTTCCTGAGATTTTGTTTCCTTATTTATCAAATGGAGATAATTCTACTAGCTCTACATGCTGATGGCATTGTTGGGATTATCAAATGCATTAAAATAGAGAGGGTACTTTGGAATGCATTTTTCTTAACACTTTCTTTTGTGGTAATTACTTAGCTCCCATGGACTTCATTATCAAATTTGGTGTCATCCTCCACTTTTCACTTGTACTCACTGAACATATCAAGTCAAGAATCGCTATTGTTCTCTTTACTGCTTCTCTCTCTATATATACTGTCTCTCTCTCTCTCTCTCTCTCTCTCTCTCTCTCTCTCTCTCTCTCTCTCTCTCTCTCTCACACACACACACACACACACACACATATATATATATACCTCCTTGCTACTTACATGAAACTATTCCTATCCTCATTGAATTTATTGTCTCTTCAGGGAGGAAACATTTACACACAAAATGCTTGCCAAATATATACTGAATAAACACAAGACCTGTGTTATGATACAAGTCTTCAGCTCTTTTCAAAGGTTGTTTTGTTGGGAGTAGCCAACAGATGGGAGATGGGAGGTCCTGGTTCAAGTCTGATCTCAGATATTTCCTAGCTGTGTGACCCTGCACTAGTCATTTAACCTCCATTGCTTAGCCCTCATTGCTCTTTGGTCTTGGAACCAATATACAGTGTTTAAAAAAAAGATTATTGCAAACCCCTTCATATAAGTCTCCCTGCCTCAAGGGTCCCCCTACTCTAGTCTACGGTCAACTGGGATGCTAAAGTGATTTTCCTGAAGCACAGGTCTCACCAAGTCAACTTTTCCTCCTAAATAAATTCCAGGGATGCTCTATTACCTACAGGATCAAATATAAAGTCCTCTGGTGTTTAAAGCTCTTAGTCACTGTGCACTTTACTTGCATCCATGAACTCTGTGATCCTGCTCCCCTGTCTGACTATTTGTTCCTCAGATGACACTCTACTTCCCATCTGTATGACTTTGAACTCTCTGTCTTCCATGACTGCAATGCTCTCTTCCTTTAAGACTCAGCTTGCATCCCACTTTCTTTCTTTCAGGAGACACCTTTTCTAGTTTGATTCCCTGCTTCCCCACTTTCCTTCTGAAATTCCATTTGATCTACTCTGTACATCTCTGGTATGTGCACAATCGCTGCCATTCTGACTCTGCATTAGAAGGTAAACCTCTTTAGGACAAAGTTTTATGCTTAGCACTGTTCTATAGGGAAGTGTTCAATAAATGCATGATGATTTGCTGACTCTGTAGATACTCTTGCTTCTTTATTTCTAGCACCAGACTTTCTCCTGAGCTCTAATCCCACGTCACCAAATGCCAGTTGGACATTTCAAGATGGATGCTCTGTCAACATCTCCAATTCAGTATGTCTAAACTAAAACAAATCACCTTTCTCTTCCAGACCCACCCACTTCCCCAATTTTTCTGTTACTGCTGAGGGATACAACAACTGAAAGAGAAAAGGGTAAGCTGTTCATCTTGTCTGTGTTGATTGTTTGGTGTCTCTCCGGTTGCTGCCATATCTGCTATTGCGATTATGATATCAGTTGTGAGTTCTCAAGAATCAGCTGCCCATTTATTTACTTACACTGAGAAATGAGAGATTTCAATGGAGAAAGTGAAGAGGAAAATTTATATATTGAGGAAAAGGCCAGATGAATTTCAATTCGATTCAATCAGATTTTTAAATATTCTATAGTTAGAATGTATTTCCTCTTTAGCTCTTCCTAGTATTCTTATTTTTGTGTGTGTCTAATTTGAGAAGAGACATTTATATGTAAAAATTCATGCCAGATAAATACTGAATAAATATAAGACCTGTATCGTGGTACAAGTCTTCATCACTTCATTCAATGCCATAGAACAAGATGAAGAGCCAGGAAGATGAGTCACCTAGCTACCCTTATCTTTGGTGTTTGCAGAATCATACCAATAAAGAGGTTGGCCCAGCATCAGAAAATAGTGATCCCTGGTGGTGGGAGAGAGTGATTCAGAAATAGAAGATGATGTTTGGCCCATGGAGTAAGAGAATAGTGAGGAAGAAAATGATGACAAGGAGACTGAATGGCAGCAGAATATCATGCCTCAGCGAGCATAGGAGAGGAAAGTTGAGGGGATGATTGTTATGGGAGGGGAAGATGAAGGGCATTTTGGAGAAGGAACAGAATCAATTTAAGTGTGATGACTGCAAGATAATGAGGGTAAAAGAGAAGCCCACCTCAAACAGGCCTTTATTAAAAAAAAGACCTAGATAACAATTTAAGACTTTGAAGCCAGAGTTGGAGCAGGAGACAAAATGGCAGCCTGAGAAGAGACACACAATTTCTGTCCTTTCTGTGCACCACCTCAGAAGCTTCCTCAGCTCCTCACTTGTTCTCAGTCCACACATTCAGTCAGTCATGAAAGAAATCTTATTGATTCTACCATACCAGCATCATTTATAATGTCCCTTTCTTTCTACTCATACAGCCATCTCATTACTTTTCTCCATCCCTATTGCAATAGTCTCATTATTGTTTTTCCTGTTTCAAGCCTCTCCTTTTTAAAAATTCTTTACCTTTCATCTTAGAATCAATACTGCATTTTGGTTCCAAGACATCCAGGATGTAAAGATCACCAGAGCCATGAGAGGAGCTGAATGCTGGACAGACCACCAATTGGTTAGAGTGACTCTTCAAATGCACATTGCGCCTCGCCATCCAAAACGTGTCCAGACAGTTCGCGCATTTTACAACATGAGTCGTCTTAGAGATCCATCTTATTTGCAAACATTCCAGTCCTGCCTGGATGACAAGCTGTCTTCCAAGGGACCACTCACTGGAAGCTCAACCGAGAAATGGAAACAGTTCAGAGACGCAGTGAAGGAAACATCAAAGGCAGTCCTGGGCCCCAAACAACACAACCACCAGGACTGGTTCGACAAGAACAAACACTGTTATTGAAGACCTGTTGAGCAAAAAGAACAAAGCCTTTATGGAGTGGCAAAATAACCCAAACTCTGCTCCTAAAAAGGACAGATTCAAATCTCTCCAAGCCACGGCGCAGCATGAGATCAGGAAGATGCAAGACTGATGGTGGGAAACAAAGGCAAAAGAAATCCAGCATTTTGCTGATACAAAAAACTACAAACAATTTTTCAGTGCCCTCAAGACTGTCTATGGGCCATTAAAACCCATCACCACTCCCTTGCTATCCTCTGATGGTGACACTCTCATAAAAGATAAAAAAAGGCATCAGCAACAGGTGGAAAGAACACTTCAGTCAGCTTCTCAACCAACCCTCTTCAGTCGACCAAAGCGCCCTTGACCAGATCCCCCAAAACCACACCATTGAACAACTTGATGTCCCTCCTTCAATAGAGGAAGTCCAAAAAGCCATTAAACAAATGAGTGCAGGCAAGGCACCCGGTAAAGATGGGATCCCAACCGAGGTGTACAAGGCCTTAAATGGAAAGGCGCTCCAGGCATTCCACATAGTGCTGACCAGCATATGGGAAGAGGAAGACATGCCCCCAGAACTCAGAGATGCCTCCATCGTAGCCCTATACAAGAACAAAGGCTCACGAGCAGCCTGTGACAACTACAGAGGCATCTCACTACTCTCCACTGCTGGAAAGATCCTTGCCCATGTTATACTCAACAGACTCCTGTCATCTGTTTTGGAGCAGAACCTGCCTGAATCACAATGTGGCTTCTGACCAGATCGCAGCACCATCGACATGGTCTTCACAGTGAAGCAAATGCAGGAAAAATGCCTTGAGCAGAACCTGAGTCTCTACATTGTCTTCATAGACCTGACAAAGGCGTTTGACACAGTGAACAGGGACGCATTGTGGGTGATCCTCAGCAAGCTCGGTTGCCCAGCAAAATTCGTCAAACTGATCCAACTCTTTCATGTCGACATGACAGGGGAAGTCCTATCTGGTGGAGAGACTTCCGATTGCTTCAACATCTTCAATGGCGTGAAACAAGGCTGTGTCCTCACTCCGGTACTCTTCAACCTATTTTTCACCCAAGTATTATGACATGCTGTGATGGATCTAGACCTGGATGTCTACATCAAATACCGACTGGATGGCTCACTATTCGACCTTCGCCGCCTGACTGCAAAGACAAAGACAACAGAGAGACTCATCCTGGAAGCTCTCTTTGCAGATGACTGTGCTCTCATGGCCCACCAAGAAAATCATCTCCAAACCATTGTGGACAGGTTCTCCACTGCAACAAAACTGTTTGGCCTGACTATCAGCCTCAGCAAAACAGAGGTGCTGTTCCAACCTGCACCAGGGAGGCCAACGAACCAGCCATGCATTACAATTGACGGCACGCAGCTTTCCAAAGTCAACACCTTCAAGTACCTGGGCAGCACCATTGCCAACGACGGGTCCCTAGACCACGAGATCAATGCCAGGATCCAAAAGGCCAGCCAGGCACTCGGGCGGCTGCGCTCCAAAGTCCTCCATCACAGAGGTGTAAGCACTGCGACGAAGCTCAAAGTGTACAACGCAGCGGTCCTCAGCTCGCTCCTGTACGGTGTGAGACATGGACACTGTACCGGAAGCACATGAAACAGCTGGAGCAATTCCACCAACGCTCCCTCCAGTCAGTCATGAGGATCCAATGGCAGGACCGAATCACCCACCAGGAAGTCCTTGACAGAGCCAACTCCACCAGCATCGAAGTCCTGGTCCTCAGAACCAGCTACGATGGTCTGGACACGTCATCCGCATGGACCCACAGCGAATACCAAGAGAGGTATTCTACGGTGAACTGTCAGCTGGACTCAGGAAACAAGGCCGACCAAAGAGAAGATTCAAGGATCAGCTAAAGTCCAACTTGAAGTGGGCTGGCATGACACCAAAGCAACTAGAACTCACTGCCTCTGACAGAAGCAGCTGGCGAGCCCACATTAACCATGCTGCCCCCACCTTTGAAGATGAGCCACAACTGCACCTCCCGTAACAACTGGCATCCCATGCCCCGTGTGCCACAGGCTCTGCGTCTCAGCCTTTGGACTCCAAAGCCACAGGAGGGTACACCGTAGATGAAACTGCACAAAGACAATCGTCATTCTCGGTCACCGAGAGACTACCAATACTAGTGGTAAGGATTAGACAGTGGGAGCTAAGTGACTTACTCAGGGTAACACAGCTAGGAAATGTCTCAGATGAGATTTGAACCCAGGACCTCTTATCTCTGGGCCTGGCTCTCAAATCATTGAGCCACCTATTGCCCCCAAGCCTCTCTTCCTACTAAGTCACCCTTCCCATAGCTTCTAGCTTGATTTCACCAAAGCATATTCATCATCCTCCCATAAACTTCAGTGTCTCCCTATTACTTCTATGATGAAATACAATCTCCTCTGTTGGGTATTTGAAGACTTTGATGACTTGGCTCCAAACCACCCTTCTTGGCTTTGTTATATGCCTTTCTATATTTCTAAACCCAAACAAACTAGCTTTCTTGCTTATGCATGAGATTCCATCTCTTGTCTTTTTTTTTTGTCTTGGTTATATTCTATGACTATTCTTTATCTAATAAAATGCTTATTTTTTAAAAAATCAAACCTATATGCCAACTTCTATATGAACTCTTTCCTAATTCTCTTTCTCATTTAGTAGTTCCTTCCACCTATTCCCCAAACATATGCATATGCACATAAACCCACATTAAGCATAATTTTAATATATTTTTGTAGTTCCATTAGACTGTGATCTCCTAGAGAAGAGGAATTTTCTTTGCTTTTGTTTGTATCCTCAGTGAATAGCATAGTGTTTAACACAGAATAGGTACCCAATGCTTGTTGACAGAGTAATGGATATGTTATTTCCTTGATAGAGAAACTCTCTTTGCTTTTTAATCTCTGGCTCCTAACATAGTGCTTGGAAAATGGTAGATCTTTCTTTCTTCCTTGTTCCTCCCTCCCTCCCTCCCTTCCTCCCTCCCTCCCTCCCTCCCTCCCTCCCTCCCTTCCTCCCTTCCTTCCTTCCTTCCTTCCTTCCTTCCTTCCTTCCTTCCTTCCTTCCTTCCTTCCTTCCTTCCTTCCTTCCTTCCTCCCTCCCTCCCTCCCTCCCTCCCTCCCTCCCTCCCTCCCTCCCTCCCTCCCTCCCTTCCTTCCTTCCTTCCTTCCTTCCTTCCTTCCTTCCTTCCTTCCTTCCTTCCTTCCTTCCTTCCTTCCTTCCTTCCTTCCTTCCTTCCTTCCTCCCTCCCTCCCTCCCTCCCTCCCTCCCTCCCTTCCTTCCTTCCTTCCTTCCTTCCTTCCTTCCTTCCTTCCTTCCTTCCTTCCTTCCTTCCTTCCTTCCTTCCTTCCTTCCTTCCTTCCTTCCTTCCTTCCTTCCTTCCTTCCTTCCTTCCTCCCTCCCTCCCTCCCTCCCTCCCTCCCTCCCTTCCTTCCTTCCTTCCTTCCTTCCTTCCTTCCTTCCTTCCTTCCTTCCTTCCTTCCTTCCTTCCTTCCTTCCTTCCTTCCTTCCTTCCTTCCTTCCTTCCTTCCTTCCTTCCTTCCTTCCTTCCTTCCTTCCTTCCTTCCTTCCTTCCTTCCTTCCCACATCACAGAAAGTATCATCCAGGAAAGCAATATGTTCATACAAATTAAATATTTTATGTTTATCCTTTCAGTTCAGTCAGTAGACTCTTAATAAATGATTGTTGATTCACTGGTTGACAACTGTCAGAAGCCATAGAAATGTGAGCTATTATTACTACTATTACTCCAAAAGGATCTTTTCTTATAAAATGAGGCATGAAAGCTGACTATGATGGTGCATGCCTATAATCTCTGCTCCTGGGAAGGTTGAAACTAGTGGATTGCTTGAGCTGGAATTCTGAGCTACCGCAGGCTAAGTACAGGACCAATATAGTGAACCTCCAGGAATAGGAAGCACTGACCCTTGTCAGAAAAAAAAGCAATTTAAAGGCCCCAAACTAACCACTCAAGGGATCAGATTATGAGAATCTGGTCTATGTCTAGCCTGGACAAAATAAGGAAATTTAAAAAATGACTAGTGAAGCAAATTAATTTCCCCTGCTATTCCCTCGTGTTACAGAAATAGACAAGCCCAGGAAAAATGAAGGATTTAACAAGGTTAATAAACAAATTTGAAAAAAAGTGCATATGGTATATAATGATGCAGGATTGCATACAGTATTATAGTAAACTCTGAAGAGATATTGGGAAATTTTTATTACCATTTATTTGTTCTGAACTTGAGCAAAACTACTACTTGATCAACCCATAGTTATGGATAATTTTTTCATTCAGTTCAGCAGCAATAGGCAATGTTTTTGTTTTCTGGACACACCAACAAACCATTTGGGGAAAACCTAATGTACCTGACTTCATTGATACTTCTTAAAAATTTTCAAATGGAATTTCAAGTGAATAAATTAGTAAATTCATCATTTTCTCTACAATAGTGTCATAAGGACAGTTTGATAAAATAGCTCATTATGGTCAATGAAGTGAAATATGAGTTTCATCAGTGTATTTTCATCAAATGGAGTTATAGAAATGAGTTTGCTATTATCAAGAACTGTGGAATGCAAAAATAAAATTAAGCATGCTATTATATGGAATAAATATTGAGAGTGCCCCAAATGAATTAGAACAAGGCTTGTATCAATACTGAAGAAAATCTCAACAAAGAGATCATTCAGAATTTAGAACCAAGACAGGTGATATTATAATGTTCATATTTGAAATAAAATGGAATAGTAGCTTCAAAAATATATACACAGGTAACGCTTACATGAATTTAAACATCTATCTCATTCTTTAAAATGCTCTTTGTTCATGTCATCCTTTTTAATTCTCTGTTTTTCAGCTCAAATCCTGTCTGAGTGAAAGAGGAGAGAGAGAGAGAGAGAGAGAGAGAGAGAGAGAGAGAGAGAGAGAGAGAGAGAGAGAGAGAGAGAGAGAGAGAGAGAGAGAGAGAGAGAGAGAGAACGCAGAAACAAAAGGGGAAAACAGGATTTAGGGGAATACCCAGTTAGTAGGAGATATAAAATGAATCATTTTGATTATATTAAACTAAAAATCCCCAATTGTTTACATTTAAGAGGGAGAGTTGCTATTTAAATTTTTTTAGAATTTAATATTTTATTTTTCTAATTACATGTAATAGCATCTTTGACATATTTTTCAAAAATGTAATATCCAATTATCTCCCTCCCTCCCTTTACTTTTTTCTTTCTGAAATGGTAAGCAATTTGATCAGGGTTATACATGTATGATCTTGAAAAACATATTTCCACATTGGTCATGTTGTGAGAGAATGTTCATATAAAATCAAAACCTCCAAATAAAAATGTACACAATAAAGTAAAAAAAAAACATGCTTTGATCTGCATTCAGACTCCATCAGTTCTTTCTCTTAAGATGGATAGCATTTTTTGTCATAAGTCTTTCAGAATTGTCTTAGATCATTGTATTGCTCAGAATAGTTGTCTTTCTCAGTTGACCATAGTACAATATTGCTGTTACTTTGTACAATGTTCTCTTCGTTCTACTTACTTCTCTTTGCATCAGTTCAGGTAGACCTTTCCAGATTTTTCTGAGATCATACTGATCCCCTTTTCTTGAAATGCCATTGTGTTTCTTCACAATCATATATCAGAATTTATTCAGCCATTCCCCAATTGGTAGAGATTCCCTCAATTTCTAATTCTTTGCCACCACAGAAATAGCTGCTATAAACCTTTTTGTACAAATAGGCCCTTTTCCCTTAAAAAAATATCTTTGTTATACAGACCTGGTAGTGGTATTACTGAATCAAAGAGTATGCAGTTTGATAGCCCTTTGGGTATAGTTCCAAATTACACTGCAGAATGGTGACTCAATTTGTAACTCCACCAATAATGCATTAGTATTCCAATTTTGCACTTTTCCTCCAATTTATCATTTTCTTTTTTTTGGTCATATTAGCCAATCTTATAAGTGTGAGGTGGTATCTCACCGATTTTTTAATTTACATTTTGCTAATCAATAGTAATTTAGAACATTTTTATATGACTACAGATCTGAAAAATTCCTGTCTTTGACCATTTTTCAATTGAGAAATGACTTATTCTTATAAATTTTACTCAGTTTTTTTTATATATTTGAGAAATAGGTACCTTATCAGGGAAATTTGTTGTAAAATTCCCAGTTTGTTGTTTTATGTCTAATATTGGTTGAATTGGATTTTATTTGTACAAATCCCTTTTTTAACTTAATATAAGAAAACTTAATCATTTTATATCTCATACTGTGTATTATTCATCCCATTTCTCTTTTATTACTGCTCCCCTTCCTTTTTTCTGTTCCACCTCACATGTTTCTTTCTAACCACTTATTTTCACAGATTACCCTCTCTTCTATTAATTCTCCTCTTTTCTGATTCCTTTCCTATTTCTCTATAGATTATGCTAGATTTTTATACTCAATGATATATGTATGTTATTCTCTCTAAGCCAGTTCTGATGAGAGTAAGATTTGTGTTACCTGTCATTATTCTCAACCCCCCTTCACTTTAATAGCTTTTCTGCAGATCTTCAGGTGAAATAATTTACCCTGCTCAACATCTCCCTTTTCTCTTCTCATAATACAATCCTCTGTCACCCCTTGACACTTTTTTTTGCATATCATGTCAGTACAGTCAACTTATTCCCATACCCTCTGTCTGTATATACTCCTTCTAACTGCCCTAATAATATTAAAACTCTGAAGAGTTACATGTATCAAATTCTTTTATAGCAATATTAACAGTTTGTCCCTATTAAATCTCTTTTTAAGTTTTCTTTTTCCCATTTATGCTTTTTATGCTTCTCTTGAGTACTGTATTTGAAAACTAAATTTCTGTTCAGGTCTGGTCTTTTCATCAGGAATGCTTGGAAATCTTTTATTTCATTAAATGACTCTTTCCCCATATTATATATTCAGTCTTGCTGGGAAGTTGATTCTTTGTTGTAAACATAGCTCCTTTGCCTTCTAGAATATTATATTCCAAGACCTATGATTCCTTAATATAGACGTAGCAAAGTTCTCTGTGGTTCTGACAAAGTCTCTGTAGATCATTGTAGCCCCATGATATTTGAATTGTTTCTTTCTGGTTGTTTGCAGTATTTTCTCCTTGGCTTGGGAGCTCTGGAAGTTGACTATAATATTTTTGGGATTTTTCCTTTGGAGTTCTCTTTCAGGAGGTGATTGGTGGATTCTTTCAATTTCTGTTTTAGTCTCTGATTCAAGAATATCAGGGCAGTATTTTTTTAAAGATAATTTCATGAAATATGATGCCTAGGCTTTTTTGTTGTTGTTGATCATGGCTTTCAGGTAATCCAACAATTCTTATTATTTCTTTTGGATCTATTTTCCAAATCAGTTGTTTTTTTTCCAATGAGATATTTCATATTTTCTTCTGTTTTTTCCCCCCACTCTTCTTAATTTGTTTTATTGTTTTGATATCTCATGAAATTATTAGTTTCCAGTTACCCAATTCTTTTCTTCAGTGAACTTTTGAACCTCTCTTTCCATTTGGCCAATTCTGCTTTTTAAAGAATTATTCTCTATACTGGATTTTTGTTCCTCCTTTACTATTTGGTTAATTATTCTTTTTAAGGCGCTATTTCTTCTTGCATCACTTCCATTATTCCTTTCCCCCTTTTGTGTTTGTCTCCTATTTGACTTTGAAATTCTTTTTTTGAATTCTTCCAGAGCCTGAGACCCATTCTCATTTTTCTTTGAAGTTTTGCATGTAAGTGCTTTTTTTGTTTCTTTCTGAGTTTGTGCCTTGCTCTACCTTGTCTCCATAATTATTTTCTATGGTTAGGTTTTTAAAAAATGTTTGCTCATTTCCCCAGCCTTTATTTTGATTTTTATTTTTATCATAAAGGTGGGCTCTGTTCCTAGGATAAAAGGGTACTCTCTTGACTTTCAGTGTTTTCTTGTAGCTAACCTTAGATCTATTTCTGGATGACTGTAAGTTTCAGTTCTTCCAAGGTGGTATGATGGCATGTGGGCTATGAGGTCAGGAAGACACTTTGCACGGCTGATTCAGTCTCCCTTGGGGTCTGCTGTTGGTTTGTAAGACCAGGCACACTGTTGGGGTTCACCATCTCATTGCTTGCACTGGCATTTGGGGCCTTACCAAGGTCCTTTCTACATAGCCTGGAGCTGGGTTTGGGATTGTGCTCCTCTCTTACCCCAGTGAAAGAGACCTTCTCTTTCTCCCTTCCAAGTTGTCTTTTGCAGGAAAATTGCCTCATGCTATCCCTTCACTGATCCTGCTACTCTAGTAGTCATATTAAAACTTTATTTTAAGGTTGGCTTGAGCATGTTTTCAAAGATATTCAGGTTCTTCTGTCTCTGCTATCTTGGCTCTGCCACTGAGAATTGCTATTCAAAATAATCTATTGTGCATCCCTTTTGTAAAGACATTGTTTGAATATAAACTCAGCACCAAATATCTTACCTAGCTTATAGCATATATATATATATATATATATATATATATATATATATATATATACCTGTTGAATTTATTTCCAGATTTTCCTATACAAAGTTAACCTAACTTGAGGCACATCTTTATTGACATTACCAGACAATCAGTCAATCAAACCCCAGGGATCTATAAAATGAACAGTCCATGAGTCACTCTGGTGATTAATACACAATGTTAGCATATGAGATGATTTCTGTTTCTGGAATCCTACACATTCCACTGCTATCAGCATCAGTTACATTATAATAGTCTAAAAAAAGATTATTCAGTCATGTGGAAAAGAGAAAGATGAAAGAAGCTGTGAGAAAAAAAGTACAGCTGTTCTCTATCCTTTTTTTGCCTACTTTCAGATACTTTAAACTACCCACCACAGTTTAAGTGCCCAGCAGATAATTTCCTCTAGCATAATATATTGCACGTAATGCATACTTAATTAATGTTGTTCAATTGAATACATATCTTGACAAATAAGTTGTAGATGCTAGCAAACAAAGGTCAGATTCTTTGGCTGACTTTCGTTGACAGTTTTATATCTTGCCCTTTCCTGAATTTGCTCTTTAGTTATTACTGATTTCTTTCTTGGTCTGCCACATTACCCCACATAACTCATCTAACAGTCTATGTTTATTCTGACATTGTTGAATATTGGGGTGCCTGGTTTAGTAGAAACAAATAATTAGATACAGTTGGTTTTTCATTATTATCAGAAGAAACTATCATCATTGAATGCTTTACTTTTGATAATTTTTTTTTTTACTAGTTGGTTTACATCATATTCCTTTCAGAATATGTCACCCCCCTCAGTGAACATCTTAACAGTTTCCAGTTATTTGCAGAGGTGTTTAGTCATGCCCTTTGGTCCTTTATCCACTGGAGTATTGTCCTTGGTCTTATATATCTGTCTTAATTTCCTGTATATCTTAGATGTCAGACCCTTCTTAGAAAAATTTGGTGTATATATTTTCCCCAATTAATGATTTTTCTTCCTATCCTATCTATACTGATTTTGTAGAATAAGAATATGACAGCATTTTTATAGTGCTCTAAGGTTTTCAAATCATTTTATAACAGCTCTGTAAGGTAGGTGCTATTTCTACCCCAGATTTACAGATGAGGAAACTGAGACTGCCCGAGGTTATGTGACTTCTCCAGAGTAACATAGCCAGTAAGTTTCAGAGGCTGGTAATAAATAGCAGAGCTAGATATCTAACTTCAACCATCTGATTATAAATCTAGTCTCCTTTCCAGGCTGTCTCTGATACTTACAGTGGAAAATTATTTCTCTTTTGTTGAATTCCTTTAAAAATTTCCACTTAACCAAAGCTGTGCAAGGCATGTCCTTCTTTTCTCCACTGTTTTTGATGATAGGATTTAAAAAACAAACAAACTTATGCTCTGTAATTTTGTTTGATTGTACCCAATGTTGATCTAAAGTTTGCTTTTCCAGTTTTTCCAGTCTTTTTGTCGAATTTGTCAAATTTATCCCAGTGGTTTGTTTGTTATATTTATTTTATTGAACATTATACTACTATGTTTGGTTACTTCTGGATTTTATTCACATATTATATTTCATGGATCAACTTTCCCATTTGTTAACCAAGAGCATCGATAGTTTTTATTATTACTTTAAAGTATATTTTGAAATTTGGTAATGGTAGTCTCCTTTTCCTTTTTTCCCATTATTTTCCCTGAGATTCAGGACATTTTGTTTCTCAAGATGGATTTTGCTACCATTTTTATCTAGTTATGTAAGTAAATCTTTGGGAGGTTGATTGAATCTATAAATTAATTTAAGTAATATGATCATTTTTATTGCAATGGATCATTCCATTCCATTCTAGCTGTAATGAAACAATCTCCAATTATTTGTTTCCCTTTATTTATGCAGTATTTTGCATTTGTAGTCATGTAACTCCAGAATGTGTCTTAGTAGTTTGACTCCAAGATATTTTATCCCTTGCATAATTAGTTTGAATAGAAGTTCTTTTTTCTGTCTCCTCCTGCTGGGTTGTGATCATTCTTGAATTTCTTAATAGCACTTTGTATTGTCTTTTTCACTGCAATTATTTTCTTGTTGCTCACAAGTGCAGTAAACAAGTCTATTTCTATTGTCTTTTTGTGTATTTAGTGAAGGATCACTCCACTGACATAGATAGAAGCTCAATGGTATGCACAGGCTATCAAAGTGATTTTATTGCTAGATTGTTGTGGAATTCTCCTTGAGGAAGTGATAACAAGCCTAAGAATTAGAACTGTTGATCACAATTGCCTGGATAGAACATTGACCTAGAAAAGCTTAAGAACAGTGTTCTTAATGATAACTAACATTTACTTAGTACCTCACAGTTTGCAAAGCTCTTTACAGATATTTACTCATTTGATCCCAGAATAACTCTGGGAGGCAGGCACTGTTATTATCCACATTTCACAGGTGAGGAAACAGGGCCAGAAAGAGGGAAAGTGACTTTCCCTGGTTCACATAGGTAGTTTTTGTTTGAGGCTGGATTTGAATTCAGGTCTTTATGACTCTAGGTCCAGTGGTCTCCTCACTCTTAGTTGCCTTAGTAGATGGTATCATATTAAATATTCATAACTATCCAAATAAAGTTGAATGAAAAATCTCTTAAAATGTAGAAACCTAGCAGAGGAAATTAAAAAAAAAACTCATGAGACAGGATAAAATGCATTTCAACTCTATTATCCTCTTGGCTATTGTATTTGTCTTGAATATGCTTTCAGTCTGCAGAAGATGAGGAGGTGATGAAGTGGATTGAGCACTGGGCCTGGAGTCAGGAACACCTGGGTTCAAATCCAGCCTCACACACTTAATAGCTTTGTGACCCTGGGCAAGTCAATTAACCCTCAGTTACCTTGTTTGTAAAATGAACTGGAGAAGGAAAAGACCAACCAGTATGGCATCTTTGCCAAGAAAGCCCCAAATGGGGTCACAGAGTTGGTCACAACTGAAACACCCGAGCAACAGCGACAACTAGGAGACTTACCTCTCTATTTGACCTGTGGTAGAACCATCTGAGATCATATCAGATTGATCAGCCACAGCAGACCACATTGTCGATTAATTCTGATATCATTTTGATCCTCTTCAAGTTCAAAGGCCAACAACAAATGAATCTCTCTTTTCTATTTCTTTTTTCCTTCTTCCCTTCCTCTCCTTTCCTTCTTCCATTTTCCCCTTCCCTCCTTACTTTCTTCCTTCCCCTCTTTTCCTCTTCCCTCCTTCCTCACTTCCTTCTTCTCTTTTCTCCTTCCCTCCTTACTTTCTTTCTTCCTTCCTTTCCTCTTCCCTCCTTCCTTTCTTCCTTCCTCCCTTTTTTCCTTCCCTCCTTACTTTCTTCCTCCCCTCCTTACTTTCTTCCTCCCTCCCTTTTTTCCTTCCCTCCTTACTTTCTTCTTTCCTCCCTTTTCTCCTTTCCTCCTTATTTTCTTCCTTCCTCCCTTTTTTCTTTCCCTCCCTCTTTTCTTCCTTCCCTCCCTCTCTTTTTTCCTTCTCTCCTCCCTTCCTTTACACATTGTAAGTACCAGAGGTGGAATTTGATTCAGGTTTTCCTAATTCCAAATCTAGAACTTCCCATCAACTATGTCAGATTGCCACTCAATAGGAAATAATTATATTTCCAGGACTGTCTAACCTGCTGGGCTTCCTAGAGGGTGTAACCTAAGCTTTAGGTTATTATTTGGTACAAGGCAGGAATAAATTTCATGAGACAAGTGTTCGCCCATATTGATAGTTCAAACTTTTTTAAATCACATTTTTATCACAAATTTATCACAAAAATCTTGACAAAATTTTATCATGAAAATTGCCACAATTTTTATCACAAAATACAATTTTAAAATGTTGCCGGTGACTAGCATTTTACAAAATGTCAAACATTTAGAAGGTCTTAGAAAATATTCTGAGTATTATGTTTGGAGAGATGTTGGTTCTGATGATATTGAAGAATTTAAAGATATAAAATATGATATTGCAAAACCTTGGCATGGCCAGGACAACTAATTATTTTTCTTCCTTCAATGCATAGTTCTTGAGATAGAAGAGGAGACATAAGATGATAAAGATTCCCTTCTGATGCACTGTGTAAATATTGTAGAGATGAGACTTCTTCACATGTTATGAATGAGCAGGAAGACACAGATAGAAAGCTCAGAGGCTTTTTAGCACCCAGCAGAGTGCCTTGTATGAAGCAGGGCTTAGGAAATGCTTGTTGGATCTTTGGGATGGAGAGATAAATTACTGGATGAGAACTGACTACTGGATCATTGTTTCTGTGGTATAATTTGCCTTACTGAAGGCAAATTGTTATTTTGTCTTGGCCATTTAACTTTTGTGCATGTTCCCTTTACCTTTAGGAGAAGTTCAATGCCTTAAAAGGAAACTGACATCAGGGACATTTTTGGGAATCTCAGTTTGAGGTCAACATCTGGGCTTGGTGCCTCTTCTGTCTCACACCATCTTTATTTATATCGTGATTACAGCTACATATATAGTATAGTAGACTGACATTGAAATGGATGGCCACTGTTTTTCAAGAAAAAATTAAATGACATTTGGTATCCTCTACTTTAGTGATCAGGGAAATGCATCATAGTTTTTAGGGAGACTACCATCCAAAATGGTTTTTAAAACAATGTTGCATTTCAGTGATTGAATTTTTTTACACATTCTTTAAAGTTTGCAGAGCACTTGATCCTTGCAAAAACCTTGTGAGGAAAGTATTATTATTGCCATTTAAAAATGAAGAAAATGAGGCTGAAGTTACTTGCCTAGGATTTCATAGCTACTGAATGAGGCAGAATTTGAATTCAAATCCTTGGACTCCAAGCCCCAAACTCTCTCTACTACTATATCACTTAACTGCCCTTGGTGTATAAGAATCAGTTAATTTAGAACTCATTTTTCTACATACTTAATTTATGTTCTTATTTCTGTCTTAATTTTCATCAATAGGAATATTGTCTATTTCACCTACAACTTCGAAGCAATGCAACTTGAGTTGCAACTATTAACATGCCTCTTTCTTATTGTTATAGTTTAGATGGAATCAAAGAGTTAAGCAAAGTTTTCTCTGTTTTAAGTTTTTGTCTTCAGACCTTGGATCTTTACCTGACTATTGTTTTAAAAATCAGATACCCACTATTACCACTGCTGTTTTCATTTTTATAGATTTTATTCTTGATAACTTTTAACTTTTATTCCGCTACTTTTAGAATGAATTTCGAGTGACTAATAACAACATTTAATATTGAGTAAAAATTAAATCCCGATTCAAGTCAATATTTTCAAAGAAATAATTTGGGGGAAGTTCGTGACACAGCTTAAATCCTATAGGCTTGAAATTTTAAAAATAGGGGGGATGCCTGAGATAAAAATGTCATAACTTTTCCAGAGCACAATATTGTATTTAAAAATAAAACCCTTACCTCTTGTCTTAAACTAAATACTAGTATTAAGAATACTAAATATTTTAAGGTAGAAGAGTGGTAAGGGCTAGGCAAGTAGGGTTGTGACTTGCTCAGGGCAACACAACTAGGAAATGTCTGAGGACAGATTTGAACCCAGGACCTCTCATTTCTAGACCTGACACTCTAATCTCTACACCACCTAGTTGTTCCACAATGTAGTTTTAAAGAAACAGGGTGGGATAATAGATGGTGAACTGAGTTAGGGGAACATAATTCAAATTCTGCCTCTGGACAATACTGATTGTGTGAACTAGTACAAGCCATTTATAATCAATGTCCCTACCAGGAGTTCTCTTTATTGATATCCTGACCAAAAAATGGTAGAGGAGGAGAAAGAGAGAGACAGAAACAGAGAGACGGAAAGACAGAGAGAGAGAGAAAAAGATACTATTGGTAATTCAGCAAGACCACATCTGCAGCTTGTTTGTTGTATTTACAGAGCACAAAAAGGATGTGGAAACTCAGCAATTACATAATTAATTTGGTCAATCTACATAGCCAAACTGGGTAATTCAGGCTCAAAAATATACTTTGAACTCTAAAGATAAAGAGGAAGTTTCAGTTCAAAAGAACTGACTCTACTTGGAGACATGGCATATTATATTTGAAAAGGGACTGAGCTGGAAAATAGATTTGGATTTTTGACACTTACAGTGTGCTTTCCTTTATCTGTAGGAGAAGACTAATGTCTGGAAAAGAAACTGACATCAGGGACTTTTTGGGGAACTCAAGTTTGAGATCAACATCTAGGCTTGGTACCAGTCCATCTCGCATCATCTGTATTTACATCAGTGACCAGAGCTACATCTCTAGTATAGTAAACTGCCATTGAGATGGAAGACCATTGGTTCTCAAGAAAAAGTAAATTGGAGTCAAGGTTCTGCCATTTACTAGTCATGTCTCCTTGAACCAACCGGTTAAGTCTTTTTGGCTCTAGTTCTCCTTCTCTGGAAAAAAAGAAGTTGGGGATAATTTACCTTCATCGCTGGCCCCAGAAGCGTGTAGTGAGGCGAGCACTTTATAAAGGACTCTCAAATTTGCTTATGCCTCTGATATCATTAAGATGTACCAGATTTGCAGAGGCCACACTGCTAGGAGAGAGCCCCAATTCAATGGATGATAGCCTCAAGACCTAAAGGAGCTCTTTATAGATTAGAAAACACTGAGTTCAACTAAGATGAAATTTGATATGGACCAATGTTGAATCTTATCCTTGAGTTAAAAAAATCAGCTCTCTCTGTCTAAGATGGGGGAGTCATGGACAGATAGTAGCTCTTATGAAAAAAGATATTGGGTTTTGGTGGATGGCAAATAGTCTCAATAGAGACAGCTGGTGGCACAGTGACTAGAATACTAGGCTGGCACTCAGAAAGATCTGAGTTCAGATCTGACCTCATAGCTGTATGACTTTGGTTAAATCATTTAACCTCTGTTCATTCCACTTTCCTCAAATGTAAAATGGTGATATAATTTGCCCCACATTTACCTTATTATACATTTATCTAACAAAGTTATTGCAAGGATAAAATGCAATTATATTTGTAAAAATACTATACATAGGGCTATTATACTCTTTGAATGTTTATTTCTTTCCCTATCATTTCCCCCCCAATAACAGGCAACAATGAGGTATAGAAATCAAGAAAGCTAATATAATCTTTGCCTTAGAAGCAAAGCTTCTAAAAATAAGAAAATGATGGTCCTATTGTATTTTCCTGGATCAGATCATATGTAAAGTATTGTGTTCCATTCTGGTGCCATATTTGAAGAAGGATATTGATAAGCTAGAGGTCATTCGGTGACTAATGAAAGGCATAGAGTTCATGCCATTTGTGTTCAGGGGAAGGACTCCACTGCCACCCCAATTAATGGAATCACAGAAATCCTGGACATTTCAAAAGAATCAACCAAAAGTCCAAGTTAGTATAAGATTCTTATCATTTTGAGAAGGTTACAGGATTTTGGCCATTGGATGAAAGGCAATTAATGTCACAAACGTATAATGGTTGAGAAAAAATCACATCTCTTAAACTTTAAAAAATTTTATTTTTATTTTTTAACCTCTCTTAAGCTTTAAAGAAAAATAGCAAGTCAGTTTGGAAACAGTGAATTGAAGAGTGGATCAGTCTTAGTGATGGAGGAGCTCCAGTTTGGAAGATTCCCATTCTCAAGTTGGAGCCAAACCATTGAATGGGAATTACTTTGAGTGGAAGGAGAGTAAGCTGTCTTACTCTTTTCTCCTTCCTCAACTACCCTCCTCCTCCATTGGCTATGTCATCAGAGAGGCTTGACTAGCAGCAGTCAGGATATTCAGCTAGGATAAAAGTGAAAGGACCAATGAGAGACGGTATAGCCAACTGGGAGCAATAGTCAAATGATGAAAGGTCGAATGTGAATCCTGTTAGTGGAGAAGAGAGCTGGTTATTTATTTTCACGAGGGAACTGACCTATGGGAGCCAACTTCATGAGAGGTCTGCAAAGCTTTAGTAACTAAGAGTTGTGAGTCCCCCCATCCCCTCTGCCACATTTGTTCTCTGCAAGTGTACATCACTAACTTTGTACGATAGGTTTCATCCTACTCTCCTCAAGGACCCTGAAAGTGTGCCCAATGGTTTTAGTGATGCCTTCTCAAGAAATACTATTTGTTAAGAAGCTAGCTAAGTCTTTCTGATTATTGGTGGAAACCCAATTCCTCATGCTTACCTCTAAGATTCTGTGAGTCGTAATTGCCTCTCTGAGGATTCAGCTCATCAATGCAAGTGTCAAGTTAAGAGAGTTGCTCCAAAGGAGGTATTACATCAGAGTGGGTCTTCAAGGAATTGGAAATGTTTATCCTGAAGAAGAGAAGAAAATGCCTACACATCATCTTCTTTTAAAAAAATTCCTACCTTATGTCTTAGAACTGATAATATGCCTGAGTTCCAATGCAAAAGACTCATAAAGGCTAGAGAAATTGGGGTTAAGTGACTTGCCCAGGGTCACACAGCTAGGAGGTATCTGAGGCCAGATTTGAACCAAGAACCTCCCATCTCTGTCTCATCTAACTGCCCCTGTCATAGGTTCTTTAAGTTATCTTAAAGAGAAATTAGATGGGGGAAGCTAGGTGGATTGAGAGCCTAGGCTTAAAGACAGGAGGTCCTGGGTTCAAACCTGGCCTCATACACTTCTGAGCTGGGTGACCCTGGGCAAGTCACTTAACCCCAATTTCTCTAGCCTTTATGAGTCTTTTGCATTGGAACTTATGGATATTATTATCAGTTCTCTAGGCTTTGCATTGGAACCCATGCATATTATCAATTCTCTACCCTTGGCATGAGACTGTCAAAGAATGTTTTTTGGTGGAAGGGGTGTTCCTGAGGCACCACTAATTAGCTTGTTCTTGCATTTTATCTGAAATCATAGTTTCTGTGCTGTGTGGTAGGGCAGGACAGGGCACCTTCATGTGTATCCAATCATGCAATGAAACTCTGAATGGATAGCAGACTGGTGTGTCATTGGGTAAACATGAGTATTGTTCCAAATTATATGTTCTCTAATGTTTTGTGTTTTGTGGATATTAGTCTGTCTGATTTAAATTCTGAGCCTGCCTGATCAATGTGTCAATCACTTAAATGATTTCTGTTCTGTTTGCAGTGAGCTAACTTTTAAATTTCAGCAGTGAAGCTTTATTTGGTACCAAAATGCTTACGAAGTCTATTTCAGTTGCAAAACAGGTGATGAAGACAAGCATTTGGCCCATCATTTGGAGTGAAATCTCTCTTGTCTGCCTATTGACCGTCTATACACATGGATCTCATCATATGCTATTTGTGGTTATTATAATTTGGAGACAACAAGTAATCCCGTATGCAGATTGCAATTTTTGCTTGATGAAAAGGATTACCTCGAAATCTAAACTTAATGTGCAAAATTTAAATCTACTTACATGCTTTACATAGTGAAGGACTCCTTGTACACAAGCCACCAGAAACTTGGATTTTGCACAAATATGATTCTATCACATGATTCAAATTGTTACAGTGACAATCAACATGCCAAGATAGGAGACCAGCAAGGTGGCAATCTCCCATTTGAAACAACCCCTGCCATCTTCAAACCTTATTTTAGGGGCAGCTGGGTGCCTCAGTGGATTGAGAGCCAGGTCCTGAGATGGGAGGTCCTGGGTTCAAATCTAACCTCAGACACTTCCTAGCTGTGTGATACTGGGCAAGTCACTTCACCTCCATTGCCTCCATTGCCTAGCCTTTACCATTCTTCTGCCTTGGAGCCAATACACAGTATTGACCCCAAGAAAGAAGGTAATGGTTTAAAAAACCTCCCACCTTATTTTACTATTTATCTCCAGGAGGCTCTAAACTTCTCCCCAATTAAAGTTGAAGTTTTTGTTTCTAGACAAGATGGAATCAGCGATATAGAAGGATACTAAAAGATGTTTGAAATATGAATTTTCTTTTGAAAATCATCAAGTATGAAATTTATTATTGGAATATCTCTGAGGGCTGGAGAGGGGGCATTGATGCTATGTGATACATAATACATACATATTGATGCTATGTGATACATAATACATAATAATACATAAAAGGTGGAAAAAGTCACCAGTAAAAACATTGGTCTCAAAGGAACAATACAATTACATAAAACAAAAAGTGCCTTAAATCAATGACTAATTATTTCTGAAAAATATTTCTTGCTATTATTTCACATTGTTTTGTTTAATAAAAAGCTGTTTAGGGAAAGTTTTAAAATAGTGCAGGTTTTTGTAATCTTAAAAAAACAAGATTTCATGATGCAGTGAATTGAAAGTAAGAGAGAAGTTATTTGTAGATCCTCAAAGATAGGAAGTGATGAGAGATGAATATTTTGACAGTTAAGTTGAAGGAACTTCATGAAACTCATATTACAAAGAGGTCAAAACTTTTTGGGAAATAATAAAGCAAAAAAAAAACTACCAAGAAGTTGTCAGTGATCTTCTTAAAGCCTGTAAAATTATGAGCTATGACATGCCACTCAAGATTTATTTCTTGGATTTCCTTTTTAACTTATTTTCACAAAGCCTACTTGCTAATAGAGATGAACATAGGAAACTCTTCTGTCAAGATATCTGCCCAATGGAAGCAGTACCAAGGTGAAAGGAATCTTAGTGGTCTAGTTGACTTTTTATTGATGGACCCTGAAAAGGAATGTTTGAGGTCAACTATAGTTAGACGACATAGCATCACAGAGTCATTGATGGAGCCACTTACTCCAACCTCTGCATTTGGTAGATGAATAAAATGAGTTTCCAAATGGTTAAGTGATTTGCTCATACATCTCAGCATCGGTCAGAATTTGGACTGAAATCCTCTTATATCAGAATCAATCCCTTTCCACTGTACTATGGGTTTGGAGATCATTATGTAGCTATGTTTTTGGTCAGTTACAGGAGAACAATATTTCTTAGTAAAATGAACTAAAAATGTAAAACTGTAAAAATATATGGTACTCCTAGAAATGGCAAATGAGAGAACATGAAAACATATTTAGAACCAGAACAAAAACATTATGACACACCTGCTTTTTTGAGTGTGGTAAAAAAATCCCAAACCTTTTCCCCTTAACGTCCATTAATAGATAAATTCCTAATAGGCTGAGCTGCCTATCTAACTCCCACTATATCTACAGATATCTCTGTATATATTTATATATAAATTATATATATATATATATATATATGTAAATTCCTCATGGACTCTTTTATTGTTTGTTTTTTTTCTTCTGCATTAGAATGAGATGTTATTTAGAAACCTGGGCAGATCTCATCTTATTCCATGGAATTACTTTGATTGGTGGTAAGCTATTACCAAAAGAGGGACACCAGATTAGGGATATCCTATTACATGGGGGAGCAACAGAAACAATTCACTTTTCAGACTGAGATCTGTCTTGAAGAAATCATGGGAAAATTTCCCTCCATTATTTTCTTTAAAAGATAAAGTTCACCTTTTCAGTGTTGTTATTAGAATGCCTGGGAGGTGGCATAGCGTGTGGTTAGAGGGACAGCTTTGGAGTCAGAAGTCCTGGACTCAAATCCTTCCCATTATGCCTTTTTTCCTGTATGGCCCTGGACAAGTCACTTAACTTCTTAGTACATCAGGAAATTTTAAATCACAATGGAACTGCCAAATCTATTTTAGTGGATAGAATTTTCCCACTGGGATTTCCCTGCAGTGATTAATCATAGATGCAAGAATTTCAAATAGCTCATATGAAGCTTCAAAGAACCATTCATATTTGCTCCACCTTTCTAGTTTACATTGTCTAACCACTCTTGTGTTATTAAAAATATGGGTTTATTGTTTCCATTAATAGGTCTATATGGAACAAAACTCCAGATGTTGTGGAAAACATTTATAGCTCATTCTCAAGTTCAAAAGCAATTTCAAAAGGAAGAGTGTTTTCCAAGAAAGCTTGCTTTCAGAAGGACCTGCCTATGTTTAGGAGGATCACAGTCATTTAGTTAGAATTTGCCTTTTTTCACCTACTGGGTTTTCCAAAGTCATGGGCATCCTGGCCTCTGACTCAACCCCCGTCCATCAGTTGTGATCTGATGGAGTGCCATAGTCTTATGCTGACTTTGTTTTCTTTCATTTAAAAGAACATTTGAAAAACCTCTTGGAGAGCTATTTTTTAGAAGTATTTTCCTTAAAATTATATATATATATGTATATATATATATATATTACTGAGAGAGAATTTGAGAGAAATATAACTAAGATGACTGGGAAGATTCCATCTCTTTAGATGAAATCCCATATAATGGACCATTTTCCTTCCAATTTGAGGTAATATAACAGGTTGGTGCAGGAGATGCTGATGTGAATTATAAGACTGTTGAAGTCATGTCAAGGATCAGAGAAAATGGCTGAAGTCTGAGATATGTAGTAAGAGGATTATAATTCACCATGATTGTTTTGTGAGGCCTTCTCTATAGTTGGTAGCCTGGTTGCAAACAACCATGTTTCACTATCTTTTCTTTGGTTAGCTTTGTCCTGATCTGACATCTATATTAAATCCTTCCTTTACTCTTGGATGTGGTCATAATCTTGAGGAAAAATCTGATGGCCAATCTTCCTTATCAGAATCTTATTATAAATCTGAAAGCTCTTTTCTTTCAGTTTCTTTGCAGTTGATCCTGGGTTATTTCCCTCTGTTTAATCATAGCCTCAATGTACTTGTCCTGCTCTGTGAATCCATTTCCATTCTTGTTTCTATTTTCCAGGATCTCCAAGACTACAATATCTCTTCTTTGGGTTCAAACTTGTTTAATGCAATTTTGAAACACATTTTTATTATTTTGTGGTTGCTCTTTCCATTTACATTTTCTTAGTCATTGATTTTCTTGGCTTTTCATTCTTCATTTTCTATCAATTCATGTAAATGTTCTATGCTTCTTTGTCTTCATCTTATTCTTTTTTAAACTCTTATCTTCCATCTTAGAATCAACACTGAGTATCAGTTTCTGAGGCAGAAGAGCAGTAAGGGCTAGGCAATGGGGATTAAATGACTTGCTCAGAGCTATACAGCTAGTAAATTTCTGAGGCTAGATTTGAATCCAGGACCTCCTATCTTTGGGATTGACTATCCATTGAGCCACCTAGTTATCCCTGCAGTGTTATCTTAAAAGCATGTTGATTAAATACATCTTGAAATTCTTTTGTGGTATCAAGGTAGTAAGTATAGAAAACTTCCTTGTATTTTTCCCAGGAAATCTTATAACCTTTTTTTCATCATACTTTGGCCACATTTCAGCTGATTTAATTTTCTGTACTCATTTGATGCAAATTTTCAATTTCTCAGCAATGACAAAAAGTATCTCTAATCTCTCTTATGATCTATTCTGCCATTAATCTTTCCAAGCTGAAACTTCTATCCCACTAGACTGAATTGTTCAAATGGCTTGGTCTTGGTTTTGACCAGAAAGGCTTGATAGTCATAGGCTGATTTTCCTGGGAGAGAGAGAGATTGCTTCAAGTTGTGTGGTACTACCTGTTCCTTGCACATCATGGCCTTGAATTATAGGGCACTCTTTCTTCCTGCCCCCAACAGAATAAAGAAAGGGGAACCTTGCCCCATTCAGTGAGGGGACACCATGTTTAGTCCTAGTCTGTTAAGGAGGTAGGACTAGGGGAAGAGAATGGAGACTGTTTTTGGCTAGTGCTCTTGGGCTCCAGCTGCCTGGGATCAGGTTACTCATATAATATGTATATTATATCTACAAATAACTTGGATATTACCCTTATGAGAAGCGATATGGCATAGTTGATAGAAAGTTGTGCTTGGATCCATGAAGATTTGAGTTTGTCCTACTTCTGAAGCATACTGGTTATTGACCATGGTTATATCTTTTAAATTCTGAGTGCTGCTATATAATCATTCTGGAGAACATTTTGGAACTATGCCTGAAGGACAATAAAACTGTGCATATCCTTTGACTCAGCAATACCACTACTAGGTCTTATCCCAAAGAGATCAAAGATAGGGAAAAAGGACTTACTTGTACAAAAATGTTTATAGCTGTTCTTTTTGTGCTGGCAAAGAACTGGAAACGAAAGGGATGTTCATCAATTGGGGAATGGCTGAACAAGTTGTGGTTTATGGCTATAATGGGATACTATTGTGCTATAAGAAATGACTAACAAGATGATCATGAAGAACCTGAAAAAAACTTGTAAGTGACACACAAAGCAAAATGAGAACAACAATAATGTACAATGATCAACTGCGAATGACAACCATTACCAGCAATTTAAGGATCCATGATAATCCACTACCAAAGATGGATTTTAATACAGATCAAAACATGCCATTCTTTATTTTATTTCCTCCATGAATTTTTCTCTAGTGTAAGTCATATGCATGCTCTTTCACTACACGATGAACAGGGAAATGTGTATTGTATGATTACACATGCATACTCTATATCATATTACCTACCATTTTGGGGAGGGAGGTGGTTGGGAAGGAGGGAGAGCACATGGATTGTAAAAATGTTAGAAAATGATTATTAAAAATTATATCAACATACAATCTGGAAAAAGTCCCTCTCTTAAGCTCTATTAAAAACTCCCAACACAGTTCTTAGCACTGAAAGCCAGTGGTATCAAACTCAAATAGAAGTGATGGCCACTAATCTGTATGTAAGAATTCCTTGGTCACAGGTTGACTTGGTTTTAAAATGTACTCTTCTCCATGATTTATTTTATTTTTGTTTATTTTGTTAAATATTGTCCAATGACATTTTAACTTTGTTTTCAAGGGGGGGGGCTTTATTTGATATCCTTGGCAAATCCAAAAAAAAGGCCAGTGCTGGTGAACCTATGCCATGGGTGCCAAAGATGGGACACAGAGTACTCTCTATGGGCATTCAGTCACCCTCTCTCCCCATCCCCCACCCCCAGAGTTCATTACTAGAAAGGCAGAGGGATTCGGATGGTGCTGCTCCCCATCCCCTTTCACCATGCCTGAAGACATTTTTTCATATCCCCCATCCTTCTGCTCAGCAGCCTAATGGGAGCACATAGGTGGGTAAGGTGGGCGGCTCACAGGCAGCAGAACTTCAGGGGAGCAGAGTGCTTGGGCCACTCCTCTCCCCCTCTATACATTCAGTGAGGACACTCCTCACTTCATTTGCCTCTAGTCCAGCAGCCCAATGGGAGCACTTTTTCTCTCTCCTGTGTGGGGAAAGGGGAGAATGGGGTGTACTAATCTGTGGTGAGGGGGAGGGACATGGTGCTCATTCTCTGGAGTTTGGGGTGTGTGCCAGCATTCCATCTCTAAAAGGTTTGCCATCATTGCCCCAAGCTATAAATTTTAAGGATGATGCCAATCTCCATTGGAGAAAGGAATTTCCTTATTTACAAGTTTTCTGTACCAATACAGTTCTAGCCTCTACCCTCATTTTTTAATATTTGAGGGTATCTTAGCTATCTTTCATTTTGTTTTTCAGGTTCTGTTTCCCCAAAATAATGATTATATATGCACTTGTATAGGTAGCTTTTGGGGTAAAGTTCTATTCGGCATAAATTTATTTTCTTTCTTATCCATAAATTTTAGAAGAGAGTATAAAACCCATTCACATACTTTTATAGTATCTTAATGGGCCCATTTGGTGTCCTCTTCAAGGAGGGTTTTATTTTTCATGCTAATTTATTCCTAATCCATTAATAACAACTGATACATGTTCCTTTAAAGTTTACAAAGCAATTTATATACATGATCTCATTTGAACCTCAGAATAGTTCTATAAGGTAGATATTACTAATTATTATATTCATAGAAATATTGAGTGACATGCCCAGAGGCACATAGCTAATGAATATGAGATGTGGGATTTGAACTGACTCTACTCAGGATCATTTTTACTAACCTGCACATAGAAGGGATTTCTGTGGAAATATGCTTCCAAGAAATGTTGTCATAAATTTATGATGAGTGACATTTAGTTTCTGCCACTATATCACAGGGTCAGTTGGGGCAGCTAGGTAGCAAGGTGGATAGAGTACTTAGGAGTGAAGTCAGGAAGACATCTTTCTGAGTTCAAATTTGGACTAGGACACTTACTAGCTGCATGATCCTAGGCAAATCACTTTCTTAGTTTCTCCTCTGTAAAATAAATTGGAGAAAGAAATGGCAGACCATTCTAGTATTTTGTCAAGAAAACTCCAAATGAGTCATGAAAAGGATATGACTGAAACACCTGGATAACAACAACAGCAACATATAGTTCAAAGTCAGTTACCTATTTGTAGCATAATCATTAGGGACAATTGTGGCTCAGTAGTTAAGAGCATTGGACCTGGAATCAGGAAGACCTGAGTCCAAATCCAGCCTCAGATACCAACTATCTGTGTGACCTTAAACAAGCCACTGTATCTCTGTATGCCTAGGAGGCAGCTAGGTGGCTCAGTGGATAGAGTGCTTTCCTAGAGTTGAGATAACCTGAGTTCAAATCTGGTCTCAGATACTTGCTACTGTGTGACCTTGGGCAAGTCACTTAACCTCTGATTGCCTGAAAAAAAGATCTCCTGGAGTAGAAATGACAAACCAATATCCTTTCCAAGAAAACTCCATGAATGGCTATGGTCCATTGGATCATGAAGAGTTAGATTCAATTGAACAACAACAGTATAACCCATAATCCCTATGATAGACTCATATCTAATGAGACAAGTTGCCCAAGTTTCTAAAAGCCTTTGGAAATGTAGTTATGAAATGTCTACTCATGAGGCATCCAGTTAGAGGAAAAAATTCTCTCTACCAAGGGACTAGGGGTGGGGGTTGATATCCTAGACATTCACTAGTAAAGGTCTCTCTTCATGCCATGAACAACAGAAGACCAAGAATCATAAAGATGAACTATTATAGCAGGTATTCATGACAAATAAAATTCAATCTGCCAAGTGTACTTTTTTACAGAATTTGTAAAAGGACATGGATACCCAACTGAAGGAAAGCAAAGGGCAAGGGGGTGAGGACTTTTAGTTTCTCAGGTCTGTTTTCTCTTAGAGCTCCAGTTTTTGGATTGAGTGCCTATGATGAAAACAAACACACGGTAAAATGCCTTTCCAATCTTCTGTTTGGAAGTCACTGTTAATGGTTTCCCATGGAAACTCAGGTCTGAAGAAGGGATTGTAGAAGCAACTACCACTGACTGTTATTGTCTCTATGTATCAGGGGAAATCCCTGGGCATCTCCCTCTTCTTTCTTTGTCTTCTTTATAGAGATCTTCAAAAAACTCAATGTCAAAAGAAAAAAGCCCTCTTAGGTTCTAATCTCATGTTAGTTTCTTCTCTTTCTAACTTGGAAAGAAATACAAACCCCAGGATCTTTGCAGCAAGTCCAAGCCAACCTGAAGAGCTTTTTGTTAAAGATAAAGCATTAAGTGCTTCATTGTGCTAAGTGATGGGAATACAAGGAAACACAAGGAAAAAGAACTCTAATCACTCCCTCAAAGAGCTTCTGTTCTAGTGGATGAAGGCAACATATGAAATGGAATGGAAAAACAAGATGGGGAGGGAAAATATAGTCTGGGGCAATATGAACCGATCCTGATTTGAAGAGAGCATGATGGGTGACATGGGTGCTTTCTCATAGGGTTCAGGGAAGAGCTTATTGACCTGAAGAAGAGTCTGTATGGGTGGAGGCATTGCCAGTGTTGGGAAGAAGGTCTTTGGAGGGAAAGTAGAGAAGTAAATTGAGGATCATAGATTAAGAGCTGAATGGGACCTTAGAGATTATTTGGTTCAGTCTTCATCATAGGTAGCAAATGCCAGAAAGTAGATTCAAACTCTGGGTCTCTAATTCCAGAGCCTCATCTTTTAATTTTAGTTTTTTTTCTATACCAGTTGGAGATGAAAGTTCTCGCATTTGAGTGAGAGAGCAAGATCAGGACTGGAGATAGAGATTTGAGAGTCATCTGTGAGGGAGTCATACATGAGCTCATTAGCTCATCTAGGTGCTATGTAACTGTTTCTCCTTTGACATCCAGATGTTCAGCTGATCCATTGCAGAGGTAATGGGTTTTAGAGAGAGATTTGGAAGGAACTCTCTATCATTTGGTATAACCATATCAGTTTATTCATGAGGAAATTGAGGTCCATGGAAGTGACAAGAAAATGCTGAAGACATAATTAATAAACATCAGATGTCATATTTATTTTTTAAAAATCCTTACCTTCTGTAATAGAAATAATACTAAGTATTGTTTCCAATGCAGAAGAGTGATAAGGGCAATGGGGTTAAGTGACTTGACCAGTGGAAATGACTAGGCCAGATTTGAACCCAGGTCTTCCTGTTTGCAGGTTTGGGTCTCCATTCAGTGAGTTATATTAGTGCCCTCAGATGTGGTATTTGAACATGTCCTCTTAATCCACGACCATCACATTCCTTCTATTGTATCACATACTACTTAAGAGACAGAACAGATGAGATAATTTGAAAAGAGAATATATAGAGGTGAGATATGGGCTAAAAACAGAGCCTTGGTGGGGGAAGGCAGTTTGATTTGAACCCAGGCTTTCCTGGTACCAAGGATAGCACTTTATTCATTATGCCACACTATCTTTGCCATTATCTTTAGTATTACATTGAAAGGTGGTAAAGGAATCATATTGCTTATTTATATGTGACAGCAATATTTATATGTATATATATGAAAAAATATATATACATACTTGGTTTTGGTATACTATGAGATTACCTCTCACTGTGTGGATTTGGCCAAAGACAATCTGCAGAATGATGACATCCTAATTTCATCAACATCTATTGGGCTACTTATATCCATCAAAATCATGGACCTGTTCCTTTTAAACCAGTGCATGTTGGATTAATTGCAGAGTGTGCTTTATGTTTTTAATAGCATATACACACAAACTTGCACCAAGGTTTTATATTTTCCAGAGAACATCTGTCAAATTTACATTTATATTTCTCTTATAATAATTTAAAATTCTTGAAATTGTAGATCTTTGGTATGTTTCCCTAAAGACTAATAGAAATGAATTTATCTCAATTTAGTTATTCAACAGATCTAGTATTTTGCCTGCACAGTGGGCTTAAAGAAAAAAAGGAAGACCTCTATTCAGTCTGATATGAGGTTTTTTATCGAGCCCCACTCCTTTAATGACTTTCCTGCTGATTAGTTCATCTAGGTACCACACAACTGTTCCAATTTTGACATTTCCATGTTCAGCTGATCCATTGCAGAGGAGAGAGAGACCTGCCATGTATTAAGTAACCTGAAACATACTTAAGGCAATGGAGAAATGTTGTTTACTTGTTTTGAGAGCATGGGTGGAAATCACAGAGAGAGGACAGGTGGCACAATGGATAGAGTGCTAAGCCTGGAGTCAGGAAAACTCATCTCCCTGAGTATGAATCGGGCCTCAGACACTAGCTGTGACTGTGGACAAGTCAGTGAATCCTCTTTGCCTCAGTTCCTCATCTGTAAAATAAGATGGAGAAAGACCACTCTAGTATCTTTGCCAAGAAAACCCTATAAGTGTAATGAAGAGTTGGACATGACTGAAACAACTGAAATATAAGAAAAACATGAATCACAGAATGTTAGATTTCAATGACACCTTCAAGGACATCTCATTCATTCCTCATATTTTATTGATGAGGAAACTGAAGTCCAGAAAGGCTGAGAAGTCAGCAGGTGTGATTTTCATTTGCTATTCCATGGAAAGAAACAAAATTTTAGAGAATCTGGACTGGGGAAGCCAGAATTATTAGGACCTTCCTAATGAGTTTTGGATATTTTTTCAATTAATGCAAAATCTCTAGTTCCTGTACACCTAATTAAACTCTAATGTCACCCTGGATTTTCATAAAGCATAGTTGATTATCAGGTTCCTTGGAGTGAGAAAAAAAGCAAAATTTGTGTTTTTTTACTCTCTAGTAGGTGTTTTGAATTTTCTAGTGATTTATATCCCTATTAAACAGTGTTATAATGAATGGATAGCCCTTTTGCTCCATTAGGAAGATGGGACTGGCAGTCACTAAAAAAGGAAATAGCAGACAAGTGTCTTTCAGAGTCAAGCTTCTTACTAACAATGATACTTGATTTTTGGATGCACTCTGATTCCATTAATTTGGATACTCTCTTTAACTGAATAGACAATCATCTAGCCTACTCTTCTCAATTTAATGATTTTTGCTTATGTCCTTCCATTAACTTCTGTAGAGGGTCTCCCGATATTCTGGGACTCTGACTCTAGATCTTACGTCATTTCATGGAAACCAATGGGACATGTTGGATGGCCATTAGTCTTACTACATTACTACCTATGGTGATGAATGGTCTTTATTTCAGATCTGGCCCAATAAACGTTTTAGTTTGGCTCACAAAAATACATTTTAAAAAACAAGATGCAGTTACACAGAAATAGTTCTCAGTATTCACTGATTTTAATAAGAAGAAATTCATCACATTTGCAAATATGCCTAAAATTTTAGTTTTTACAAAGGACAGAGTAGAAGTGGCTTTAATTTTATTGACAGATCAAGTCCATGAGACACAAATTAACTTATCCCTCCCCCTTCATACATCAAGGTCTCTCTGTATCACCTCACATCTCCTTTTACATGCTTATCTCAGAGGATGAAATAGACCTCCTTTTTGCCAAAGTTAACTGCTCTACTTGAACTCATTGCTTTTAACTGTCTTCAGTACCTTGAATTTCACAATTGATATTTTCCTACCCTTCTGCTTTTCTCCCTTCACATGCTTTCCCTTTCTGTTTTCCTTCTTTTTCCCTCCATTCTCCTCTCTACTTTTCTGCTTACCTCTCTATCTTCCTGTCCTATCCTCTCTTCACTTCTCCTATTATTACCTCTCCTCTCCTTTCCTTTTCCTCATTGACTTGCTTATGTCACTCTGTTAGACCTCTAATTCAATTTTCCAGTGACCCACAATCTTATTGATTGAGATTATGCCTATACTGATATATATTATGATAGGTGCCTTCACACTCTGTGTAATTCTTATCCATGTTCTCCCCAAAATGCCTCCATTGAGGGCTAATCTACCACATTGGAGACCTTCCTCTTGTTCTTTTAAGATCCGATGAATAATATATCTTTTTTGTTGTTATTCAATAGCTCAATATATTAATGGCCTATTTCCCTTTCCAACCACGTGTTCCTAATGATATCTCTTATTTTACTTATGTGCAAGTAATTGTTAATATATGTTATAGTCTATTTATACTCACCATTCATCCTCCAGTGAACTTTGAGTTACCTGCAATTATGATTCCAATTCAATCTATTCCAATAAACTTTAGTTTGTGCATGGAACTGTTCTTGGTGCTAGATATGCAAAGAAAAAATGAAAAAAATCTCAAGTAACTTTCACTGAATAATTCTGCATGTAAGCAGAGACGTATATACATGATAACTGAGAGAGAGAGAGACAGACAGACAGACAGAGATAGAGACAGAGAGAGGAAGAGAGACAGAGATAGAGAGAACAAATAGCCAGGGGGAATCTATATAGAGATCAGTCTGTTCCAGATTTTATTATATAGTACTAGGGGGAAAATATAAATGTTAAGGGTATGTGTGTGTGTGTGTGTGTGTATGTGTTTGTGTAGGAATAGTTTGAGGTCATTAAAATACTGCATGATTTCCCAAATGGAATCTAACTTGCCCACTTTAGGAGAAAATTCTTTAATACCCTTTTTACTTTCTCATTGGGGCCTGAGTCAGTGATGAGAACAGATCATTAGAAATGATAAGTCCATTTTGTTTTCCATCTCAACTTGTTTTCTTTGCAGTTTCCTCTAAAAATACTCTTGGGATGATCTAATTTAGTTGGGTCTCATGCCAAGCTTTATGCTAATCCATTTTCCTATCACTGATTTTCACTATTTTGTAAGGTGATACTGTTCTTAATCTTCCTTATTCCTTCTCTGTAACACTTAAAAATAAATTTGTACTTTAAAATGGTGTTTGTCTTGGCTGCCATGTCTCTCCACTTAGCAAGGAGGTCAAACTTTCTGACCAATGGACAAGTGCTTCTGGGATTTTTAGTCTCTGATGTGGTGATCATTTTACACTGTTTAATTTTCTGTAGAAAATACTGACAGAGTTAATGTCTTTATTTTTACACATTTTCCATTTTGTCAGAGTCAACAGCTTCTTTAACTAGGTTGGGTTGGAATTTAAGGGATTTTATTATCTTTTCTTGACCCTGTCTTCTAGTTTTGATTTTCACATTTACTTTAACTAGTCACTAGCCTGACTACACAAAAGAACTTCTTTATCAGTAACCAATTAAAACATAATCTCTTAAATATATCTGACAAGATATAGTCACTTTACTCTTTTATAATATTCACTGTTTACATTATATGGTCCATTTTACACTATGTTATAGTATTATTATTATCATTATTTTTACCATTAATAGCAAAGGAGCTAAAAGTCTTATGGGAATTAGATTCTATACAATATTATCCCTGTGGTCCTTTCTGCTCCTGGAAGGGTATCAAGAAGGTTTTCAATGAGTCTATAGATGATGGGTGTATATCCTAATAATTTTATTAAATCACAAAAATATCAGTTACTTTTTCTACCTTTATGATTGGTAGCTACCATTAAATGTTAAATAATGAACTATATCAGCTCCTCCCTGTACCACTTCTATTTGAAGATCATAAAAAAGAGAGCTAATAATTATAATAATGTGGGAATGGAACAGAGCATGTATTATTGTCATTCTACCTGCAATTGGAGGTGTTACAGAGATGCTTTCTATAAGCTTTTAGAAGATGAGTTTATATCCCAACATTTTTACAAAGACTAGTCTTTTTATTTTATTGATCCATGAAATCTACCAAAAGCATTACAAGAAAAAATAATAGTAGGATAGTGGTTTGTCCTAGGTCCATTTTTGTCTGAATACTACAAAGAAAGAAGATAGAAAGTTATAACAGCAATAATTATGAAATTTGATGTAGAGTTTAAGGAATATAAAGGGTTTGACATATATTCATTATTCTACCTAATCCATACAATAATGCTGTGTGAAGGAGAGATTTGAGTCCAGGAGAACAACTGAAAGGCTATTGTAATAACCTTGGCAAGAGGTGAGGTTCTGATTTAGGGTTGTGCTACATAGGTGGAAAGAAGGGGGTCAATACCAAGGTGGTTGTGGAAATAGAAGAGGCATTGTTTGGCAACTGAGTGGATATGTGAGGTAATAGAGAATGAAAAGTTAAGGATGATATAGAATATGTATTATATGTGTGTGTGTGTGTATATATATATATATATATATATATATATATATATATATATATAAGGAGGGTCATTGTAGAGTCAATGTGTTAAGAAGCATGAGAACTGAAAAAAAGAATATCATGTTTGGGAATTAAGAGATCACTGCCAACTTTGGGGAACAGCTGATTCAGTAAAATGATTATGTCAGAAGCTCAATGGCAGAGCTGAGGAGAAAGCGATAGGAGGGGAAATATAGACAAAGGTAGACAGCATTCCGCCCCCCCCCCCAAGATTTTGGCTGCAGAGGAGAAGGGAAAATCCAGGACAATTGCTTGAGATAATAGTAAAGATCTTTTTAAAAGGTGGGATTATATTTGAGCCTGTTTGAAGGCTATATGTAAGTAATCAGTAGATAGGAAGAAACTGGCTTTGAGAAAAAGAAGGGATGGTTGAGGTTGCAAATTTCTGGAGAATGTAGGAGGTTTTGGGAGCAAAGACACATTTAAAAGCATCACCCTTGGCAAGTAAAAGGGCCATCTCATTGTCAGAGACTGAGAAAAAAAGAGGAGAGAATGGGTGATATCAAAGAGTTTTGAGATGAAGAGAACAGGAGAAGGAGATTATAGTGAATGGCCTTAATTTTCTCAGTAAAAAAGATGAGGTCCCTAGGTAAAGCTTGTGGAAAGGTTTGGTTCCACTATTCACTGCTGACTCAGGGTTTTATCTACCATGTCATAATAGGCTCCTCACCCAGAAAGTTCACTTTACTGGCCTTTTCAAACTAGAATTTCACATCTCCCAGTGTGTCCCCTTCCTCTGATTAGTCGTTATTCCCTAGATCTCCATTTTAAGGAAAGTTCCTATACCAGTGATGGTGAACCTTTTAGAAATGGAGTGCTGGAGGGGCCATGCTTCTCTTCCCTTACCCCAAAGGGATGATGCACTTCTATTGGGCTGCTGGGCAGAGGGGTGGGTGATGAAAGGCACATATAGAGAAGGGGAGGAGAGTGACCTGAGCTTTCTGCTCCCCTCCAGCTAAGTGCCACACTGTGGGTTATACTTTACTCAAACCTAGCTCCTTTCCAACCCTACCATGAGAATCACCTTTGCCACAGACTCAATAGACTGCCATCTGCACTGTACCCTCATACAGAATATAACTCCACCTCTCCCTTCCCCCAGAGTCTTACCCCAGCCAGGGGAGGGAGGAAGCACTCCAAATGGGTTGCTGGGCAGAGGGGCAAGGGAAGTGAGGAATGTCCTCAGGTGCAAGGAGAGGGGGAGGGGAACAGCTCCACCTCAAGACTCTCTAGCTTTCTGGTAATGAACTCTGGCAGACGACTGCAGTCATGCCCATAGAGAGGGCTCTGTGTGCCCTTTTGGGCACACATGCCATAGGTTTACCATCACTGTCCTAGACCATGTTTTCATTCCTCTTGAAGCTCCATTATGACTCTCCATACTTTCTTCACCATGCTCCCTCATGAGGGATCCATCTCCATCCCCATTCCCTGCTTTTGAGCTTCTTTTTCTGTGTTGTCTCTCTGCATTAGAATATAAGCTCCATCTATATTAGTATTTCTACTTCTTAACATCCTTCCTGGCACTTGGTAAGAGTTTGAAGATGCTTCTTGAATAGTGAGTGAAAAAGTTTCTGTGGGAAGTTAGATGGAGAATCATGGAGGAATAAAAGGATTGCCTTGTTTGTAATGAGGAAGTTAGATAACATGAATTTATAATGTACTAGTTCCCATAGTTGTGCTTCTTTTTCCAGCTTTATCAGCATGAGATTAGGAGTGGGGATAATAGGATTTGGAGCAGTTAGGGACCTTATTGGCCATTTGGTTTAATCCTTCTTATTCTACAGATGAGGGAACTGGAGCCTGAAGAAGTTGTAACTTATTCCCCATTAATAACATTCCAACTCTCACCTCAGTGCTTTTGAAGTTTTCTCCCTCTCTTCCTGCCTGGAATAGCCTTTGTTTCCATCTTTACCTCTGCCCCAGTGAGTCCTAGCTTCTTTCAAAGCACAGTTCAGATACTAGGTATTATGTTTGTCATTTCTTGAGCAACTTTCCCTTTAACACCTCAATATTTCTTTATATATATATATACATTGCACTTATTTACTCATGTTTAGGTTGTATCCTTTCAGCAGAATGTTGGCTTCTTGAGGGAAGGGATTTCTTAGTTCTCAAATGAGATAATATTTGCCAAGTGCATAAGAAATCGGGCATTTAATAAATGCTTGCTCCTCTCCCTCATCTTTCTAATTCTAGCTCTTAGCACGGTCCTTTGCTCATGATGATTGATTTATAAATGCTTTGGGCATTGAATTGTCCAAGTCATGAAATAAGCAGTAGAGCAGGGATTTGAAGCCAGATTCTTAGACTCTACATCCAGTGCCATTTCTGCCCCATATTTGTATTGCCTAATACAAAGGGTTATTGTGAGGAAAAATGCTTTGTCAAACTTAAAAACACCAGAGAAATGTGAATTTTTATTATAATTATGTTTCTTCACAGATGGGAAGCCGGAGTGCTGCTTTGACGCTCAGAAAATGAAAGACCTAGAAGTGGGACTTTAGCACCCTGAGTAAATTCTTTATGGAGGCTTTATGGGAAAATACTGATAAGAATTAGACAGGATGAAGATGATTATCTGGGTTGTGATATGTGGAAAGCAAGGAATGCCTACATGTTTGAGATTATGAATCCACTGACTCACATATGTATTATTGACATATGTGCATTGGTATTATTGTTTATAAGCAATTAAAAAATCAACAGATAGTGTGATGGTGACTGATAGGTGCGAGCCTCTTCCCCTCTTCCCTCTTCCTCTTTAAATCCTTTTATTATATAAGTAAAAAATATGTGAGAAATAATAATGAAAATAAAAGCCTTGCAAATTGCCCCAGCCACCTTGCCAAGGTTGAAGATGATTTAACTACAGAAACATTTATCTGTGCACCTACTTTAAGTTAGATTTGATGCTCTAATTCTTCTAGCTAGGTCTTAATTAGATCCATTTCATCTCCACTTCCATCTGTTAGTTAGTCAGAAACAATGTACTGCGATTAGGTGATATGAAATAGAAACAGTCGATAACTGAAGCCAAATTGAGAGCAGAAACTATGATAATGAGCCTTCAATTTTACCAAATGCCCTGTAGGTTCTTAGTAAAAAAATTTAAGTCCCTATCCTCCAAACAGTCTCATCCAAGCATGACCTTTGAGTAATCCAGAGAGAATAATTGAACAACTTGATTGAGACATTAAAATAATTCTTGGTCATGGGTGGCAGTTACAACAAAGAAGGAGGGATGAATATTGGTAACAATCTCAGAAAACTGTTAATAGGATTCATAAAGACTCAGCGTCTATGGGCTGGGGATTGGGCAGAGAAGTGTGAATGTTGCTGTTATTGTATTTGTTCCTGATGCTAATAAGAACAATCCCTGTTTCCCTAAAAGAAATGAAGGATTTCTACCATGGCCTGTTTGCTCAGTTGGCATTTCATTCTTCAGTTCTAGCCTTTCCCAGCTTTTTTCTTGTTTATGATACTCCCTGTCATCATTCATATTTTAATGCCTCTCTACTGATATTCTTTTTTTTTAAAACAGGAAAACAGTAGGCTTTTCAAGCGTAATCAGGTATTTTGATTCTTTCTGTGGGCAGGGGCTAGTGCTTTACCCCTTTCAGAGAAAGTGGTTTGGACCCTTGTTAAGAACCCCAGGGCTTTTAGTGATTTTCTTCTTCTTAGCCTAGGAGCAGATGAAACAATGTATGACTTGGATTGATTGGGCGACTGGTTAGGGAAAGTTTTGAGCTGATATGGGGAGAGGATTAGGAGCTGGGAGGCTGCAATGGTGATGTCTTTTCCCCCCTGGCACCTGAGAAGGATGGAAGGCAATAATAGTGATCTATTGGAAAGGTAGACATTGAACTCTTGTCATAGAGGCTGATCCCTGTGGCTAAACCATAGATTATGAAGAAATTTGAGAAAGGTGGCTGAACTGTTTCTCTTGGAGAGGTTGAGGAAGCTCAGGAAAGATTTTCTCTTTCCAACTTCTACTCTCCCTATGTTTGATCATTATCTGCCACTTTTATGTTATTTTCATTTCCTTAAATTGTATTATATATTTATTTTGTCTTCTTTCTACATAAAATCTATGGGTCAACCATGGAAGCTCTCTGTTGCATATTTTGTAAATTGGTGGAGTACAGAGGGGGTTAATAGGCTAAGGCAGGAACCCAGTGTAATAAGATAGGGCAGAGATCCCATTCTCTGTCAATGAATGAATAAATCAACAAACCTGGCTCTTGCTAGTTGCCAGACATGATGCTAAGTGCTCGGGAAAGAAAAAGAGGCAAAAGTCAGTCCTTGCCTTTAAGGAATTCACAATCTAATGGGGAAGACAACATGGAAGCAAATATTTACAAATAAGCTATATACAGGATAGATAGAAAATACTGAACAGTGGGAAGGCTCTAGAATGAAGAAGGTTTGGAAAACGTCTCCTGTAGAAGACAGGATTTTAGCTGGGACTTTAAGGAAGCCAGTAGGCAGAGGCGAAGAAAAATAATTCATGGAGAGCAGTCAGAGAAAATGTGGGGAACCAAGAGATTGAGTAATTTATTCATGAAACAGCCATGTTTCAGTGTCACTAGAATGAAGAGTGTGTGGCAAAGAGTAATGTATCAAAAATTATTGGGGGCTCTGGAAGTATTATTATTTTATTAATATTTATTTTAAAATGTGTTATTATTAATAATAAACCTTATATTCTGTCTTAATATCAATTCCAAGACAGAAGAATGGCAAGGGCTAGGCAATTGGGCTTAAGTGACTTGATGAGGGTCACACAACTGGTTTCTGAGACCAGATTTGAATCCAAGTCTTCTCAAGCTTCTCCTACTTTATTAATGATTTAATACATCTCCTAATCGATGTAACTCCAAACTGAAACCAGGGTTTTTCTTTTGCTCTTGAAAAACAAATATTGTTTTAACACTGTGGAATGAAGACTCCAGCTCCTACTTGAATGAGAGAATGAAGGAGAGAAAGAAAGCCAGAGGACTTCTTAGGCAGTAGTTCTGCCCTCTCTGGAAAGGATCAGGGGAAACAGAAACATGAACATAATAGGAGAGACTGCCCACACTTAAGGCTCCTGGACAGAGATGGTCACAGGCTGGGAGAAATGAGCTTTCCCTTTCTTCTAGAAAGATCCTCCACAGGTTAAAGGACTAGTCTGCTAGTTTTGCTCTCCACAGTAAAACTTGCTGGTTACCATAGGAATTGTAACAATTTTCTAGCAACTCCAAAATAATTCCCCTGTAAGACAGGATTTTTAATTGGTGAGTCATATGACCCTTTTAGATGACATGGAGAAAAATTCTTCTGGAGCTCTAGAGACCTTGGGCAAGAACAGAAATAGGAGAGCAGAAAACAGAAAAGAAATGCACTGAGGAGTAAAAGAACAGTTGATTCCATTCTTTGTTTAGTGATTGTGAACTTCTGTGATCAAATGAATGTATACAGGAGGCACTTAAGAAATGCTTTTCCTTTCCCTTTCCCTTTCCAACTTCCTCCGCCATGACAGGTCTCCACTATGCTATGCGTTAGTAGATAGCTTATATGGATTATTGAGGCTGAAAAACCAACCAAACAACCAACAATTATCACCTGATGTCAGTATTATTGGGGGGAAAAGCAACCAGAAACACCTGGTTCTGTGGAATGGATTGGATCTGGGATTACCTTGCTAGTCTAGTCAAGATGATGATACTGATATAACTCTTTTTCTAACGTTGTCACAGTGTTAAGTATATATTTTCCTCCTTTTGTGTAGAATTCAGCTGTTTTCACTTAAATCAAGTCAGAGATCTGCACTGCTATAATAGCTAAGAATTTCTGTCTCCTTTGACTATATTTCTATATTTATTTTAAAAATATTCTCTGAGAGAATTCAGAGTTGTTGGGTGGCTGTCTGTCTCTTAATTTTTGATTGGTATTTCCAAAATACTGGGGTTTTTGAATGTCACCAATGGATTGAGTCACTAAAGTTCATCAGATTTATTTTCCTCCTAATCCAATTACAGAATATATTGAGACAATTGTGTATTATATTACCTACAAAATTGTATGGAGATCCTTTTTAACTGTTTAATTTTCAAATGTTTAAGGAATCTAATCTTATTCTTTTTTTTTTAAACCCTTACCTTCTGTCTTGGAATCAATATTGTGTATTGGCTCCAAGGCAGAAGAGTGGTAAGGGTTAGGCAATGGGGGTCAAGTGATTTGCCCAGGGTCACACAGCTGGGAAGTGTCTGAGGCTGGATTTGAACCTAGGACCTCCCATCTCTAGGTCTGGCTCTCAATCCACTGAGCCACCCAGCTGCCCCCCTAATCTCTTATTCTAATAAATATATCAAGTTAAAAATATAGATTCCTCAGGAATGCAAGAAATGCTCCTGTCATATTTGTAACTTTGTTTATTTATTTATTTCCCCCCCTCTCCAACCCATTCTAAACTTAGACTCCACCTTGGCTATCTTATCTTACCTCCTAATAAATGAACCTCTAATCTTATCTTTCTGGGAATCAGAACTCTATGCAGTGGAGGGGAGAGATTGTAATTGGTCAACAGGTCAGTTGGTCAGTCAGCCAATCAGCACTTATTAAGCACCTGCCATGTGTCAGGCACTGTGTTCAGCACTGGGCATACAAAAAGAGGTAAAAGATAGTCCCTACCTCTAAGGGGCTTACAATCTAATCACAGGGAACAGACAGGACAGCCTGAGGGAAATACAGTATGATCTAGTTGGAATTTAATACCTAAAGTAACAACAACAAAAACAGTTGCTATTTAAAAAGGAGCCCTGAGGGTTGTGGAAAGAGATTTGACCAAGTCAGCAATCCTAGTCCTGACTCTGTTAGGAATTAGTTTTGTGACCTTGGTAAATCACAATTTCTTGAGGCCTCAGTTTCCCCATCTGTCAAATAAGGTAGGTTGGATTCATGAACTGTAAATTCTCTACCAGTTCTGAAATGTTGTAATTCTAATAATAAGTGATCAGAAGGGCAGAGTTTTTTATGCTTTTATTTTGGGCTTCAGGGTGAGGTGGGGAATGAGATATTGGAAGAGATCCTACAACAGTTAAAATAAGACTATTAATGCTTGGCCATGCAGAGCATGGTGGAACATTTTCAAATCAATGGCATTAAAAATATCTGATTTAGAAAAACCTAAGGGAAGCCACCAGGATGATCTGCTGCTATCCTCGATTATTCCTAAGGTTTTCGTTACACAGCAGGTAACACCAATATTATAATAATAAATCACATTTCTATAGACCCTGAAGAATTACTAAACACTTTCCTTACGTAGCACTGAATGGTAGAGAGAAGCAACACTGGCTTTGAGCTCGGAAGACCTGGGTTTGATTCTTGGCTCTGCCATTTCATATTCATTGACTTTGGAAAAGTTCCTTAAGCTCTCTGGGCTCAGCTTCTTTCATCTGTAAAATATGGCTTCAATTCAATAGAGCAAACATTTTCTACCTCACTGGGCTCCTGTGAGGCTCAAATGAGACCGTGTTAAATAAATACAAACTAGCATCATTCCCGATGTAGTAAGACATAGTTAGGAAAATTGAACCTGAATGGATTTATGGCAAGAAAGGACCGCCTGATGCAAAAATTCCATCAAATGCAAAACTCAGTTTTGAAATGGAATTAGTGGATATTGATTGAAGTGAGAGATGTTTTTACTGATGTAAGGAGCTCCTTCTACAAACCTGAGGTCTTGTCTATACTTGAAGAATCCTTGACATTATTTTGGGGGGAAATGGGGGAAAATGCATTATTCATTCTGAGAATAAATCCCTCAAGTTGAGTGTGTGTCTTTGAGGCCATGTAAAAGGCTGACTGGGGTTGAGTTTTGTATTGTTTAATAGTCATATTGTAAATAGAAAATCCTGAATACAAATACATGAGCACACAAACAAAGAAAGTCATAAGAACAGTTCTAATATGCCTTGCAATGTCATAAGCATTGTGCTCTGTTCTGGCCAATTATCTTGGTTCATCACAGGTCGGATGATTTAATAATAATTGACATTTGAAGAGTATTTTACATGCCTTATCTCACCTGATCTTCATCACCATCCCATGAGGTAAGTGCTCTAGGTCTCATTATTCCCATTTTGTAATTGGGGAAACTGAGGCTCAGTAAGGTTATGGGATTTGCTCAAGATCCCACAACTTTTAAGTGTGCTAGAAGACTCCCTGACTCCAAGTTTAGCATTTTCTCTTCTATGCCACAATAATCTCTCCAAGACAGAAGTAGAGAATGACTAAAGAAAAAGGGAAGGACAGAAACAAGTCTGTCTGGGTGACACTGGATGTCACATAGCTTCCCTGAGCCTCAGTTTTCTCATGTGTAAAATCAGGGGACTGAACTAGAATACTCCTAAGCCTTCCCCTCCCCGTAGCTCTAAGTGTGTGGTTTTGTGAGCCCTGCTCTCCCTTTCTAACTTTTTTTTCCATTTCCTTTTTTTCCCCCCATTTCCAAAGATATTGCTAATTCTTTTTCCTTAGGGGTTACCACACCTTGGAAATATTTTTTTCTATGATCTTTTATAACCTATCTATCTCATGGATAAGAAGTAAGAATTATAGTAAATTATACCATCAGATTCCAAATTCTCTCTTGTTCCTGTATTTTGTTGCTAGTGGCCTTTATAGGAAGGGGAATAAACATTTTAATATTGTCTTGGTCCAAATAAATGCAGCTTGCCTTTTAATATGCATTGAAATTCTAAAATGGGATCTTTCTGAAGGATATATTCATAAGCCAAAAAATAATTATACAAAATTGTGGGAAAATAAGTACTTATTGTAAAGGATGAAAAGCCCATTTATTTCAGTTTAAAGACATTCCTTTTCTATTATCACTGGACTTGTCATTTTTATTATCATCCTCTTCCTAAGCATGAGATTATAGGTTATACTCAAATTTTTACAAATCAGAATTGGATATTCTTGCCAATATCATTATAATAATTGTTCACAGTTATGAAGCACTTTAAGGCTTACAAAGTGCTTTCCTCATAACAACCCTGTGGAGAAGGATTACTGGATTATACCCATTTTACAGATGTGAGACTTGAGGCTTAGAGGGGCTAAGTGATAGGTCTTGATCACATAGTTAACAGCCTGGAATAATGTTAAAAGCAATGCCCTTTAGGGCAGAAGACCTGTTTTTTTAGACTTTTACTTTCTGATTTAGTAATAACTCTAAGAAGAGCAAGGATTAGGTAAATGGGTTTAAATGATTTGCTGGGGTCACACAGCTAGGAAGTGTCTGAGAGCAAATTTGAACCCAGGACCTCCAGACTCCAGTCCTGATGCTCTATCCACTGTGCCACCTAGTTGCCCCCCAGAGACATGTTTATTTATTTTGGTTCTAAGACCTTTGCCTATAGTTCATGTTTCATTTTGGGAGGTTTATTAAGGAAGCTATACTGAACTAAAATCTTATTATTTTCAATGATATCAGGCAAAAGCAAATAGATAACTCAACCAGCTGTCAAACAGTTCAAGATTCTTAGACCTTGTGAAATTCTTAATGCTTCCAAGAACAAAGTTCTAATTTCAGAAAACTTCACCGAATTTTGCCTACAACTCTCTAGCCACTTAGCAAATTCAGCCATCTACCCTAAGGTTGGTTCTTTCAGAGTTTAGCAACAGACAGTGGTCCTGGGATGTTCCCATGCCACACCTCCATTAGACTGAAAATAAAAGAAAAATCTTGGGAAGACAATGATGATAATAACACTTTGAAATTTTTTTTATTGCTTGGTATTGAGGAGCTAAAAATATTTTTCTTATATGAAGGAAAAATCTAATCCAAGGGAGGTTAATGAGATAAGTTAAAAATATTTTTCAGGCAGGGTGCTTCAATCACTGAGATCAAGAGATTTGCTGAGGGTTCCATCACAGGCTAATGACCAGATCAGTCTCATATGGGAATGACTATCCACAGCCTCTCTTTATATATCTTATTGCCAATAATATTTAGAAATCTTTCTACTTTCAGAGAAATAGCTGTGTTTATCTACACAGAGCCAGATTAGCCCTGCCCAAATTTCAGAAAGTATTTAGGGTTATCCTACTTTATTATGATTATTTGTTTTGATTTAAGCAAAGTGGGATAGAAAAACCCCTGACTGAGCTGGAGCTAATTCTGCCATCTTTTCTTACCTCAAACAAAAAGAAAAGCAAGAATATTCTATTCTTTAAATCACATTCTACCTTCTATTGCAGGGCTCTTAACCTGGAGTCCACAAATGCCAAAGGGGTCTTGGATGAGAACTCAGATGAGAAAAAAATTGATTTTAAGTGACCCAAAGTAGATCTTGAAATCTGGGTGGCTTTATACACAGGACCAGAACTTTATAGCTGAAAGAAACCTTAGAAGTAATTGAATTCAAAGTCCACAATTTTACAGAGAGGAAGCTGAAACCCAGGAAAGTGGATGGGGTAAAGTCATGTGGGTAGTGTTACAAAGCAGGGAGTGGATTCAGGGTCTTTGAACTATTCATACAGAGAGTACCTACTACTCTAATACTGATACTGATCAAAAAATGAGCAGAGTTTTGCTATGGGTTAGAACATAATTTTGGATACCCTCCAAACAGGAAAGAATGGAGGCTGACAGAGATTATATGATTTGCCCTGGGTCACACAACTAATTAATGCATGAGATTGGATTTGAACTCCAGTCTCCCTATGTACAAGTCCAATTCACTATTCACTGTAACATATTTTAATGGGAGAAATAACATTGTGTAAATATGCAAAATGGTAGGGATCTATTCCTCCCCCGCCCTCACTACCATTTGCCATTTACATTTCCAATCACAAATCATTAAAAATCTCTGTATTTCTGTTACTGCATCTAAAAAGTGGAGTTAATAATAGCAGGAGAGGCTAAGCCTGCTATCCAATAAGGTCCCCTCTAACTCTCCTGTCTGTGGTTTTAGAATTTTACAAATTTCTTTGAATCTCCAATTAAGTCCAGGATGACAGGTTCATAACAAAAACTTCAAGCAGAGACATAAGACAAATTCCCTTCTGTAAAAAATATTCTTTCCCTGACCCCTTGAGTAGTAATTTCTTTCATTTTTTTCCTCCTTTCCAACATTTAAAAAAGCCAACTCCCAATGTTTCTATTTCCTTACTAACTGCCATCATCTTCTTACTTAACTCTTTTCAGTCTGGCTTCCATGATCACCTCTTTACTGAAATCACATTCTTGAAATTTACCAATGACTCCTATAACACCAAATCTATTGATCTTTTAGCCCTCACTCTCGACCTTTCTAAAGTATTTCTACTTTTCAATGTCACTTCTGGTTATCTTCCTTTCTAGTGCCATCCAAGATGTTCTTCTGGTTCATCTCTTGGCATTTATCTTCTTCTGAGCCTGTAATGTCAATGGTTTCCAGGGTTCTGTCCTCAGCTTTCTTCTCCTTTCTGTACTATTTCTCTCATTCATAACCATGACTTCAACTATTATATCAATACAGATGGTGTCTACCTCTAGATCTCTCACACTGATCACTTTCCTGGGTTCAAGATGTTTCTTGACCTGCTGACAGGACATCTTTACCTGGTTCTATTGGTGTCTGAAATTCAACAAATTGAGTTAATCTTTCCTCCCAAATATACTCATCCTTCTATCCTCAGAGGTACCTAGTCTGTCTTCCTTCTTTCCTTCTTTCTTTCCTTCTTTCTTTCCTTCTTTCTTTCTTTCTTTCTTTCTTTCTTTCTTTCTTTCTTTCTTTCTTTCTTTCTTTCTTTCTTTCTTTCTTTCTTTCTTTCTTTCTTTCTTTCTTTCTTTCTTTCTTTCTTTCTTTCCTTCCTTCCTTCCTTCCTTCCTTCCTTCCTTCCTTCCTTCCTTCCTTCCTTCCTTCCTTCCTTCCTTCCTTCCTTCCTTCCTTCCTTCCTTCCTTCCTTCCTTCCTTCCTTCCTTCCTTTCTTTTCTCTCTCTCTCTCCCTTCCTTCCTTCCTTCCTTCCTTCCTTCCTTCCTTCCTTCCTTCCTTCCTTCCTTCCTTCCTTCCTTCCTTCCTTCCTTCCTTCCTTCCTTCCTTCCTTCCTTCCTTCCTTCCTTCCTTCCTTCCTTCCTTCTTTCTTGGACCTTTGTGTCATATTTGATTATTTTGCTTATGTAATCAGAAAGGTTGGGCACATAAGCTGTTAGGACAGGAAGGGAGCATCTATTGCTAACAGTTCCATTTAGGACACAAAATCTCTCCCATTTTGCATCTGCCTCTAGGTAACAGATAAAAGCAGAAAGGTTGGACCCAGTGTGGTGTTTCTAACTTGCCAATGATATAATTTCAGAGTCAATCATCACACACACACACACACACACACACACACACACACACACATTCCTATAATCCTCTAGCTGGAGAGAAGAGGCAAGCTTTAGTAATGTATTGGTCCTATGTGTTTCTAAGTTCTCTTGGGTTTGCTATTTCCTCAGGGAAATTTTGTGTTCTAGAGTATGTTGTGAGTTACCTGAAGATTTGATATGGAGAACACTGGAGGATTTGGGTGATAATGATGATGATGACAAATGAGGTCGGTGTAATGCTGGAAGACTTCTCTGCCTTCTATTCCTGGGGTCTGGCCACCTAAGAGCAGACGTCAGTATAGTTCTGATTTTGCCACACAAACCAGAGATAGAGTTCTTTGGAGTTTCTAAAAGTTACCAGAACATTAGGCTACTGTGTTCCACATATAAAAGAGGCTGCCTATTTGTACACTGAGATTTACATATATATAGAAGAAGTGCATGGCTGGTTAACTCCATTGACTTGGAGATAGTGCTAATGAGGCCAAGGTTGGATCCCTGTATGGGCCACTTAATTAACTTTGCACTGGGAGAGCTGTTCCATGGCTATAATCCCAGTCAACTATCTTGCTGATGCAAACGTTTGGTGACAGTAGCATGAGAAAAAGTAAGGAGAGCTTAACTCAAATGTATCAACTTTAGTGGAATGACTCAAAGATATGAGGTTAATAATAGCATCTTTATATCTAGAAGAGTGCTAATTCCCCAAGGCCAAGAGACTTTGTTTTTGTAATTGGAACTCCAGCACCCTGTCTGTCATTTGCCATGAATTTGAATATGAGAACTAGAGGTGTAAAGGACCATAGAAATCACCCAGTCCAGTGCCAATAAGAAAATATAAGCCTGGAATTGGAGTGACTTGTCCAAGTAGGGCAGATGATAAGCACCAGAGCTGACATTTGAATCTGGGTCATCTGTCTCCCCAGTGTTCTTTCTATGATTCCATGCTAGTTTTGGGGAATTATTGCAATCGTTCAAGTATAATATTAAAATTTATCATCTGAGATACATATTGCAAAAATCCCACATCGTGAATTGTTATGGATGAATGTCAGATTTGTACATATCATCAGTGCTTTATGGGCTCTTGGGGGCTCTGATTTCTATGTAATGAAAACTACTATTTCTTGAGGCAGAGAGTTCATTTAAAGTAATTCGCCAGTGTGACCATAGCCAAGTCACTTTCCTCATTGTAAAACAAATAGATTATACTAGGTTATGTTGCAGATCCTTTCTAGTTTTATATCTATGGTCCTATGAGGGTCTTAACTAAGTTGGTGGTGATGGGAGTGAGAGTGGGGAGATGAATGGGACAGATTGTGAATGTAGATTGATAAAATGAGAGAGAGAGAGAGAGAGAGAGAGAGAGAGAGAGAGAGAGAGAGAGAGAGAGAGAGAGAGAAAGTGAGAGGATCAGAGGTGAGAGAGGCAGAAACAGAAACAGTAACAGTGTGTGTAGGAGATGTAGAGAGAGATAGAGTCAGAGGGAGGAAAGAGAGAGAGAGAGAGAGACAGAGAGACAGAGAGACAGAGAGACAGAGAGAGACACAGAGAGAGAGAGAAAGTGAGAGAATCAGAGGGTGAGAGAGGCAGAAACAGAAACAGTAACAGTATGTAGAGAGAGATAGAGTCAGAGGGAGGGAAAGAGAGAGGGGGGGGGGAGAGAAAGTGAGAGAATCAGAGGGTGAGAGAGGCAGAAACAGAAACAGTAACAGTGATTGTAGGAGATGTAGAGAGAGATAGAGTCAGAGGGAGGGAAAGAGAGAGAGAGAGAGAGAGAGAGAGAGAGAGAGAGAGAGAGAGAGAGAGAGAGAGAGAGAGAGAGAGAGAGAGAGAGAGAGAGAGAGAGGGAGAGGGAGAGAAAGTGAGAGAATCAGAGGGTGAGAGAGGCAGAAACAGAAACAGTAACAGTGTGTGTAGGAGATGGAGAGAGAGAGAGAGAGAGAGAGAGAGAGAGAGAGAGAGAGAGAGAGAGAGAGAGAGAGAGAGAGAGAGAGAGAGAGAGAGAGAGAATTGGGTTAGAGAAAAAGATTAGGGAGTTATTGGCATAGAAATGATAGTTGCAACTGTATGAGGGCATGAGACTACCTAGGGAAAGGAGTGTGGGCAGAGATGAGAAGTGCACTGAGGACAGAGCTCAGTAGGATGGTACATGGATTGGGAGCAGAGGAAAAAGGGGAGCCCACAAGGGAGATAAGAAGTCAGAGTCACTCCCCCATAGTCTTTTCCTCTGCATTAGTCAGAAGATAATAGCAGAACGATTTAAGGTGAATGCATCCAGTTCTACAGAAGATTATAGACTGCCAAGGGGATTATTTATAATTAACCAAGGGACAAAGAAAGAGATAAAATTGAAAAGTGGAAAAAATCCCCAAACAAAACAAGGCTGGCTGAATGGTGGGATCAGCTTCCTAATGATGAGGACCATCTTACTCCTGCAGGGAGTTCAAATTGAAGAAATAAGTGAAAAATTCATAATAAGTGAAAAATTTGTTGGACAAAGGACTAGAAAAACTCTAGGGGGGTACCACAGGTACAGCCAAAAGGTCCCACTTAGCATTTGGGAATCAGCACAATTAGTGCTGATTAGTTGAGAAATCATGCTGCTCTGTTGAGTTTATGTGGCTCTCCCAAGGAAAGCCTACCCTGGTGTGTAGAATTCTTAATTAATATTGCTGAGTAGCTGGCCTCCAGAGGCTGGGCCCTAGGGGCCCTGCAGGGCCTGGTTTGTTCCCTTATTGTCCCTTATTGTTCAACAGTGGGGGATATACTGCAGATGAAGTGCAGACAATACTTGGAAAGACAATTGAGAAAGTAATTTCTTGACACTCTCCCCAGCTGCTGCTAACAGATTAGCTGGGATGTTATCCAAGCCCCTTAACTGTAGCTGATAAAACCTTTTGAGAGAGGCTCTTGAGTTCCTACATTACTGTTGATTTAGGCAGGAAAAGGATGGGGAAACACAGCTGCCCTTCCTTTAGGGGTTGTTGAAATAGCCCCACTTGCAGGTAAATATATTAGTTGTTTTTTTTTAACAAAGTATTTATACATGGTCCCCCCTCCCACAGCAAAATTCAATTAGAAGGAATTTGACTGTGCAGTGAATCTAAAGTTGCTGTTTATATAGTGCTCCATTATGTAAATATTATCATACTTGAGCCATACAACAATCCTCCAAAGTAGATACAATAGATATTATGAACTCCATTTTGCAGATGAGGAAACTGAGGATTAGGGAGGTTTTCAGAGGCTGGATTTGAATTTAGTTCTCTCTCGATTCTAAGCCAGTGCTCTTGATATTATATGAGTTTCTTTTTATACACTTAGGATAAAAAGATGAATAGTAAAGCAAGCTAATAACAAGGATTTATTATTATTATTATTATTATTAAAATCTTTATTTTCTTTCTTAGAATCAGGATTAGGTATTGGTTCTAAGTCAGAAGAAGAGTAAGGGATAGACAATTAGGGGTTAAATGCCTTGCCCAGGGTCATATAGCTAGAAAGTATCTGAGGCCCAATTTGAACCCAAGACCTCCTGTCTCTAGGACTGACTCTCTATGCACTGAGTCACCTAGACGTCCTCAGCAAGGACTTATTACACAGGCAAAGGCGGGCCCTTCAGCACTGGCCAAAATGCAAGCAAGGAATCTTTTGTTGCAAGTAGGTATGGTTGGAAGAGCAAGAATGTGGATGGGAAAGAGTCATACCTCTTCTGGCTTTGCATAGCATTTTTCCTTCTTGTCCACAAGTTTATTTGGATGACAGTCAGGGAGCACAGCATCTGTGAGGAGACTCTTTACAACCACATGGCCTCCTTGGGACTTGGTTAGGCAGGATTCCCTAAATGGGGATGTTGATGGAGAATTAGTGATTTGAGAGAAGTTACAAGAAATTTCTAAACCCAAGTCAGATAGTTGTTAGATAGAGGCTAGAAACTAGGCAAAGGCACCAAGAGAAAACTATGAAATTAGAAATGAGAGAGAGAGAGGGACAGAGACAGAGACAGAGAGACACACACGCAGAGACAGGCAGGGACAGAGAGACAGACAGAGACAGAATATTAGTTTTTTTTTTCTTTAGGCTTTGGCCAATGCCCAGCTGTATATACTGTGTCATATCTTTAGAGTCTAGTTTGCCAGCATTAGCTCTCCTTTGCCATGTAGAATATTAGGAACTACTGTAGACCACCAAGTGATGGCAGAAAGCAGCAAATACCTCTGAGAAGGTTGGTGAAATGATAGTCATCTGTGGCCAATAAACTACAGCCAAGCAGATGGTTGCAGAGAGCAGGTCAGTGGCAAGAGACCATAGAGATGCTCATTGGAGAGAAGAGGCACAATGAAACACAGACAATAAAATGGAAAATGGAAACTCTGTGCCCAGCAGAAAGCAGTTTGGTGATTGCCCGAAGGCATGGTCATTTCTGTAGTATTGGAGATATAAAATGGCTTGGCGATGCATGTTCTCTGGTCCCATTTGGCCCCTATGCATGCATCTCTATGCAAGTTCTCCAGTCACTCGAGTTCTCTATGTTTGCATCCTCTCTAATCATCCCTTATTCATGCACGTTTTCTCTGTGTCTATGCCTTTATCCACCTCAGTAGTAACTTTGGGGAGCATATCTCTTGTGTACACCTGGGGTCCTTTGCTAACCACTTGACTTGTTATTCTGTTTAATTAAATGTTTTCCCTTTGAACTAATGTGTCTTCTGGCTATTTGGCTAAAAATAACCACATTGGATGAATGAATGAGTGAATGAGAAAGCTCTCATTAAGCACTTACCTATTGAGGAGCTCCTATCCAAAAAGGAGGGAGGTTGTGGGGGAGGTTTCTTTTTAGAGGTTCTATAATTTTATTTATAACAATAAGGCTTGCCTCCAGTATGAATTCTCTGATACATGATAGGTTGTGTCTTCTACCTGAAATCCTTCTAACCTTCTCTCCAGTAGGAATTCTCTGATGCTTGGTAGGCTATAACTTCATTCCACAGGTCCTCCCACACTCACTACATTCATTCGGTTTCTCTCCAGTAGGAATACTTGGATGTTGCTTGAGATCTGAGATAGAGGAAAGTCATCCTACACTCCTTACAGTCATGAACAATCTTTTAGCATGAATTCTTTGACGCAAAGTCAATTGTGTCCTATTCCTAAAGGTCTTCCCACATTCTCTACATTCAAGGACTGAGGTGTGAAATAGAATAATAAACTGATGAAAACTATTTCTTATTGAAATGGAGAAAGTAAACTGATGATGAACTTGTTTCTTCTGCAATGACTGCTGTTCTCTGGCTTGTGACAGGAGAAAGCTGCTACAGGAACCTAAGGCTGCTTGGTTGTAATGGAGGTAGGAATGAGAAATGCTGAGTCATGCCACACAGGGATACTGGTACACAGGGGAACTGCCTACAAGGGAATGCTCTAGGATCTGCTCTGGGGTTTGCCTACTGATCCCTACTGATGGCTGATGGATTAGTATATCTTTCTAATCTCCTCCTCCCTTCACTCCCCCTCTTCTCCAACCCTCTCCTCCCAATTCTTCTTGAAGCCTTTGGCTTTTCTCCTCCCTCCTGAGTGAACTATAAAGATACCCTAGTCGCTTTCTCAGTTAAGGGGTTTATTGGGATAACAGGATGGGAAACTGAGGAGAGAAGGATGAGGATTTCCCTAACTACAAGGGGAATTTTAGGAGGGTTTGAGGAAGTAGTCCAGTCACAAACTGTGACTCTAAGACAGTTAGGGAGATGGAGGACAACAGCAGTTCAAAATCTTCTTTCTTCTTCTTCTCCTTCTCCTTCTCCTCCTTCTCCTCCTCTTCCTCCTCCTCCTCCTCCTCCTCCTCCTCCTCCTCCTCCTCCTCCTCCTTCTTCTTTTTCTTCACAAAATCGTCCTGGCTTGTCTCCTTTCTCAGCTTCAACCCCAGAGAGAAACAAAGTCCAAAGTCTCTCAGTTTCTCCCGGACAGCTCAACTCTTAAATAGATCACCAACTCAAAAGACAAGTTTCTCCTTCTTGTCAACTTCAACTTTCCAAAGTCAGAGAACTCCCAAAACCAAGTCAGCCCCACCAGGGTCTTTCAGCCAGGTTTCAACCTCCAGAGAGAGAGAGAGAGAGAGAGAGAGAGAGAGAGAGAGAGAGAGAGAGAGAGAGAGAGAGAGAGAGAGAGAGAGAGAATCACTCCAAATCCCCCTCTCCCTGTCAGCTCAAACTGCCAACTCCTGGGAACATTCCATTTAGAACCCTGGTTCTTGCATCTTGGTTTACAAGTTCTCTCAGTTTCTCTCCATGGCTCTACTACAGGTGCCAGTGCTGAGCTGAGCAGAGCATGGCTCATGGTATTACTATTAAAGGAGGAGCAGGGAGGAAAGAGCACAAGTGGAAAGTTGTGGAGAAGATGGAAAAAGAGGTGGAAGTTTTATAGGCATGAATCCAATTAAACCTGAGGGAGCTTTCTAGGGCCTCTAGGAAGGATGGGGAGTTGGGGCATAAAAACAACAACAAAACTCTCCAATATTGGTTCTCCTTCATCTCTTACACCCTATACAGCTAGAGTTAAAGCATTGTGCAACATTAAATTGAGATAAATTATTTAGTGGCAATGTGTTATATTAGGAAGAAGAGAAGCCTTGTATTTCTATTCCAGCCTCATCATTTATACCAACTCTGTGACCTTTGGCAAGTCATTAACCTCTCAAGTATCTCCATCAAATGGGAATAATATAGTTGTACCTCTCCCATTTTAGGATTGTTCTAAAGAAAGTTAAGTGTGGGGCCACTAAATGGCTCAGGGGATAGAGAGTCAGGCCTGGGGATGGGAGGTCCTAGGTTCTTCATTGTCTAGCCCTTACTGTTCTTTTGCTTTGAACTGATACTCAATATTGATTCTAAAATCGAGGGTAAGGGTTTAAAAGTAAAAAACTAAAGAAAATGAATTGTAAGCTAAGAGAGGGTCAGAGATATAGACTTGGAACCCTAGAGTTCATTTTGTTGAATTCCCTCCTTTTATAAAGGAAGAAACTGAGGGCAAAAGAAAGTAAATAAAGTGCCAAGGTCACATCAGTAGTAAGTTTGAGATGCAGGATTTGAACCTGTGGAACTGGAATTAGAGTCAGGATGACCTGGGTTCAATCCCATTTTAGGAACTTATAAGTTTTTCTATCTTTGTCAATAATTCAATCTGCCATGCCTTAGTTTCCTCATAAACATAGCAAAGAGATTGGTCTTGATAACCTTTGAGATCCTTTTCTGCAATAATTTATCTTATGAACTTACCTTTTCTAACTCCAAAGCCAGGTTCTTTCTATTGTACTATTCTTTAATTATAATATAAATATGGGTGATTATCAGTTGTGATTTTTACTATGTGAATTTATATAAATTTATATATGAGGGTTGGTAGAGACTGAAGATATGATCTAAGAGAATCCTTTTCATTCAGTATACCAATAGATACTTCAGTGAGACAAGAACTTCCTGATGGACCATAAAAACTGGATCTTGTAGCAACTGGGGTCTTTCTATCCCAAGCAAATATCCAAGCCAGTTTCTAGATGCACTGCAGAGTGGGTCACAGGAGAAAGCACAAGGATTTATCTATCAGGTAAGACTTGTTCTGGTAAGATGTTTAAGTGGAGTATGTAGGTATTGAGTAGAAATATGAAATTAAAGAAGAATATAGTTTGTCAGGATAGAGATAAATTCACAATTCAAATTCAAAGAGCCATGCAGATTAATGAAATATATTTAGGAGGAAGCTAGGATAAAGACTGAACCAAAGAACCTGGACCAAGAACTTTGAAAAAGGGCTAGGAAGGCAGAGAAATAGGAATCAAACAGATCTTTTAGAGTCTAAAATTAATCATGAAACTCATATCCCTTCTCTGATTCAGAAAGCCTCTGGGTAGGAAGGGTGACCTCTGTCTGGAGCAGAGAAGAAAGTCTGAGTGGGGAGGAGAGCCAAACTGGGTTAGTTCTGCAGGGTGTCAAAAAGATGCAAAGGACTTTGATGAGCATGTAAGGTAGGAGCTGATTGAAGTACATGGAGTCAGTGAAACCTATGGGGAATTAGGGAGTGAAAATTGAGGGAGTGTAAGAGAAGTCTTATTCCACCTGATGTCCCTTACCTATTCCCTGGTTTAGGTTCTTTTATTTGTGTATCCTACTCTTCCCTGGCTCACAGAGTCACTTTTATTTCCAAATTAATCTTTCTTCCCTGGGTCATGGATACATGTACAATAGTAAAAATAGATAATATTATATAGTACTATAAGGCTTGCAAAACTTTCAATCTCTCTATCATCTATATATACATTCATCCATTGATCTGGATCTCTATCCATCCATCTAACTATCTCTCTCCATCTATCTATCTATCTATCTATCTATCTATCTATCTATCTATCTATCTATCTATCTATCTATCTATCTGTCTGTCTGTCTGTCTGTCTATCTTCCTATATACCATTTTATCAGTCTCTATCTATCATCTATTTATTTATCTACCTACCTACCTACCATTCTATCAATCTATATATCTCTTATGGCTATTACAACAAACCTGTGAAATAGATGACTTTTGCAGATGAGGAAACTGAGTCTGAGAAGCCTAGTAATTTGCTTAAAGTTAACTCATATACCAAGTATCTGAGACAAGATTTGAATCCAGATCTTCTTGAGTCCAAGTCCAAACTATCTGCTGTACTAGCTAGCTCCCTAAGAACTTTTCTGTCTAGGTTTCCTTACCTTTCATATGTGAACTTTTGTCATTTTATATTAATATTCTTGAATTTGCTATGCCACAGGAATTTTGAGAGGAAAATTAATTATAAACTATATAAGGACCATAGACTTACAGAATCGTCCATGCTGCCATTGAGTCCAACTCCTTCATTTAACAGATAAAGAAAAAAAGTCCTGGTGAAGTGAAATGATTGGCCCAAGATCACACAGGGAATAAGAGGCAGAATATTGCCTTAATATTTTTTCCTTTTTAAAAATAAAAAAATTACATCAATACAATTTTCATGAATAGTTTTCTGACATTTTGCCATCCATGTTCTCTCCCTGCCTCTTACCCCTTCCCAAGACAGCAAGTAATATGGTATGTCTTGTACATATGTTACCATGTTCATCCTGTTATGCAAAGGACATTGCTTTTAACCATCTCTACTTCAGCCCTTAATAGTGTAGGCATTTTGTATTAAATTTGAAGTGCCTGGTTAGAACTTTTCCTGATGCTTTCCTGAACCACATTCCCCATGAGACTAAAAACTCAGCCTCTTAGATTCAGTTGATTTTTAAATCCAAGTCTCTAAAAGAGCAATCAGTATTGTGAATTTCCCTAAGAAGGTTGATGTAGTAGTAATTGCTGACTGGCTGGCAGCCCAAGGATAGTGCTGATGCATTTTGCTTATATTATTCTCCTTTAGTAGTCTAGCAAACAGATAGTAACTATCCTGAAATCATTAACCTATAATTCTTGGATTAACATGAAATCAAAATATCCAATTGTGAAATTTATAGATATTTGATGGAAAAGTCGTAAAACATATCATACAAGATAAGGGGAATAAATTCAGATCTATCTTGTTATCAGGATATTTGCAGAAGTAGTTTCTTACTTCTTATTTAATGACTTACTATTTGTTTTCCTAGAATCTTATTGTGCTGTTTCAGCCTTTTAGTATTTGTGCCTTCAGTGTATGGAAGGAAGAGAAGTAACAAAAATGATTAATGATCAAAACCTAAATGTTCCAATGCACTAGTGAGTCTATGATCACATCCGTGGTTAAGGACTTCTTGCAAAGATTCAGACTACAATCCACCCATATTTTCCTATTCTGTGCTGAAAAATCCATTTTAAATGCTTAAAATCCTCATATTCTTTCCCCTATGGCTAAAAGGAGACAGAGCAATTGTTTCTGACCAATGAGTTCAATTCTACCAACTTCACATAAACACTAGATAAGAGCTGTTCAATTACAGGTTGCTTATTTATCTCATTTTCTTGGCAGGATTTGGTTTTCCTGAAACAAAAATCACCCATTCAAGAAGGGAAGCCACTTAATTGATTAAAATCCACTTCAGCTAATTGTCTTTGACCTACTTGCAACTGAGAAACAGTTGACAGTCATAATAAATAGGTCCTTCTGGAAGTTTCATTTGAAATTTGGATTGCTGATTAGAGTTTGATATAGTTCTAGCATTTTCCCCCTAAGGGCTGTGTTTTAAGTGCCTGGTATATTCTTTGTCCCCCTTGAAGGCCAAGAATATTGGACTTTTGAAATTGAAATTCTCATGTAGGCCATATATACCTTGCCTTCTCTTTCCTTCCCTTGTTTTGTCTTCTCTTGCCTTGCCTTGCCTTCCCTCCCTTTTCATTCCCTGATCTTTCTTCCCCTCCTCTCCACTTCCTTTCTTAGGCCGTTATTAGGGTCACATAGTTTGTGTCAGAGACAGGAATTGAACCTATGTCTTTCTTACTGGCCAATCCCATATCCATGCATGCAACTGCTTCTTCATTTTTCTTTTTATCTTACTTGTCATAGGACTTTTACACAGGAGATTGTTTTGTAGAGTCAAGAAGATATTGAGCATTTGGAGTCCTTAGTAACTAATTCTCTTTCTTTCTTTCTTTCTTTCTTTCTTTCTTTCTTTCTTTCTTTCTTTCTTTCTTTCTTTCTTTCTTTCTTTCTTTCTTTCTTTCTTTCTTTCTTTCTTTCTTTCTTTCTTTCTTTCTTTCTTTCTTTCTTTCTTTCTCTCTTTCTCTCTTTCTCTCTTTCTCTCTTTCTCTCTTTCTCTCTTTCTCTCTTTCTCTCTTTCTCTCTTTCTCTCTTTCTCTCTTTCTCTCTTTCTCTCTTTCTCTCTCTCTCTCTCTCTCTCTTTCTCTCTCTCTTTCTTTCTCTCTTTCTTTCTCTCTTTCTTTTCTTTCTCTCTTTTTCTTTCTCTCTCTCTCTCTCTCTCTCTCTCTCTCTCATATAATTGGACTGCTATATCTTAATAGTCAGGATGGACATTTTCCTTTGTATAAGAACTACCTTTGTTCAAGTTGGAGAGAAAAGTCAGAGAATATACTCAACCACTCAACTTGAACTCCTGGTATCATTCTGTGTGTATGCCTTAGAGGCAAAATAGGGGTGAAGGGCTAGTGAGTGATAGGTAGAGGGGGAGAGGGAGTTTGTGTGCTCATGAGAAGTCAGTGGGTTTTTTTTATTATGCTAAGAAGAGGGACATATGGAGGAGTAGCAGGAATGGCAGCCTTATCATGCAGCCATGAATCATCGGTGTTAATTGTATAATATTAACTCCTACCTTCAATTTTGCACCTCTGGCAAGGTAGGAAAGTTTGAGGACCTCAGATAAATATAGTCAAGTTTTCATTGTCTGTGCTAATGGAACAATACAGCAGGCTATGAGGAATCATTTATGATTGTCTCCAGAATGCAATATATGAGTTTTTGGTGGATGAGGCTAAAATGAACTTCTTGTTTTATTTAGTCTTGTACCAAAATTAGAATCGTAACCCTAGAAAGGGCTTGAGAGACCCGGCCTCTTCAGAGAGTTGCAGTAATTGCTCCAAATCACACAGTGTCAGAGCCAGGTTTCCAAACCAGGTCTTTAGATCCAAAGTTCAGTGTGTTTACAATATCACCTGCAGCTGCCTTTCTGTGTATGTCACAATGCGACCCAGAAGCATGTTAGAAGAGACGAGCAATTCTGAGTGGTTTAAAATTTTTTTTCTGCCAATAATCCAAAAAGTGAATAGTCCACATGGAAGAAAACTGAGCTATGACTATAATTGAATAGACTGCATCTGCTCTCCTATTGTATTCAATAGTTTGCTTCCAGCACAGCTGTCCCCAGGGTCTGTCCCCAGGGTCTTAGGGCTGAAGGCACAGCTGTACTACTGTCTGCTAACACAGCCATTCTGGAAGCAGATTGAACATTACTCCCACATCACCCTCTTACCATTCTCCATCCAATAGTTCTTGGATTTTGAATGCAATGATTCAAATGAACAAATATTAGTTTAGTGCCTAATATGTGCCAGGGACCATGTTAGACACTAGAGAGATGACAATGAAAATGAAAAGTCCCTTCTTTCAAGGAATTGACATCTAACTGGTCTATTAGCCATTTCTGAAGAATACACTTATTTTTTGTCTTTCTACTTTTGCACAGGGCATCCCCATACCTTGGATGTTCTCTTTTTTTTACAACCCAACTTCCTTCAAAGCTCAGCAGGAATTTCACCTCCTACACCAAGTCTATTCTGAGCCATGGTTGTTAGCACCCCTCTCCTTGGTAATTACTTTGTATGCCTTCTCTGATTTGTTTTTCTCTGTTTATATTGCTTCCTCCCAATAGTATCTGAGCTCCCTGAGGGCAGGTGTCACTTCATTTTTGCCTTTAGATCTCTAGTATCCGGCACATCACCTTGCTCTTATCGCTAATAAATGGATGATTTGTTGGCAGATAAATAAAAACCAGAACGTGAGAAGGCTATTAACAACTAGACAGGAGAAAGGAGGAAGAAGTAGATGGAGAAAGGTAAAATAAGAGGGAGAGAAATGGAAGGGAAATAGGGAAAGGAAGAATGAAAGTGAGAAAGGAGAAAGGACATGGAAGGGGAGATACTGCAATACTGGACCCACAGGTAAGAAAACTTGGGGTAACATCTCAGTGTGAATAATACTGGCTGTGTGACCCAGACCAAGTCATGTGCATCACATTTAGTGTGAAGTGGGCATAATAGGACAGTTAGTTCCCTGCCAACCCACCCAAGGGTCTTTCTGAGGCTCAGATGAAATAATTTATGTAAAGCACTTTGTAAAACTTAAAGCTTTACATGAATTTAACCCAACAAACATTTGTGGAGTGGTTGGAATGTACAAAGTACTGTGCTAAGTGGTGGGTATTCAAAGATAGGAAGAAAACGAGCCCCTGTCCTTAGGGAGCTTACATGCTTTGGGGTATGTGTATGGGGGGAATCATTCATTTTTTTCTGTCTTGTATGACTTTATGACCCTATTGGGGGTTTTCTTGGCAGAGATACTGGAGCAGCTTATCATTTCCTTCTCCAGTTTGTTTTACAGATGAGAAACTTAGGCAAGTAGGATTAAGTGACTTGCCCAGGGTTATACAGCTAGTAAGCGTATAAGGGCAGAATTGAACTCAAGACCTCTCTCCAAGCTTAGTTCTCTACCCACTGAGCTACCTAGTTTGCCACTTCCTGTCATTATTGATATGAACATAGACCTGATGGTGATAATAGATATCCCTGATATGGCGAAGGACTCTTTATCTGGATCAATATGAAGCAGAGATGAAAATATTAGGGAAACAGTGGCAATTGAGGTTCCTCAGCTGTATTATTTAAGAGTTGTATCTTCTACAGGTGGTTTTTGGAATAAATCTGGATATTTTCCTGTAGTAGATAGTTAGGACCAAAGGAACATAGTTTTGAGTTAGAAGTGGCCTCAGAGGCCATTTAGTCTAACCCTTTCATTTTACAGATAAAAAGATGAAGCCAAGGGAAGTTAAGTGACTTGCTTAAGGTCATACAGGATGGGATTTGAACCCAGATCTTCTGACTACAAGCCGGGGTTCTTTCTACTCAACCATGACATATTGAGGACTTTCGTGAAGAGGGAGACAATATTTTTAGAAGCTCTTCATCTTTTCACATTTTCCTCCTCTGAAATCATCCTTTTTTGTCTTTTTTTACCACCACCAAAATGGGCCTTAGCTAGGATTTCTTTCTTAATGCTAACTTCCTCTTTGCTGACTTCCCTTTCTTCCATCTCTCCCAGGTATAGTTTCTAAAATTTCAAAATTATTCCTTTGAGTGGAAGAGCCGGAATGACAAGATGAGGAAGTCGAGAGCTTTTATTACTATTTCTTTGTTAAGTTAGAAGTAAAAGCATCCTAAAGGGATCTCCAAGCAGCCATTCAACACCCTCAATTCGAATTCCTCAGCCTACAGTCTATATGAAGAGATGGCACTTCTGTTTGGGGAAGATGCTCTCTCATACCATCTTCCATCTGGGAGATAGTACTTTAGAGTTTGCTGGCTTCATATTGTCAGGATGCTTAAAAAACATAAGTAGACTGTTGTTTCTGGATTTGTGTGTTGTGGGTTATAGTCTGTGGGGAGAGACGGGGGATTGAGAAAAGGAAAGTAAAAGGGAGGGAGAGGGAAAGAAAGGATATAAAAGAAGTAGAAACAGATGTCAGGGAAAAAGGGTGAGGGATGTGAGAAAGAAGGAGACAAAGGAGAAGGAAGAGGAGATAATGTAGGGTCATATGGACTTGGGTCAAGGAGGCCTGGGTTCTTTAATAAAATAAAAGAGGACCTGGTTTCAAATCCTATTCCTGATACTTACTAGTGTTGTGACTTTGGGCAAGTAACTTACCTTTCTGGGACTCATTTTCCTGATCTGTCAAATGGAGATAATAATTTTAGTTCCCCCTTTTACATGGCTATTGTGAAGCTCAAATGATATAATGCATGTAAATCACTTGGCAAAGCTTAAAGTCCTCTATAAATCAAAAGAGGGAAACATTTATTAAGTTTCTGACATGTTCAAGTATATTAAGCAGGCTAATTTGAGGAGGAGGGAGGACACCAACTCCTAAAAGTATTAGGAAATTTTTCCTAGAGGAAGAACTGACATCTAAGCTGAGCCTTGAGGGAAGCTGAAGGTTCTAATAGGAAGGAGATGAGGGAGAACACTCTTGGCCCAAGGAAGAGATGAGAAGGATGGAATGCCACGTTCAGAGACCAGCAAGGAAACCATTTTGGATAGGGCATAGATTGCATAAGGGGGAATTAATGTGCAGTAAGCTTGGAATTGAGGGCTGGAGCCACATGATGGAGGTCTTTAAATGTCAAGTAGAGGAGTTTCTATTTTACCCTTCACTGAAGTTGGTTTAGCAAGAGAGTGAAATCATCAGAATTGTGCCTTGTGGAGGTTATATTGGTAGCTGTGTGGAGGACAAATTAGGGAGAAGAGACCAAAAGCAAGGAAACCAATGAAGGAGTTATTGGAATGGTTCGGGAGAGGTATTAAGAGGAGAAATAGTAGCAGGCTGGGTGGAGAAAAATCTAGTGGAAGAGAAGTAGAGGTAGAATCATCAAGGTTTGGTCATTGGATATGGGGAGTGGGTTATTGGAAGGATGATGGTATACTTGACAAAAATAGGGAAGCTAAGATGAAGGGAGATTTGGGGGATGGAAATAAGACAAGTGAATACATATATACCTACATGTGTGTGTATGTATATATATGTTATATATATATTCTATATCTGTTAATTTATCTGTGAAAAGAACTTTTGGGAAAAAAACAAACAAACTCCTTGAACCAATGTAAATCTTCTATTCAAAGATAACAAAGTCTTGGAGAAATGCCTGGAGCATTAATGCCTGAAGTGACTTGCCTGGGTAGGATTAGAATCAGTACTGTCAGAGTTAGGAATAAAACCTGTCTTCCTAACGCCATATCACTGTTCTCTAGTCACTATACTACTCTTCCTGGTGTGTAAGATTGCATGTAAATTGGTATCATTGGAGATACTCTTGGGGGAAGGCCCTAGCATTCAGGGGAACTAGAAAAGCTGCTTACAGAAGATGAGATTTTAGGGGAGATTTGAAAGAAGCTAAGGAAGCTTGGAGGCAGAGGTGAGGATAGAAAGTGTTCTAGGCATGGGGGACTGCCAGAGAAAATATCAAGTTGGGAGGTGGAGAGTTGTTAGCAGGAGGAACAGCAAAAGTTCAGTGTATATGGAGGGAAGGGTAAGAAGACTAGAAAGAATCTAAGATGTGAAGTGCTTTAATAGTTAATAAAGATTTTATATTGGATCCTAAGGCAATTGGGAAGTAGAGAACTTTACTGATGAGGGATAGGTGACGTTGTCAGATCTGAGCTTGAGTAAGAACACTCTGATAGATGCCTGGAGGGTGGAATGGAATGGAGAGAGATTTGAGGCTGGGAGATAAAACAGGATGTGGTGAGGGTGTGAAGGTATCGGAGGAGTAAAGAAGGTCTATATGAAAGATATTGCTTGGCAATAATTTGAAGGGGAGGAATAGAGAGAGCAGAGTGAAGGGAAAAACCTAGATTGTGAGTATGGGTGACTATGCAGATGGTAGTGCCTTCAACAATAACAGGAAAGGAAGAGAGGAAGGTCTTGGGGGAAAGAAAATGAGATCAGTTTGAGACACGTGGAATTTCAGATGTTTATATGAAATCCGGTTTGAACTATCCAATAGGATGTTGGAGATGTGAAATTGAAGGCCAGGGAAGAGGCTATCTCTCATTTATCTTACCCATCATAGGTTATTATCTGCCTTCTCTTTCTTACTGATTATTAAATCACTCAATATCTATCCATTTCGAAGTTTCTCTCACTAATAAAAAATTAAAAAAAAATGGAGAAAGCCAGAGAAGGAGATTGAGAGGAAGGGAGACGTAAGCCTGATGCTCGCAGAAGTCATAAACAGCTGGGTTATGTGAAGAAACTCTCTCTACGTTATACATCCCAACTCAAGCATCTGGCACAATTTGAACAACAGAGCTCCAGGGACCCCAGAAGGGGTGATATGGGAGAGCTTGTCAGCTTTCTTGTCGATTTAACTACAGACCTCTAGAACAGAATTATAGGCTGGCAGTCCTGGGAGCTGTTCTTGGGCTTCACCAAAGGCAGACAACAGTCTTTTAGCCTAAGGGAGGAGCATGTAAGCTGTGATCTAATGAGCAGAGGTTGGAGCCCACCACCAAGTAGCCCGAAAGGGGAATTTAATGGACATTGCCTTATGAAATGCTCTCACTCAGGAGGGTCTCTTTGTTCATTCCTCTGCTTAAGACAATGATTTTAGGAGGACTGGTGGGGGTCTGCCTGCAGATCTCTAGAGGGTAGCATAAAGAGGGATAATAGCATTCTGACAGAGCTTGGGATTCCTTACATTGGACTCTCTGCCCTCACTCGTATCTCAATCCATTTGAGAAGGCACGCAGAGAACATGGGCTCTTGAGTCAGACATAGTGACTTCAACTATTTCTGATGCTTCCTGCCTGTATTATCTTGGGTAAGTCACTTATTCTCTCTATACCTCAGTCTCCATAGCTGTCAAAGAAGGGTTGCAGTAAATGACTTTTGAGGTCCTTTCCAGATCTAAATGGATAACCCTAATGTCAGGAGCAGCTTTTTTTCCCCATGAAGGAATCTGTTTTTGAAATATCTCTCTGTCCTCTTAGGAGGCAATGTGGTAGAGAGCAGAGATGTCAAACCCATGGCTCAGAATATTCGTGAGTAGCACCTGAGCCAAGCTACAACGTCATTGGGAAATGTTGGTTGTCTCTCGAACCGAGGATGACGATTGTCTTTGTGCGTTTTTGTGCACAAAAACACCTGTGCATGAAGATTTAAGTGGAAAAGTCGATGCACAGAGACAGTTCCACTCTCTTGGCGTTGAAAGCCTGGGCCCATTGGCACGAAAAGTCGTTACAACTGGAGACTTCCTCAGCTGCATTGGATGGCCGTGTTGTCTTTTGTGCTCCAAACACGCCCTAAGCACTCCACAGTGCTTTGCTGCGTTGCCCTCTCAGCCGTTGAACCTTCTTATTGGTTTCTTCCGCCTGTTCCGCCGAAGCAGTCTTCACATGCTGGGTGAGCAAAGCCCTGGTTCACCAGGGGTTGACGTCGACCTGCTGGCTACCCTCACAAGGTTTAGCCGGCCTGTCAAAGCCGTTGCCCGAGGTATGGCCGCTGCCACATGCTAGCAGCTACTGGAAGCCACAAGTGAGAGCTGGGTGTCAGGTGGGGGTCAGTGGCTGGAGAGCTGCCCTAGAAGGGCATGACAAGCCCTCCATACCAGAGATATTACCCCTCCCTGAGCACTCCATACACCCCATTGGGAAATAGTCAACACAACAAAACACAGTAGGATGTACACAATATTAATGTGTGGTTTTCTACTGGGATCTTTGTGTATGATTTAGAGGCTCCATTTCTGTTTGAGCTTGACACCATCGATTTAGAGAACTCCCACAGTCAGGAATACTTGTCCTGCCATTGACTGGGTATGTAGCCCCAGACAAGTCACTTAATTTCTGAGTGTTTCTCAGCTAATATCTGTTATAAGATGCTAAATTCATGCTCATCTGCATGGTAGAGGGAGTTTCCTCATCAGTTTTTTTTATAAATGTAGTTCTCAAAGAATCCTCTATAGATCGATATGGGTTCCTGAGATCCCTTTGGAGGGTCCATGACATCAAAACTATTTTCCTAGTTCAGTTGTTTCAGTCATGTTTGACTCTTCATGACCTCATTTAGAGTTTCCTTGACAAAGATCCTGGAGGGGTCTGCCATTTTCTTCTCCAACTTATTTACAAATGAGGAAACTGAGGCAAAAAAGAATGAGGTGACTTGATCAGGGTCACATATCTAAGGAATATCTGAGACTTCATTTGAACGTGTGTTTTCCTGACTCCAAGACCGGTTCTATCCACTCTGCCACTTAGCTGCCCACATTCATAATAATAATTCTTAATGCCTCTGATTGTTAGCATGACTTTCAAATGATTTTGTATTTAACTTGTCTACATTTTGTATTTATTTAATTGTAACATAGTGTTTCTTCCCATTAGAATGCCAACCCCTTGAGGGCAAAAATTGGCTTCATTTCTGACTTTATCCTTAGCATCTAGTCTGTGGCTGCCCCAAAGTAAGTCTTCAAATTATTTTTTTTTTGTGTTGTGTTGAGTTGAATTGATATTTATGGGGCTTTTGCCTTTATTGAATTCAGATTCTTTTATAATATATAATATACATATATAATATGTTATTTTCCTAATTGAATATTTCTCCTTTTTTACAACTACAGATCTGTGCGAGACTTGTTTTTCTTCATATACTTAGATCAAAGTAACCTAACACAACAAACTGAATGTAGAAGTACGTAGGAGAATCAATCCCTTATCTTTTATTGTCAGACATTAAAGAGGTATGCAAAAGCTATGTAAAACAATGCCACTATTCTCCCAGAATTTTTTTTAATTTTGGAAAATATAGTTATTTTTACAAAATATTATTTATGTTAACATGTAATGGATTTATTGTCCTTTTAAAATGAACTAAAATATATTTTAAAAGGATCAGTTTTAATTTATAATATGGTAAATACTGAAAGACACAGCTCACATAAACAGAAGCTCTTTGGGGTCCCCAGTTTTTAAGAGTGTAAAAGAGAGGGACAGCTAGATATCATAGTGAAATCAGACACTTCCTAGCTACAGGACCCTGGACAGGTCACTCGAGCCTTATTTGTCTAGCCTTTGTAAATTTTCTATCTTAGAATTGATACTAAGACAGAAGAGAAGAGTTTTAGGGGGGAAAAAAAAGGGTATAAAAGAGGCCAGAGACAAAAGGCTGAGGACTTCTGCCTTATACTAATAAAGTTAGAGGTCTAGTCTCATTGCATCTTGACATAAAATTCTGGAGATTTGCTGAAACTTGTTCTTTTCCTGAAGTCACATAAAACTTACACAATGATCTGCAGAGATCCCATGTTGCTAGGGGGTTTGTACATAATTCCCAGTGCTCTAGACCTAATAAAAGAAGCCAGTCAGCCAAATACGACTTTTGTTCCTTCTGCCACCATAACATTTATGCTGGCTGAATGAATGTATCAGAGCTGGTCTAGAGATCTGGAGCCTTGGACTTCCTGCTCTGATATTTAATAAACCTTTTTTTTTTTGTATTTTAGGCTATGTTCACTTTCCCTTGTACTCTGAAAATGAATTGTTCTTTGTAATAATAATAATTTTAAAATATTGAGCAAAATCATTGCTATGGTGATCATTCTCTGCTAAGGTATATAATATTTACTCCTCTTGTTCCCTCATTTCTTTTGTGGGGGGTTCATTATTTGTAGAATCTTTAGTGCTTCCTTATTGCTTTTAGGATCAAAAACAAATACCCTTATTTGGCATTAAAAATCCTTTTCAGTCTGGAACCAGTCTGACTTTCCAGACTGATGTTAATCTGATATTTTCTATTTCTTAAATACATCATGTCTCCAGCGGCCATTAATGGAATATCCTCCCTTCTCCCCTTTATCTTTTGGAATCCCTAGATTCCATGGGGCTCCACCCAAGTGCCAGTTCTTATGCCAGGCCTGTCTTAATGCCTCTGATTGTTAGCATGACTTTCAAATGATTTTGTATTTAACTTGTCTACATTTTGTATTTATTTAATTGTAACATAGTGTTTCTTCCCATTAGAATGCCAACCCCTTGAGGGCAAAAATTGGCTTCATTTCTGACTTTATCCTTAGCATCTAGTTCTGTGGCTGCACCAAAGTAAGCCTTCAAATTTTTTTTTTTGTGTTGTGTTGAGTTGAATTGATATTTATGGGGCTTTTGCCTTTATTGAATTCAGATTCTATTTGGTAACATTTGTTTAACTTATTATTATTGCAATTTTTTGTGTTTTAGGTTATGTTCACTTTCCTTTCTACTCTGAAAATTAATCGTTCTTTATAATAATTATTTTAAAATATTGTGCAAAAACATTGCTATGGTGATCACAATGTTTACTCCTCTAGTTCCCTCACCTCTTTTGTGAGAGAGAGTGGTTTAATTATCTGTAGAATGTTCAGTGGTTCCTTATGGCTTTCAAGATAAAAAACCCTTAAAGCTTCTCTTACTCTACTTATTTTACTCTGCATCAGATCAAACAGGTCTTCTGTGTCTCTGAATCTTAGCTGTATTTTGAGTTAATGAGTAAGTCCCCATGTTTAAATAAGATGAACATATGTAACATCTGCTACCAGTAATTGAACTGAACTTGATTATGGTTAGCTATCTTATGTTTGAGAATTACTGGCTTGTGTTTTGATAGTGAAAAAAATCCTTCTCTTGGCTCAAAGTCTTGTTAAAGTCCATTAAAAAAAACTTATTCTACACCCTAAAAGAAAGTTGTTATGAGAAGCAGCTTGGTATAATGGATAAAGTTCTGGGTCTGAAGTCTGGATGACGTGGATTTAAATCTTGTCTCCTATACCTGATTTATTCTGGGCAAGACACTTTATTTTTATAGATCTTTGCCTCACATATATAAAATGATGGAATTGGATCCCAACTTTTAAGCTTTTAAGACAATTTTGTGAAATTTATAATTCTACTATCCCTGAGTATGGGGGCAGAGATTGGGGTGGAGATGAAGACTGAATCAGGCTGAACCCTTTGAGAAGGGAGAGGGAATGACTTACAGGACAGGGGTGATGGCCAATTGGATTGGGCCCTACAGACCAAGAGGGTAGATTATTTTTGGGGAAAAGTTGCTAGGTGTTACTGGTTAAGGGTTAGCCTGGAAGTGGTAGGGAGGGGAAAGAAGTATGCCTTTTGACCCAGAGTATTGGAAGCAAGAGAGAGGGAACAGTAAATACTGAGGAGGAAGTCTTGAGATTCAGGGTTTTCTTTAAGGAGCTAAGTTTCCATCATTGTCAGTGGAAGGAGTCAATAAGGGAGGAACAATAAGACAGAGACCAATTTGTTAACCACAGAATTGGAGACATCTTCTCTTCAAAGGGGCCTTTCCTGGACCCTCTACACCATTGTTAGAGCTTCTTTTCTCTTCACCTTATAGGCTTACTTTGGATATTTTTACTTACATGAGTGTGAAGGTGGGGTTGATTGCTATTTCATTCCATCAGGTTAAGCTGAGTGACAAGATGTTCAGTGCATCAACCAACCATTCATAGGCTGCAGACTAAGCGGTAAGAGTCTTTTGAATTGGAGTGATGCTTCACAAGAATTATGTTTGGATGGCTTTGCTCTGGGACCCAAGATTTGTCTGTGAGAATAGAATGGGAGTTGGGATAAGGACACTCAGACTTAGAAGGGCTACATGCAGATTTTGTTACCTTCTTGTAAAGATGGTTTAAATTTGTCTTTATAATAGCAACAGTTAGTACCCTACCAAGTAGATGCTTAAATACTTATTGATTGATCTTAGCATATGGCAACTGCATTTCATAGATAAAGGGATCAGGAGTTAAGAATTAGTGGATCCTTGAGAAGGCAGGAGCATCTCTTTCCCACAATGAAGAAGAAGACTAAGACTTGGAGAAGAATAGGCTTAGGGACATATGGCATTGGGAAGGGAGAGAAGGCATGGATAAGTTGCTTTCTCCATGTGGGAGGAAGTACCCTCAGAGTCACTGAGCCATGGGAAATATATATGAACCAGGTTGATTACTACAAAGAGCACAACTCAGATTTTTTGGTCCAAATCAATTATTTCAAAAGCACTTGTTATTATATTGTTTGGGCTACTGTATTCAGGCTATGCTAGGCACTGGGGATACAAAGTAAAAAATAAAACATGCCCTCAAGGGCATTCTCCTGGTTGATTCTTCAAGTACTTATTAATTACCTACTATGTGCTAGGTATATAGTAGGCAAACCCCTCAAGAACCCTATCTGGAAGGAAAACATATACATAAATAAATGTATACAGGGTGTATTAAAAGTGTCAGTGACATTTTAAGCTTTAATGGTTGGAAACTGTTGTTGTTCAGTCACCAGTTCTCTCAGACTCTTTGTGACCCTATTTAGGGTTTTCTTGGCAAAGATATTGGAATAGTTTGCCATTTCCTTCTCCAGTTCATTATACAAATGAGGAAACTGAGGCAAACAGGATTTAGTGACTTTTCCAAGGTTAGATTTGAACTAATGAACTAATGAAAATGGACTCTAAACTTGGTGCTCTATCAGCTATATCACCTAACTGCCCTAATTTCAAACTACATGAAGACATTTGGGACACTATATACAGATAAAAATGAGGTAACTAAGGTTGGAGGGAATCAGAAAAAGCTTCATGTAGAAGGGGGAAATTGAGGAGAATTTTGAAGGTAATAAAGGATTCTAAGAGATGGAGGTGAAGAGGGAGTACATTCAGGGCTTGGGATGATAGCCGCTGCAAAGATATAGATAGGAGATGGAATGTCTAGTGTGAGGAGAGCAGGGAGGCAAATTTGACTGGACCCAAGAGCATGAAAAGGGGAGTAATAGGTAGGATTGGAGAGGTAGGTTGGGGTCAGTTTGTGTAGAGCTTTAAAAGCCAAACAGAAGAAGTTACATTTACTCTTATGAGGCATTGGGAGTGATTGGAGTTTTTGAGGTGATGAAAGCTTGTACTTGGGTGGTAGCTGTGTGACTAGAGATGAGAAGGGTGTGAGAGATTTTGGAAAGGGAGAAATGGCAAAATTTGGCAACTGAACGGCTATGTGGAGTGGAGGAGACAAAGGTAATGCCAAAGAGGCAAATCTGGACCTTTGGAAGAACTGTGATTCTCTTGACAGAAACAGGGAGGTTTCAAAGAAGGGTAGGAAAGATAATTAGTTTGGGGCATGTGAGTTTGAGATGTTTTTCAGATGTCCAGGTTTAAATATCCAATCAAAATTTCAAGCAGTTGAACGTGTTCTAGAAATAGAATTAGATCCACCAATTTCACACCTAACCTACAGAATTCCCTGGAAATGGTACTTAGGAAACTTTAGTGACTTCATTGACCAGAAGCCTTAGAGGCAATATTTCCCCTTAAAACAGGTTAAGAACAAAAACTTTGTATGTTGATAACTATTTTAGAAATTTTACTTAAAATGATATTTCTGTGTAATACACTCTATAGGCTCAGAATGATGAATGGAATAAATGAGCAGACTGAGTCTTTGAAGGCAAACTTGTGGACATTTCTGTGGGGACTCAGGGAACCATAGATGATTGGGAAATTGTCATTCCAACCCTGATCCTGCAAAAATTGGGTATCCCTGAATGACAGTCACTAGGAAACGAATCAATAAGTGGTGTCCAAAATGTCAGGGAGAAGGGTGTGAAATAGGAAGACTCCAGACAGTCTAAAGCACTTGGCACTGGAGGGACAGAGTTTAAATTTGACTTAGAAAACAAATATGTCAGCATCTTTAATCCCCCAGCATTACATACCATCTAGGGTGTAGACTCTGTAAAGGTCAAGTGATCGATACAGTTGGCATTACCAGAGGTAGGATAGGGAGAAGAGATCTCCTTCCCTGAATTTGTTTTTTGCTTTCTAACATGTACAGGTGAGAAGGGAATGTTATCAGGCTGAGCCAAAGAACTTTCAGGGCTGGGGAGTTAGCTGTTAATCATCTGGGGACTTAATGGAGAGAAGCAACTAAATGAGGTAGGGATAGGGGAAAACTTCAGATTCTGCTTACTTGCATTGCTCAGGGAAAAAAAAAAGTTTAATAATTTGAATTTGTGCTTGATCCTTTGTGAAACTCACCAGGAAGCCTGGGTAGCCCAGGAAATCATTCTCTTACTTAGTGTGATGGAAAAGTCTAGAGAATTATATATTAGAAAGATAAAAAAAATCTAGACAATCATATCCTGGCACCTCATAGTTTTTGGTTTCTAGAGTTAGCTCTGGAAATATAGGGTTTACTTTGTAAGAAGAAAAACTCTAGAGGATCATCTCTTGGTACCACATATTTTAGGCTTCTAATCTTGGCTTTAGAGAGACAGGGCAACACCAGAAGCAAATCTGGGTCTTTGGAAGAACTGTGATGCTCTTGACAGGAACAGGGAAGTTTCAAAGAGGGGTAGGAAAGAGAATAGGTTTAGTTTGGGACACATGACTTTGAGATGTCTTTCAGATATCCAGGATTAAATATCCAGTCAATAAGTGGTGGGATGAGAATCATATCCTGGTGCCTCATATTTTTGGTTTCTACTCTTAGCTCTGGAGAGACAGTTTCCTTAGCAAGATGGAAAAGCCTTGAAAATATCCTGGAACCTCAGATTTTTGGATTTCCATTTTAGCTTCTTTTAGAAAGTTCAGGGCATCTTAGAACAAAAATAAGATGAGAGAAACAGAGTGATACTCATTCATACCTTCTGCAGAGGTGAGAAAAGGCATCCAACTATAATACCACCTACTAGTAAGGCTGAAGTAGGTGGGTGCCTGGACCTTAAGAGTTCAAAGCCAAGTAGGCTATGCCTGTTGGGTGTCTACAAAAAGTTTAGCATTAAGATTGTGAGCCTTTGGAGACCAGATGTCAGGTGAGGGGTTGCCAGGATACCTAAGAAGGGGGAAACTGGCCCAAATGTAAAATAATGGATGGAGCAAATCAATACTCAGAGTGGGATTAGGCCTGCGAGCAACCCCTGCATTTCCAGCCCTGGTAAAATAGAGAGATGCAGTATTAAAAAAAATAGAAGAAAAAAAAAGAAATGAATGATAATGTTGGAGTGCTCCCATATAAAGGATATAATAGTTATAAAAATTCTCTGAAAAACCATAAAATAGTATGCAAATTTGAGCTGCTAATATAATTATATCTACCAGACTAATAAGTTTGCAAGAGGAAGACAAAGAGTCCTCATGTTTGCTCATTTTCTTTGGAACATAGGGGGAGAAGGGAGAAGATGATAGAATTGAGAATGATGAGAACAGCTCATTAAGTAATAGGATAGGATAGCAAGAAAAAATTCCAATCATGCGAAGGCTGAACAATAGTTATGGCTTACTTTCCAACAAGAGAAACCCACCAGGAGGCTGATTTGTACAAAATTAAAATAAGAAACCCGATTTCTCCCTTCTCATTCTTAGTTATTTCCAGACATTACATGTCTCAATCTCCATCCAAAAAGGCTGCTTTTACTGACGCAGAGTAAAATAAATAGGACCAGAAGAATAATAGACACAATGCCTACAACAACGTTTATGTTTGAAAAAAGCAAAATTCTGAATAACTGAAAAATCAATTATGACCCAGAGAAAAGATAATGACACACATTCCATTTCTCTTGGCAGGGACGTTGGAGACTACTGGGACCAAACATTGTCTCTGGTTTTAGATCTAGTCATTGCAATGGGTGTTTTTGGTTCTGTTTTTCCTTGCTATAAGAGAGGGTTCAAGTCTAGTGGTCAGGTTGGTGTTAGGCAAAATGGGGAAAGCTCAAGAAATGATTGCAGGTAAAAAGCAACAGGGTATCTATAAAACTTATTGCAAAACAGCAAAGTGTCTTCTATTTTTGTAACACGAATGTAAAAGGCTTTATTCCACTCCTCTCATGTGCCAAATATTGTGGGAAGTACTAGAGGTACAAATGGAAAGGCAAGACAGTCCAGCTCTCAAAGAGCTGACATTTCGCTAAGGGGAGACAATATCTATTTAGGAGGCTTCAACTGTGTGTGAGGGGAAAGTCCCTTGGTCCTTAGCATGCAGAGGTGAAACAGGTAAAAATGTGCCTTCTTTAAGGTCATTTCCACTGATAAAACCATCTCTGTTTCCATTGCTGAATCATCTGACAATGCCAAGGTTTTTAGCCATGGGACCTTGCTTTTCTAGGTCTCCAGGACTTGTGGCTGTTAGGTTGGCAGGGGTAATAGAACCTGCAGAAGCAGTTGCCATATGTCTCTTCCTCAGACATTGATTGCCTGGATGATGACTGCAGAAGCTAACCAGCAAACAAAACCTGTAGTCTAGGGGGCTGCTATTCATGAGGTTCTGGGTCCTGGGCCATCTCCATCTGGATGTGGTGGTTAGACTCATCTGTCATATGCCTCCTTTTTATGTTTCTCAGGTTGCCTTGATGCTTCAATCGATCAATACATTTTCTTGCAGTGGCATTTTCATTCTCTTGCTCTTTTTTTCATTCCTCCCTGATTAAAAGCCAGTGGCAGATACTAAAAAACAAAACAAAAACCTCTTACTTTCCATCTTAGAATCAATACGATGTATTGATTGTCAGGTAGAAGAGCAGTAAGGGCTAAGCAATGTGGGTTAAGTGACTTGCCCAGGGTCACACATCTAGAAAGTGGCTGTAACCAAATTTGACCCTGAGATTCAGTGGCAGACATTTTCATGACTTCGTGGGCAAAGATTTTGACTGCCCAAGAAATAATAAATAAATATATATTTATAAATAACAAATAATAAAATAATAAAGAAACAAATCCTCTGCTTTAAGCTCTAGGTTACCCTAGAATCAGGTTAGTAGAGTGTGATGGGTAGAGGAATGAGGGTAATAGAAGTGGCAGATAGTTGGGCCAAGTCCAAAAGTTTTAAGGTTCCATCTTTAGAAAAAAAAATAGTCACTCACTGTTTTAAGAATTGTCTTTCATTAACAATTCTGATGAATTGTAACAACCAATGTCAGCCCAGAAACAGAGGATGAAAGACCAGTCTCCTCTTTGCAAAACTGTAGAAGATTATAGGTACAGAATGTAGAAATGGTCACTGTGCCAGTTGTTTTTTCTCTGTTATAATGGAAGGCTCAGTCAGAGAGAAATATTGACTAATGATTGTGACATAAAAATTATAAATTAAATAAGACTCGATTTTCTTCTTAATACGTCTAGCCAATCCTAGATGCTTTGAATGTTAGCTGAGAAGGTTAGATGTAGAATCTGAGAAAGGAACTATTGTCTTGGTCAGTGAATGCCATCAAAGCATCTGAACCCTTTCCCAGGTGGAAACTTTTAGAATAGATCATCTCTGTTTGAAATTCTCCTGACATACCAGATTCTGAATCTAACTTCATGGGAAAAGAATCCAATTTTTAAGGGTAATCAGGAGCCCTAGAATGGGCCACTTTGTTCTATCTAAGTAGTACCTGTGTGATGCTCCCTAGCTGAGCAAACTGACCTTGGGAGAAATAGCTCAGCCTTCTGGACCCAGTGGCAGCCATATGCAAATTCAGCAGTGTTCCAGCAGCCCAGCAGACAGCTAACAAGGATCTGTCAAGATAAGAGTTAGCAGCTCAGAAGGAGTTGGTGTTCTGTGTTCACAGCTTTGACAAAGGGTCCAATCCATTTTTGATATTTTGGCTCCTCAGGGGCTTTGCTAAAGGCTGTATCATCACTGCCATATTTGAATTTGCTACCAAAGGCAGAATGAGAAATTTGCCTATAGCATATGGTTTTGCAACCTCGTACCTTATTCTTTCCCTCACTTCTTTCTTTGCCCTCCCTCTATTCTGGACTTTTTCCAATTGGAAATAAAATGAGACTTTCATCCATTTGTTTAGAGTTACCTGTCCACAAAGCCTTTCCGGTTTCCTTGTTGGTGAAAAACACTGTAGGGTTCAATAAATTTTAAAAGGCTTCTACTGTATATCAATCAGGGCTATATAAGCAAACCATGAGAATTAAACATAAAAAGGCCTCCCATAAAGTCTTTGGTTTTAGTGAGTCTTACAATTATTGACTCAGTGGATAGAGTGCTGGGCTTGCAATCAGGGAGACCTGGGTTCAAATACAGCTTCAGACACTTACTAGTTATGTGACTCTCGGCAAATCATTTTACTTCTGTTTGCCTTATTCCACTGGAGAAGGAAATGGCAAACCACTCCTGTGTCTTTACCAAGAAAACTTCATGGCCAATATAGTCCATGGGATCATCTAGAGCCAGACATGATTGAATGACTGAACAACAACAAAAACATAAAAATACAGAGTTCCAGGAAAAGTATTTTAGAAGACTCCAAAACAAAATGAAAAAAAAAAAAGAGCTCAACATTTAGTAAGAGCTAGGGATTACCAGAGGACAGCCTGTATGTTCCATGATTATCTTTCCATGCCAAGAGAAATAGAGAATGGCTCTCCCCATGTGAGTGGGCAGCTTGTGGTGAAGTTCTAGGAAGGTACAGAAAAGAACTGGTTAGCATGAGGAGGCAAGGACAGACTATGATCTGTAACATCTGTATTCATGAGATCAAAGCAACCCCTGGAATATTTGTGGGTGTGATACAAAGCTTGTATAATTAAAAGCTTGTTATTGACTTATGAGAGAACGTGAGCTCCGTGAGGTCAGGAACTTTGCCTTATCCACACTTTATATCTTCTTTTGTGCCTTGCATAGTGTTTTGCACATACATGGAAGTCGATAATTTTTTGTTGAGTGAATGAATGAATGAGAGAACCAACTTTGTAAGGTTTTTATTCTTGTTTGATGTGGCTTTCACTATGCTACTTTATCAAAGGAGACCACTGAGAGATATGAGAATTTCAGGGGTCTCAATGCCATGGAGAAGTGATAGTTCCCAAACCAAAAAGGGAGGTTAATGGAGGATAGATGTTACTTATTATTCACTCAAGGCAAATCTTCTTTACAAAATCTGCTTATTTGCCAATTGTTTTGAGCCAAGGGGCTCTTCAGAGGCCCCTCTGAGGAGATTTTGTCTAAACCCTACTGCGGCTTTATCAAGTATCTTTCAAGGACAAACTTCCTCCCTAAAGGGTTTCTCAGCTGCAGTGACTGTCTTGTCTAGGGACTGGATTCTGATTAATTTAACTTCAGCTTTCTTGCTGCTCCAGTGGGTTCCAAATTTGTCATGGAATTGTTTTCTTTTTTTAAAATTCTACTGGGATATTTCAAGCAAGAAGCTGGATGGAGTACAATGGGCTCTGCATTTTTTATTAGGGAGAGGATTTTTTGGGGGGTGGCAGAGGCTAAATCTTTCTGGTTAGAGGGGAAAAAAGAAATATCATGGCATATTTCCAGACATTTCTCTTAGCTTTGACACATTTTGGGCTATTTGGGGGAGCTCATGGTGATTTGGGGTGACCCAGATAACAGATGGAGATAGCTCAGATGACTGCAACGAGAAGATGGAGCCAGCAGGGGGCTGTAGCTTTCCAGAAACAAGGGTTATCTGTATGGTCCTGCATCTTGAGTGAGCAGCCAGGGAGCTAGATTGATGGAGGCAGCTGGGACTGAACTCCATGGAAGCTCTTTTCAGCCTCATGCTTTCAGGAACTTGTGAATTTTATCTCTGCTTTCCAGTTCTTAGCTCAGAAAGACTTTAGGTTCTTTGTAGTGGATTTTCAACCCTGAATGGGAAAGTTTCTCCTTTTGGTAGCATAGTGTGAAGGGGAGGAGGAGAGCTTCAGTTTTTTTTTTGGGGGGGGGGTGGGAGTGGGTGGGGAGGAGGGAGTGGGAAGAAAGGTGAAGGAATGGAGAAGGAATATTGAGAGACCCAGAAATAGGATGGATTAGTGTTCAGGCTAGAATAAACTTTGGAGGCAGTGTTGGGTGCAGTTTAAATAGCACTGTCTCTGGTCAGCAGATCTGGGTTAGAATCCTGTCTCTAACTCATATTACTTGACCTTTTTTTAGCAATGTTACTTCACCACCCTGGTCTTCAGTTTTCTGTAAGATGAAGAGGTTGGAGGAGATGGTTTCAGTTTCCATGTAGTTCTGCACGTATAATCCTTTAATCTAAGAAATACCTAAAAGATGAAGGGACTAGGCGTTCATCATAAGATTTAGAGCTTGATGGAACCATAGAAGTCATCTAGTCCAGCTGTCTGGTTTTACAGAAGAGAAACCTGAGGGCTCAAGAGGTGAAATTTCTTTTATTCAAAAAAACTTTTTTGTAACCTTTACCTTTTGTCTTAGCATCAGTACTAAGAATTGGTTCCAAGTGAAAGAGGTAAAAGACAACTATCTCTTTGATCTTTTTAAAATTTTAGTAAAAGGAAAAAAAAAACCGAGTTCTCTAGCTGAAATTAACTAACACCCCTCCCTTCCCACTCTGAATCTTCTCAGATTCAAAGTTCCCTCCTAGGCGCAGGTTTGGTATTTATAGACCAAACCCCACACCTGGAAGTGGGGGGGGCGTGGCCCCTCACTAGCATGGGATTGGTCCAATTCAAGACCAATCGCATGCCAGGAAGTAAGGGGTGTGGTCCTTCCCAGCACAGGATTGGTCTAATTCAATACCAATCCCATGCCAGGAAGTAGGGGGCATGGTCCCTCCCAGCACAAGATTGGTCCAATTCAAGTCCAATCCTACACCAGGAAGTAGGAAGGAGGGACCATTGGGGCAAGACTACAGTTCCCCGGCCACACTATTTTAAAACCCACACAAGGCAGAAATATGGTAAGAGCCAGGCAATGGGAATTGAATGACTTGCCCAGGGTCGTATAGTGAAGAAATGTCTGAGGCCAGATTTGAGCCTATCACCTTCGGTCTTTAGGTCTGCCTCTCTAACTACCAAGCCACCTACTTGCCCTTGAAATGACTTTTCTAATATTCTGAAGGTAGTAAATTGCACAGTATAATTGGCCCAGAGCCAGAAGGTTAAATTTCTACCCATAATTCCTTCAAAACAATTTAAAAGAAAAGTCATATTAGTTTCTAGCTTGGATTTCAGTTTTCCCTTTTCCTTTCCCCAAGTCCTTTCTTCAGTGTCTTACATCTTGTTTCTCCTTAGATAGGCTTGATTCTCCAGATATCCTGAGTTCGAAGGTTAAAGAGAATAACAATTAGCAAACATTGATCTAGATCTAGAATTTACCTCAGAGCCTATCTAATCCGACCTAATTTTATGCATGAGACAAGGGAAGCCCAATGAGGTTGAATGACTTGCCCAGGATCACATGCATAGAAAGCGTTAGAGGTAAGATCCCAACCTAGGTTTGTATTGGACCTTTAAGATGTATTCTGAAGCAACTATTGGTATAATCCTTTGAGTATTTGGTATGTAGTTTTCCTAACTATAAAATGAGATTTGTATGATTAATAGTAATATTCCATTTTTGGGGATGGGAGAGAAAAGAAATGGGTAGCCAGATTATGATTTCACTGGTATGAGGATGTCCCATTGAGGGAACTCTTCTACCAGGGCAGATCATCAAGTGTTCTGCAATTTAAAATTTAGAGAATTACAGAGGGATTAAGTGATTTCCTGGGCCACATAATGGGATGTGTGTCAGAAGCAAGGCTTGAACCCAGGACTGACTCTGAGGCCCAGTCTCTAGTCAATACTCTTGCCTTACAGGGTTGGAAATCCATAACCATTGATTCCAACACTAGAGCTGGTTTGGGAATCTCTGGCCCCTTTCAGCTAACAATAATGGGAAACAAATCCAGTTTACTACTGCATCATATAGCTAATGGTATAAAGGACTCTGGTCCTTTCCAATTCCAGATCCTATAACTATGATGTGGTTCTTTCTCTGATGGAACAATGAACTGTAGGATCTTGAATCTGGAACTTGAAGGAACCATAGAGGCTATATGGTCTACACTCATTTAAGGGATTCATCTGAGGTCACTCAACTTTGAAAAATCATTGAACTACTTGGTATTTAGTTTCTGCACATTGATTAAAAAAAAGCCATGAATTTTAGAAAGGAGACAGATTTATCCAGTACAAATAGCTGTGTGTGGGTTTGTAGATGAATAACTAAATGAATGAGAACCTCAAAATACACCAGTGACAAACCAATTTTCTAGTTGATAGGGAAGGGTTACAGACTAGATGTGTAGATCTGGGGACAAATCCTATTTTGAGCTCAGTTCAGAAGGTGGGAGCCATAAAAGTGATAGTAAGTATGGGGAAGGGCAGGAGTGTCACTGAAAGTTGGCAGGATGGAATGTGGAAAGGACTGGCATAACTTGTAATGACTTGGCAGATGTATCTTTGCCCTGTACAGCTGAGCATTATCTCCCATCACTGGGGGAAGGGTGCCAATTGCTATTTTCAGAGGACTTTCATGATTTTTCTAACTGCTAACTTTCTTTTCCCCAATTCCCCATATTAATTTTGTTGTAGTTTTAAAAGCTTTTAGAAAAGTGCCATCATAAGAAAAGTTGATATAAAACATTTTTTCCCCTTGCCAAGTCTGTGACATACTATCCCACTGATACATATAGGAAATGTGGGCTTAATCTTAGGAAGCACTTTTGGCAAGAGGGTAATTCACATTTCTTAGTTCTTGGAAGTCTTTTGACCCTACTTTTTTGCAAATTTCTTAAGTATGGAAAATATGCATCCAGCTGACCCTATCACTGGGGGATGAAAAATGGGAAGTCAGAAATCCTCCAGACCTCACAAAGTTTGAAAAGTCCTTTTTTTGGTCAAAGACAGGAGGAGAAGACTTATCTTTATTTTGTATATGTTTTGTTCTATATATCTTAAATTCTTGTTTTAAAAATAATTTTTATTTTATTTTTCTTAATTAAATATAAAAGCAATTTTAAAATTTATTGTAATTTTTGAGTTTCAAATTCCCTCCTTCCACTTCTCCCTGCTTATTGAGAAGGCAAGCACTTTGATATAGATTATACATGTGCAGACATGCAAAACATATTGCCATATTAGCCACATTGCCACCCCTACTCCACCACCAGAAAAATGAAGTGAAGTTTGCTTTCATATGCATTCAGACTCTATCACTTCTTCCTCTGGAAGCAGATAGCATTTTTCTTTATAAGTCCTTTGGAATGTCTTGTATCATTTATCATTGTAATACTGAACACTTAACCCATTCACAGTTGATCATCATACAATATTGCTGTTACTATGTACTATGATCTCCTAGATCTGATCACTTTATTTTGCATCAGTTCATATGAATCTTCTCAAGTTTTTCTGAAAGCACCCTGCTCATAATTTTTTAGAGCATAATAATATTTAATCAATTCATATACAATTTATTCAACCATTCCCCCATGAATAAGCTTTCCCTCAATTTCCAATCCTTTGCCACCACAAAAAGAGCTGTTATGAGTATTTATGTAAATATAAGCTTTTTTTCCCTTTTTTTGATCCCTTTGGGATATAGACCTAGTAGTAGTATTTCTGGATCACAGGGCATGCACAGTTTTATAATCCTTTGGGTGTAGTTCCAAATTGCTATTAAAATGATTAAATCAGTTCCCAACCCCACCAAGTACATTAGTGTCCTAATAAAGGGTTGTTTTCCTTTTATGTCATATTAGCTAATCTGATGTGTCTAGAGTGGTACCTCAGAGTTATTTTAAATAGCATTTTTTTCTAATCAATAGTCACTTAGATCACTTTTTAATATGACTAGAGATAGCTTTAATTTCTTCTTCTGAAAACTGCCTGTTTATTTCCATTGAGCTTTTATGAATTGGGAAATTACTCATGTTCTTATAAATTTTACTCATATTTCTATATAACTGAGAAATGAGGTCTTTTGCAGAGAAACTTACTGTAAAAATTTCCCCAACTTTCCTGCTTTCCTTGTAATCTTAACTGCATTAGTTTTGTTTGGGCAACCCCTTTTTAATTTAATTAATGAAAATTATCCATTTTATATCCCTTAATGTTTTCTATCTCTTGTTTGGTTATTTGTTGATTATCTGACAGGTAAAGTCTTCCACACTCTTATGCTTATGATATCACCCTTCATTTCTAAATCATGTACCCATTTGATCATATTTAGTGTAGAGGGTTAGATGGGGTTTATGCTTAATTTCTACCAAAGTGTTTTCCGGTGTTCCCATCTATTATGTTCAAATAATGAATTCTTCTCCACAAAGCTTGAATCTTTTCATTTATCAAATACAAGGTTAGTATGGTAATTTACTGTTGTGTGTTGTTACCTAATCTATTCCACTGATCCATCCGACTGTTTCTTCATACCAGATTATTTTGATGATTACTGCTTTTTAATATAGTTTGAGATCTAGTGCTGCTAATTCTTTTATTTTAAAGATTTTTTAAAAATCTTCACTTACTAAATACCAAAATAAAATCGGAATTTCCATATAAATATAGCAGAAAAGAAGATCATTCATGAAATTGTGGTTCTCTCTTAAGTATAGCTTGTTTTTCTTCTTAAATGTAACAAATTCAGCATGTAATTTTCAAAGTCTTCATGCTTGTCTGTGTTTTCTTCTCTCCTTCCTCCTATGAATTTTGGAAGAAACGTTTCAATGATCCTCTTTCCTTTCTTTTTTTATTTTGCTATTCTATCCCTACCTCCATTCTTTCTCTAAATACCACCAACTGAAAAGGAGGAAAAAGAAAAACAAAGCCCCTGTAACATATGCAGGCCAACGCAAGAACAGATTCTTACATTGGGCATGTCTGAAAATTTGTGTCTTCATTAGGTGATGGTTGTTTTATTTTATGCCTTTGTATCTCCAGTGCCTAGCACACAGCAGGTACTTAATAGACAAAAATAGCTATTGATTTAGTTGGTGGTTTAAGATTCCCAATTCACCTTTCATATGTTATCTTATTTGATTGTCACAAAACCCCGTTGATGCAGATAGTGTCCTACTTTTATAGATGAAGACATAGAGGATGAGAGAGAGAGAGAGAAAATTGCATTGGGCCCATATAGCTAGTAAGTGGCTTTGACAAGATCTGAATTCAGACCTTCCTTACGTCAAGTCCAACTTTAGCCAGTGGACCTCTTGATTGTTTATAATTTATTGATAGTTTGATTTACAGGAAAGAATATAGGAGGTCCTCTCTTTATATACTGCTCAGTATATGATTTGTTGTCACTTGAGTGGGAAAAATAAGGTATTGGGGATCAAAGAAGGGGAAGAGCGTTCAGCTGATGCTCTACCAAAGAGAAGGGAGGAGGACCCTTTGGCTGGCAGCAACTGGGGAACAACTGGGTCAAATAGGACAGTCTTTGCATCAATCCTGTTGCATGTAGTCAGGATGTTTTTAGTGATCCCAGTAGATAGAACATAACTTGTAATCTGTGAGCCAATCCTTAAGAGTTGGTGAGCAGAGAGAGTGGATATTAAGAGGGTAGATAGAGAGGTTAGGTGGGTTGGTAAGTGGTTGGAGCACTTGTATTTCCCTCCACTTTGAGTCTTCCTAGGTCTTCCTTTGATGCCTCAAAATGTTGGTGAGATGACTGTGAGTTTTCAGAGGCTATGACAATGGGATACAACCTTTAGCAGATCCTACCAAGTTGGAACAGTTTTGAGTATGTACCTGGGAAGGAACTCATCATCAGAAAGCCAGCCTTAGGTCAAAGAGGTGGTAAGCTGGTGTGCTTTAACCAATACAAGAAGATGTTGTGTGTCTTTAGTCATTTTAAATTATGTCCAACTCATCATGATGACTCCTTTTGGGGTTTTCTTGGCAAAGATACAGGAGGGATTTGCCATTTCCTTCTCCAGCTCGTTTTACTGCTGAGGAAACTGAGGCAGACAGGGTTAAATACCTTACATGGCTCACACAGAAGCCAGATTTGAATTCAGAAAGAGTAGATCTCCTGACTCCAGGCCCAGGGCTTTCTCCACTGTACTACTTAACTGCCCACAGGAAGGTATGTTATAGCAAATAAGAAAAGCATCTCCTAAGTTTTGGAAGACTTCCCCTCTGATCTTCTTTGGGCAAAAAGGAACAACCCCCTCTCTCTGCTGTTGAAATCACAGACCTTTGAAATATTAGAAGGTAGAAAGGACCCTAATTTGGGATTCAAAGGCCCTGGATTCAAATCCTATCAGTAATGCATACTACTTCTATGATTGTGGACAAATGATGTAACTCCTTGAGACTCAAGATTCCTCATCTTTAAATTGAGGCAATTGTACTAAATGGCCTCTGAGGACCCTCTAACTCCATTTCTATGATATTGTCATGTTTACTGGATGAGCGTAGTATGTTTTTAGTTGCTTGTTGTTGGGGAAGGTCATTCTTTGTACTGCTTAACACAGATCCAGGGCACACAAGAGTAGTTGGAGTTGAGTGAGGATGAAAATGTATTTCAGCTATTGTCAGGTCTGCCAGTCTGATTCTGTCAACTGAGTTTATTGTCAATCACTGTGTGTGTAAAGAGGGGTACTCAGCTGGTGGGGTACTAGGACCTGATAGCATTAGAAATGTATTTGGGGTTCTAATTTCTAAAAATACAAATGCCCCATAGAAAAATTATCTCTCACTCATTCTCCTTTGAGCATGAATTGCTTTAACTACTAACTTGGCTATTTCTTTTCTACATGGCACATTGCTGAGACGAAGGAATGGGAATTTTAATTAGGGAAAAAGACTCGTCCAAGGACATAGAGTTAGTTAGTGGCAGAAATGTGACTAACTGAGATTCTTAGGCTCCACATTCAGTGCACTCCATGGCACCATGTTGCTCAGTTATGTCTTCATGTATATTTGCCTTATCTCCTTAGCTAAGCCATGATAATAAATAGGGCTAATTACTTACATTTCCAGAAGCAAGTTGGGAAAGTAGAATGAGCTTCTGATTTTGAATCAGAGGATTTGGGTTCAAATCCTTTTTCAGATGATAGCAGTGTGACCATGGTTAGGTCGTTCCCCATCCTCTGGGTCTCAGTTTCCACCCCTCTAAAATGAGTGACTATATACAATTTCCAAGTCCTTTCTAGTCACATTTTAGAAAGGAGATTGACCATCCAGGGAGCATTCAGAAGAGGGCAGCTAGAATGTTGAGCAGACTATAGACCTTGCTGCATAATGAATCATTGAAGGGACTGGTGGGATTTTTTGGCTTAGAGAAGAGAAGACAGGAACAGATTTATCTGTGATTTGAAGAGTGGCTCTTTTAAAAAAATTATTATTATTATTATTATTATTATTATTATTATTATTATTACCACCACCACCACCACCACCACTACTAGTTTCAAGGGGTTTGTTATGTATAATTTTCCATCATCTGCTGAGTATGCTACTCCATATTTCCTATTTAGTTAGATGGTCTTAGAACAGAATAACAAAAACATAGGCCAAGTGGCTCACAAAAATAGCCCAAATATCAACTCAATCTGATACTATTTGCAGTCACACATCCATATCCCCCTAATCTCTCAAATGAAAAGAGGAAGGCATATTTTCTTATCTTGTTTGGGGCCAAGTTTGGTCATTATTACATAGCATCCCACTGATTGTTGTTCTTAAGAACAGGGTATTCTATACATTCTAGGCAGGGAATAGTAAAGACTTAAAGCAGGAGAAGTGTTTGGGGAAAGGGAACTGCTAGACTTTAGGGTTAGGGTTGGGGTACTGGTAGGCTTTGTGATACAAAGTAAAGCAATTTTTAGAAAGAGGAGAGAGAAATAAGTTCTTGCTTAGGATGGAAAAAAGTCCTGGATATGAGTCAGAGCATCTGGCTTCAAATTCCACATCTGCTACTCATTCACTGGGTAAACTTGGGCAAATTACTTCCCTTTTATGGGATTTAGAGGGTTGATCTCTAAGGTCCCTTCCAGCTCTTAATCTATGATCCTATAACCAATCCTATAGCTAGATGGCTCCTGATATCCTTTTTTTGCTGTAGATTAATGATTCTTTCCTTAGCTTTGATACTTATACCTTGTGTGACCTTGGGTAAATCACTGACTTTCTCTGTTTCTCAGTTCCTTGTCTACAAAATGAAAGGACTAGACTAAATGGCCTCAGAGTATCCTACTAGCTCTAAATGGATTCTTTTAGGAACCAAGACAGTAGCTCCTGATGTCAATGTTACACTGTCACAGTGTCCTTGAAACTTTCGATTTCTGGGTCTTATATATACAATCGCTACCTTTCCGTTCCTGCTGTTTGTCTCCAGCAGCATCTGCTTGAGTATGCTGGTGTCATCCATTCTCACCACATGACCTACCTGGCATCTGTTAATCTTTATGGAATATGAGGTTGGAAGGGAAGTGTAGGAAACTTAAAAAAACACCCCAAAATGTCAGCTTAAGGGAGTGATTGAGGACAAGAGAGATAGGGAAAAGACCCGGGTGGGGCTATATAGTTTGTTAATTTAAATTATGCAACAGTCCTTGGCACTGATGATAAACTATAGAGAGGCCCACTGTCCACTATGTCCTTCTGAATTTTCAGGCTTAAAGTATACTTTCCCAAACCTCATAAATAACTAGACTTCTTTTGGAGGAATTTTTGACTCAGTGGGATCATTCATGGGTTCATTTCGACTCAGTGGGATCATTCATAGATTGGAAGTGGAGAAGGCTGTTAGTTTCACTTGGTGTTTTTGCCTTAGATTTCCTTTGCGTTTCTGGAGGATAGTTTTAGTTAGTGAAACCAACACATTACTGTTATTCTGCTAAATACATATGCTATTAGTTCATTTAGATTTCCTCCTTCTAGGATGAATGCTTTCTTACTAGAGGGAGGAGGGACTCCATCTGAGAAAATGCTTTAATTCAGTGAAATGAATTTGCATATTTTGATGTCCCAGTGTGGTAGGGTAGGGAGAGTGGGAAGTTTGGAATTCGAAGCTTGGGTTGGAGTTCTTGACTTTGCCATTTATTAGCAGTGTAACCTCAGACAAGTCACTGGTGTTATGAGGAAAGTGTATAAGTTTGCAGAGAGAAGTGGCATGAGGCCAGCAGGAAGATTCTGGAACTTTGAAGGGTAGGGTTTTGGGGATGGGATAGGATGGTACAATGTAGGGCCAATATCAGAAGAATAAACTTTGGGAAGGCTATCTGTGGCTGACAGGTCCAGTCCAGGCTGAGCCTGTCCTGAGATAATAAACACAGACCACTATATAACAGGGACAGTTTCTTGTATTTAATAAACAAGGGAAGGTGAAAAGGGGATTTGGGATAATCTAAACTAAGGTCAATCTACCTAAACCCACCAGATCTAAATATCTCTTCACAGAGATCTCTTCTTAGTGAACTTCCTACTCTAATCCTCCCTAACTCCCTAAATCTCCAGTCCCTGATCTTAATTAAAACCTTCAACTACCCTCCTTCCCCTTTAGTTGGATTTAAGGAAAGGGTCCGTATAAGACTTTGCTAGGGCCAGGGAAGATCTTAGATCCAAAAAGGATCCAGGCCTGATCTCACAATCAATGTGGGTTCAACAGGAACTGCCTTGATGAAATATAGCAAGCAGGTAAGGACAGGATTAGCCACCAAGGAAATTTGCAGCCACTGCCTCCAGATATTCTCCAGAAAGCCAGTCTTGGTCCCACACTAACCCCCTTTCAAAGTTTCAGAATCTTCTAGCTGATCTCATGCCACCTTCTCTCTGCAAACTTATATACTTTCCTTATAACACTGGACTTCGTAGAGATCTAATTTTCTCATCTGTAAAATGGGGCTAAAAATATTTGCACTATAATTCATGGTTTGCTATGAGGATCAAATGAGATTTTATTTTTAGGAGAGGTCTTTTATGGGCTCTAGAGTTCTGGGTTCCACTAGTCATTAAAATCAACATTGAGATTAGATTGCTTGACAGGATAAAGTAATATTTTCCAAGATCAATAAAAGCCTGTTTTCCTTGTATTTAAAGTGGGCTTTTCATACTCTGTGTGTGCAGATTTATTCTTTCACTAGAATAGAAACTCCTCCCACTAAATTTGTAATTTTACAGAGTTGCATATGGTCCAAAGAGTTCAAGTAACTGACTTTGGATAACACATCCAGGATATATCAGAGGCGAGATTCAAATCTAGGTATTTTTTCATGATTCTAGGGCCACCTCTCTATCCATTGCACCACACTGTCTCTGAAAACCTTAAATATCTACATCAATGTACCCTACTTCTGGACTTACTGAATTCCATCTTTTTGGAGGTCTTCAAGCAAAGACTGATTGACCAATTATTGGGTATGTTTTTAACAGACTTTGGGGTTGATTCAGGTTGATCTACATGGTCTCTGAGATCCTTTCTAGTTCTGTGCTTTTGTAATTTAACCAAGGTTGGGAGTGCCTTCAGATTTGGTTTGCTTATGATTGGCAGAATCACCTATGTACCTGTCTGTGTTAAGCTTAGTTGTCCTTGTAATGAGTGCCACAGTAGGCAGTACATGTCTTTCATAATGCTTCCTGAGGCTGGTTCGTAGATTTTGTTACAATAATATATCATCATCTTGATATATAAAGATATTTCACTACTGCATTTATTTCACTTGAAGGAGGTTGTACAACATAATACAGCACAGGGCTTGAAGTCAGCATGACCCGAGTTCAAATCCTTCCCCCAGTATGTGCTAGTTATTCAAGTTACTTAATTTCTAGTGGCTACAGGTGATTCTCTAGAATTCATCTACTAAGTCATAGATAGACTGTGCCATCAATGGAGATAGAAGGAATTCCTACACCAGTAGTTCTCTATGTTGACAAAAGCAAACATCATCCAAGTATATGCATTCTTTTTGAAAATCCATTCATTGCTATTTCTATTCATGAATGAATAATTATATATACACACATACGCATATATATATATATATATCCTCAGTCATGCTAGACCTTCAACACTGGTCATCTTTTTGTCTTCTTCTCTGTCACCTTACAATGTGCTCTCTTCTCCCCTTTCCAGTTCTGAAACTGTATAATCAAATCTGTGTAATCACTGCTCTTGAGTAGGGCAGGCCAACTTTAGCTCCACTCACCATTCCTGTTATTTCCCAAGATGAAATACTCCTCTCTCATCCCTACTCTCCCTCATTAGAATATAAGCTTCTCAAAGTCAGGAACTGTCCTGATTTTGTATTCGTAACTCCGGTGATCAGTGCAAATCTTGGCCTATTGTAAATGATTATGTTTTAAATACATTCATTCTCCTCTGAAATAGTTAGATCTTCAAATCTCATGATATTAAGCTGGGTTCCTATACCTAGATTTGACTCCAGTGAAACCATGGACAAATCACTTTGCCTCTGCCTTTGTTTCTTATAGAGTAAAAGTAGGGGATTGGAATAGATGATTTCTATGGTCTCTTTGAATTAAAATAAATCCCATGACTACTACGAGTAACCATTTAAGTTATATTCAGTTGGTTTGTTCTTGTGTATACAACCTGAGTCTTCAATTTTCTCTTCTTTCCCACCTGTAAATGTTCTATTGTTTTTACTTGCACTTCTTGTCATTTGAATATGTTCTTTGTCGATTTCCTTTCCTTTTTTTTTAAGTTCACAAAATCTATTCTCAGATTAGATGTATGCGATGGTTTAGATTTATGCTATTCAGAAATAGACTAAAAACTGTGGTAGATAGGATTCTCTTTTCCTTTGATAACCAAATTCATAAGGAAACTCATCAGCAACTGGAGTCTTCATTTGATGTGCTGGTAAGTTAGTGAGAATAGATGGAAACTTTTCTTTTGATTTTTCCTTGGATAGAATCTCCTGGGTCTTATTCTGGAATCCAGGCTTCTGTACAAATAGCTGACAGACTCCATTCTTTCATGCGAACCACAGCTTGCAGTATTGATTGTTTGATTGTTGAATGCCCATTGACTGCTCCTGGTGTGCTGGATTCTTTAAAGAAAATACATGCTACCCAGCCATTGTCCAAAGGTATTTACACTCTAAAATGAGTACAAACATCTTCAGACCTTTCTCTTTGTTCACTGGCGTTTTTTTAAAGCATGCCCTGAAATGGAAGGAAGAGAACTAGCTGGTTAAAGAATGGCTCTGTATGAAAATGTAGTTCTTACATCTCTAGCAAGAGAAAGATATCAATGTATATGGATGAAATCTGAAGCAATTCAGTGAGTTCTTTTCCATTTCATTCCATTCCATTCCCCCTTCTGGACATTTTCTTCAACCCTCTCTTATCATATCTTTGAACTCTGCCCCTGGGACTTTGGGTTCAAGTAGGTGAGTTTTCATCTTACCATGCCCAGAATCAAGCTTGCACAGCACTTCCCAATAATTTCCAAGACATACTATTGTGTTTGCATTCTTCCCCTGTTCTAGTTTCCCTTAGGGATGTTTTCTCCATTAGACTGTAAGCTTGTAGAGGGCAATGGACTGTTTTTATTTTTAGTTATTTGTTTATTTTTAAATCTTTTCATTTTAACAACTCTGACAGATGGGCAATGGCTAGACACTGTATAATCAGATCTGTGTAATCACAGCTCTTGAATAGGGCATGTCAACTTTAGCTCCATTCACCATCCCTGTAATTTCCCAAGCTGAAATACTCTTCTCTCATCCCCAGTAACTTGCCTAGGATCACACAAAGAACTGTTTTTAATTGCTTATATTTGTACCTCTAGCAGTTATCATAGTACCTTGCAGTTCTTTATCATTCATTTAATCATTCAGCTATGTGACCATAAATCATTTCCTTCCTAGAACATTGATTTTTTAATTTTAAAAATGAGGGATTGCTAGTATAATAGATGATCTTCAATCCCCCTTTTAGCTCTGGAAGTCTATGATTTTGATATGTTGCCCTCTCATTATCATTCTCTTTAATGGAATTATTGATTGTTCTACTACCCATCCCTTTTTTGAATTAAATTATTTAGTTTCCAATTAATGTTTTATTTATTTTTCCATGGACACATTGATTGTAATTTTAATAGCATTATGATCTGAAAAGAACGCATTTATTATTTCTCCTTTTTTTGCATTTGGTCATGAAGTTTTTATGCTCTAATACATGGTTGGTTTTTGTTTGGGTGTCATATAATGCTGAAAAGAAAGTATATTCCTTTCTATTCCCATTCAATTTTCTCTTAAGGTCTATTAATTCTAACCCCCAAATTCATTTACTTCCTTTACTTATTTTCTGTTTATTTTTTGGCTTGGCTTATCTCTATCTAAAAGGTATAAATTGAGGTCCCCCCCAGTATAGTTTTACTATTTCCTCCTGTAGTTAATTTAATTTCTTCCTTAAAAATTTGGAGCTATACTATTTGTTGCATATATGCTTAGTATTGATATTACTTCATGATATGGTACCTTTTTGTCAAGATGTGGTTTTCTTCCTTATCAGTTTTAATTAAATCTATTTTTGCTTTAACTTTGTCTGAGATCATGTTGCTACTCCTTTTTTTAATTTCAGATGATGTACAATAATATTTTTTCCATGCCTTTATTTTGTGTGTATCTCCATGCCTCAAATGTGTTTCTTTTAAGCAACATATCATAGAATTCTATTTTTTAATCCATTATGCTTCCATTTTATGGATGAATTCACCCTGTTAACATTCACAATTATGATTACCATGTTTCCCTCAATCTTATTTTCCTCTTTTGATCTTTCTCTTTCTCTCTCCTTTCACTTTGTCTTTCCTCACAAATGTTTCGCTTTTAATCACCACTCCCTACTTTCCCTTCCCTTCTGTTACCCTTACTTGTCTTATTGCCCTCCTACTTCTCTCTAGGTAAGCAAGGATTTTATATCTGAATCAGTAAGGTTCTTATTTCCTCTCTGAGATAATTAGGATGGGATTCAAGTTTAATCATTGCTGGTCACTGTCCTCATCCTTTCCTCCAGATAGCTTGCCTTGCTTTCACTGTCCCTTTCTAAGTTTCTGCTCTTCTTTGTCTCCATAAAATTTTTCAATGGCTAGGTTTTTTCATTTCCCTAGCCTTTTCCTTGATTTTAACTGTTATTTTAAAGGTAGACTTTGTTCTTAGAATAGAGATGGCCCTCCTTTTAACTTCAGTTTTTCCTTTCTGCTACCCTTGGCTCTGTTTTTTGGTTTCTGCAAATTTCACTTCTTCCAAGGTGGTATGATGACCTGTGCACTGGGAGCTATGAAAGCTATCTCCCAAAGCTGATCACCCCCAGGGACAACTGATGGCTAGAAGAACTCATAACACTGAGAGCTACACTGTCCTGAGGCTCATGGTCTAGCCTCATGCTTCAGTAGGGGCTTTATGCCTCACTCTGGGCTTGATCAGGTCAGCTACACTGTGTACTGTCTTGATCTTGGACTTGTAACATTGTTGTGGGATTAGATAGGGTTCTTGGCCTTGCTCTAGCTCTACACACATCAAAAGCACTGTGGACTATCTCACACTGGGGTTCAGGTCCTCATTGCAAGTGTTGGCAAAGGCCCTAAGCCTCCCTTTGGATTTGTACCCTTTAGGCACACTGCTGACTACCCTGCACTGGGCTTGGGGTATCAGCTTGGGTTTAACCTTGGATCCTCACTCTGGGCCTACACCAGCCAGGCAGAACATGGACTTTGTCTTTCCTAGGGCTTAGGGCCTCACTGCAGGGTTGCATTAGGGCTTGGAACTGCAAGGGTGGCTATGGGGTGCTCTGTTGTTGGCTTAGGCAGAGTCTCAGTGTCTTGAAGTTGGCTTGGGCCCAGGTTCAGAAGCTGAAACATTAGATGTGGGGTTATGGTTGGGGCTTACTTGCTGCAGGCAAAAGGCTTTGCTGTGGGCTATGCTCCCCTCTTACTCAAGTGAACCAGACCCTGTATGCCTTTCTTTCAAATTTTTTTCTTCTGGAAAGTTGCTTCAATCACTCCAATATTTTTTTTTAATTCAAAGGTATTTTATCTTACCAATTACTTGTAATAATTTTGAACATATATTTTCCAAAATTATAAGATCCAAACCATCTCCTTCCTTCATTTCCCTCCCTCCACTCAGAGATGCTAAGTAATTTGATCTGTGCCATACATCTGGTATTATCATGTCAAATAGACTTCCATATTGGTCATTGTTGTAAGAGCACACTCATACAATACTAAAACCCCCAAATAAAATTGTAAATACATTGATGTGAAAGACAGTATACTTTGATCTGCATCCATCTGATTCATCTAGTATTAGTTTTGAAGACTGGCTGGAGAGGATTCACAGGGAAGTTTGAGCTTTTTCTGCCTCTCTCCACCATCTTTTACTTATCCTGTTTGATCTTCAACTTTCTCATCTATAAAATGAGGATAGCCAATTGTGCGTTTTTATCATGTAAACTTTAGGGAAGTCATTCCACCCTTAAGTGTCTGTTTCTTTAATTGGAAAACAGATATATTTTAATTCCTTCTCTCAAATGTTGTAAGGATCAAATGAAACAATGGTTTAACATGATTTCTTAAGGTTAATGTGCTATATAAATGTAAGCTCGGAGGTGTCAGGACAGTGAACAAAGTGCTGAATTTGGAATTATAGAAACTGATTTTGAATTCCAGTTCTGTCATTGACTACCTGTGAGTGAATCACATATCCTTTCAAGGACTCCATTTCTTTTTATATAAAATGAGAGGATTGGACTTGATAACTTCTAGCTCTACTCATAGTACATTGTAAACTAGTGAACATTCCATCAACGTGAGCTTCTATGATCAGGATCTTATGAACTAGGTGGAGAGGCAATCTAGTATTTGATTCTATGAGATAGGAAGTATCCCTGAGAAGCAGGGGCCGTGTGACTCTGGGCAAGTAACTTAAGCTCTCAAATTTCTCAGGCAATATTCTTTTAAAAAAATTCTTCCAATGAACAAAAATTCACCTTTTTCCATTTCCGTTTCACTATCCTCCATACTCCTCCCCCAAATCTCCAACAACGATGCCATCATAGCATGAATATGATGTCAAGCATCAGGAAGTAGCTTTAATTATGAATCTTCTAAAATAGTAGTTGATCTTTGCATTGACCAGAATTTTTAAGCTTTTCAAAGTTGAATTTTCTTTTAAAAAAATCCTTGCCTTCTGTCTTAGAATCCATATTAAGTATCAATTCTAAGGCAGAAAAGCAGTGAAGGGTGGCCAATAGAGGTTAAATGATTTGCCCAGGTTCATACAACTAGGAAGTAGCTAAGGCCAGATTTGAATGTAGGACTTTTCATGTTCAGACCTGGCTCTCTATTTACTGCACTACCTAGCTGCCCCTAAAGTTGTATTGTCTTTACAAAGTTATTATATTAATTGGTTCTATTCACTTCAGTTTACATCAATTCATACAAGTTTTCCTAGAGTTCTCTGAAACCATTTTTTCATCACTACATTATTTTCTCCTTTCCTTATTACTTCTTACAGCACATTCATATACATGTGCAGTTATTTCCCAGTTGATGGACACCCTCTTCTTCAAGTTCTTTGCTATCATAAATATTTTTGTACATATGGATCCTTTCTCTCTTTAACTGATCTCTTTTGGGGTAAAGACCCAGATAACTAAAACTATACAATTACAAAGCAATTGCTAATCTATCTGATAGAGGATGTTTCCTCACTGGGAATTCTTTCTACCAGTAAAATCACACATCTAGACACCTCTTCCCCTTCTAAAAATATCTATGTACATAAGATGATTATATAAGCTAATCACTTTGTGAGTAGCAAAGTGCCATAAAATGTGAACTATTAGTATTTATTAATAGTAATATTATTATCCCTATGGTAGAGCATTTGTGTGGGTTTGAACAGTTACCAGCTATGGAACATTGGAGAAGAATTCTCTAGGCCTCCATTTTCTATTCAATGGATTTAAAGGAATGTACCATATGATACTTATAGTTCCATTTAGTTTGAAATCCTTCTGTTTCATGATTTTTAATGTTTCTTTAACCTAAATGCTTTTATGATATTGTAATCTTGTGATTCGGGCTGCATGAACCTGAACATCTAGAGGGATTGGCTGAGTTTTGTACTGACAAAACTTCATGCCATTTGGATGTTTATAGATTACTTAAGTGTGGCCCAAGTCTGTTGTTCTTGGTTCTGTGATTTTTTTTTAACCCTTACCTTCTGTCTTGGAGTCAATACTATGTATTGGCTCCAAGGCAGAAGAGTGGTATATGGCTAGGCAATGGGGGTCGAGTGACTTGCCCAGGGTCACACAGCTGGGAAGTGTCTGAGGCCAGATTTGAACCTAGGACCTCCCATCTCTAGGCCTGGCTCTCAATCCACTGAGCTATCCAGCTGCCCCCGGTTCTGTGATTTTTAAACATAATATTTTGAATACACGGATATGTTTCTTAATTACCAATCTTGTTGAATTTAATTTTTTCAGAATATATATTTTATTTTGCTTCATTAAAAACCCTTGCTTTCTCTCTTAGAATTGATATGAAGTGTCAGCTCCAAGACAGAAGAGGTAGAGGCTATGCAATTGGAGTTAGGTGACTTGCCCAGTGTCACACAGCTCATAAGAGTCTGAGGCTAGATTTGAACCCATGACCTACCATCCCCAGGCCTGAGTCTCTATCCATTGAGCAACCTTGCTGTTCCTCAGGATGTATGTTTTAGACTTTTCCCCTCTTTTAAATGTTACAAGCTATTTTATGGAGGCTTTGGTATAAGAAACTTCAAATCATAAGAAATATTTAAGACGAATAAATGCTAACCTCTCAACGTATTTCACAGATATGAGAACTGGAAGAGTCTTCACCAATGAGATAACTTAGTAATTAACTCCTTTATTATCTGTTTGATCTCATCTCTCAGGCTGTCGATGACTAAGGACACAAGGAGAGGGGAGATGATTATCAGAACCCCAGCAGGAAGGTCAGCTACATGATCAATAATGATTGGACTTCAGCAGATAGTTATTCTAAATAAGAGGCATCTCTGCTAATCAGAGACCTTGGAAGTCATTGACCGGGGCAAACTGACTGATCACTGAAGATCTGGGTCACAGCTGATCTCTATGAAAATTACTTACTCATAGCCCTTTTGGTTTTAAATGAGAATGGAGTTGCATGTTCAGTTCTCATAGAAATAAATATACTTCAATCTCCTGTGTAACATGTGCAATAAATGCAATATAGTCACTTTGATCTTTAGAAACTCCCCCCCCCCCCTCAATCCCCCAGTTTTGGTGGGAATGGAAGTGAGAATCAGGGAAGAAAAAAAGAAAAACAAAAAGATTGGAGATCAGGACCTAGGACAGAGGAAGCAAACTACTTGAGGGCAGAGAGGATTTAAGTTTTGCCTTTGCCAACATCTAGCAGAGAACCTGGTAAAGGTGCTTAATAAATACTTGTTGATTGATTAGTGTTTCCTAACCTCTAATTTTAATAGCTATTTAACAAGTAAATTCTCTTAGTATGTTGGGCCAGGGGGCAAGGGAATGCAGAGGTGAGCTCTTCATCCATGAAGGCCTGTTTTCACTGGGACTCTTGACTCATTTGTCAAACAACTCTTTATGAGGCGCCTACTAAGATTAAGATACTATACCCAAGCTTCATGGATCCAAAAATGGATTCCTTTCGATCCACATTTTATCAGGTGCTTACAATTTCCCAGCCACAAGGCTAGGCTCTGGGGATACGATGTCAGAATGCCATTTTTTACATTGACTTAAATGACCACAATTTGATCATCATTCTTATGTGGCGGTATGAGAGTGGGCCTATCCTTGAGGTCAGTGGACATTTGTCTTCTGCCTTATGTGATAATTTATATTTCTTCTTCTTTTCCCAGTTTTGTAAGAAAATGACACTGGGTTGTTTTACAGTCCACCATCCTGGAAACTTTTCCTTTCTGTGTTGTTGAGGCCGTTTGGCCTATTTCTCTGTGGTGGGCTTTTTATTTATTTTTATGTGTTTTTATTTTTTCTCAAAGGCATGAATATTCCATAGCAGGCTTTGAGTTTCACATTTCACTTAGCACACAGTTCCTTCCTTCACAGAGAGGTGAAATTGGAAAAAGTCAGCAAAAATGTGATGTCCTTTATGGGGTATTAAACAAAGTCAAAGCTATATGAAATCATAACGATTGGTATGAAAAGATACCTTTTGCTTCTTTTTAAGAGAATTAGAAAATATGGTATTTACTTTTTGTTAGCCTTGACACCTCTTGCCAAATGGGTAGATTAAAAAAAATTTTTTTGCACGTTCAAATGTATGCTTGCTATCTTATTCATTTCCTTGTTTCTTACTACTTAAAATATTTTAACTAAAATATTTTGCCTCATATTAATGTTTCATATGACAGTCTGAGAGAAGAAGAAACAGTGATGTGAGTTCAGAGTCAGCTTTTAAAAAGCTGGTTTTCCTCTATAGTTTGATGAGCCTGTGTGTAGCCTGGGAAGTGGATATATCATGGGGGCTCTCAGATACATTTATTTACATGTTTGTATAAACCTGGTTGGAGATATATCTGGACTTTGGAATACTGGAAAGGAAGGGAATGGGACAAGCATTTATGAAGTGCTGATTATGGGCCGGTTCCTATGTAAGCACTTGACAAATATTTCTCATTTGATCACCACAACAACCCTGCAAGGTAGTGTTGCTATTATGTCCTTTTTGCAAATAAGGAAACTGAGGCAAACAGAGGTTAAGTAACTTGCTCAGATTCACAGAGCTAGTAAGCATCTGAGGTTGAATTTGAACTTGAGTCTTTCTGCTCTGGGCTGTAGCCACTGTACCTCGTAACTGCCTTACAGAAATCCCAGAAGTCCAGCCCTTCTACTGACACAGATGACCCCACCCATCCACGTATCACAATGATGCCATAAATTAAAAAAAAAATAGGACTAACAGAGAATAGAAAAGCCTAGGACTTCTAGTCATGGGCATTGCAACAGTTGTATAGATTCTCCTGGCTTTTGTACCAGCCTCCCTCTTGGGATTCCTCTGTTCATTCTAACCACATTGGCTTTCTCAACACATTTTAGAGGCCAGTTTGATTTAAATGTGCCATTAAACGTGACAGTCTCCTTGTTGTCTAGATTTCATAAATGTCTTGGGAGAAGAACTGGCACAATGAACAAACAGTCTTGGATTTTGTGGTTTTCTCACTGCCTTACTTGAACTGTGATGCTCCAAGGAGGAAACCACCTGCCAGTAATGGTAAAGCATTGCCTGTATTCTTTTATCTTCGTGCCCTGTAGTTCCTCATTGTCCCTGCTATGTTAACACAGTGAAAAACTTAATAAATGATGATGATCCAATGCCAGAATTATGATTCCACTTGATTTGTGTCTCTTCCAATGCACCTTTTGGAAGTTTTTGGGTTGGGCATGCATTCTTTCCAAGATACAAGCCTTCCTTAGCGATGGTTCAATTAGTAATTTATTTGTGCTATAAACAGATCCTAAAACAAAGGCTGGATTTGAAATTAATGTTTCATGAGTATTAAAATGCATATCAATGCCTATTTGCTTCATTTTTGTAGGTGCTTATGATATTGTAGCCCTAAACAAAGGCAGCTAATCCATCCCTTCAAAACCAAATCTGCATGGACTTCGAGTTGGAGAATGAGAGATAATTGAGTATCCTTGTATAACAAATTTAAGTTTCTGCATGATTAATTCACTTCCTAAAATATGTAAACCAACTATTAGGGACAACAAGGTGGTTTAGGAGATTGAACCTGGGTCTAGAATCAGGGAGACCTGAGTTTGGATCTAACCTCAGACATTCGCTAGCTTATTTGACTCTTAGCAAGTCATTAACCCTGTTTACCTCAATTTTTCTTTTGTAAAATATGTAGGAGAAGGAAATGGCAAACTACTCTAGTAGCTTTGCCAAAAAAAAAAAAAAACAAACCCAAATGGGATCAAGATGTTAAAATTTTTAAAAATGTAAGTCAATTGTGGTGACTCGGATTGGTATATAACATGTCTATAAGTATAACTCTCTTTGATGATGTCTGCAAGGACTGATGGCAAGCAAGGATTGTGGTCTAAGAGGCATTGGTTGATGGTATGATTGGTTCTTAGTCTGATCTGATTATTTCTAGTGGGTGGGCAATGACTGCTCCCCAGAAGCTTATAGTATAATAAGAGGTCCTCCAACCTCCCTGCTCCCCAATCCCTCCACAAGACTTATTTGAGGCTAAAGCACTGTGGCTTTTTCCCTTTGGTTCTCATACAAATTAAAGGGAGGAGGAAAGGTGAGAAACAACCTCCAATGTTAGGTAACTTCCTTTCAATTGAATCCCTCATTCTAAATTCCTGTATTTATGTTGTATATCTGGCTGATAACAAACCAGATATTGGGCAAAAAAAGGCAAATCCAATCAATGCAATGACTACAACTGATATAACATGGGCCATTCTGCACTGCATTCCACCATCTCTTCACTGAATTGAAGGAAAAGTATTCCAACATTGGTCATTGCATATGATCTGAATTTGATTGTCTTTTAATTTTACCTTCATTTATGCTATTATAGTAGATATATATATATTTATATATATTCTCATGATTCTACCTTCTTTCCTTTGCGCCAGTTCAGATGCATTTTTTCATGTTTACTTGAATTCATCAGAGTCAACATTTCTTATGATTTAATAGCATTCCATAACACTCATACACAATTTGTTCTTCTATTTTTACAATTAAAGGTAACCAAATTTCTTTTAATTCCTTTGGTTACTACAGATATTTCCATGAACATTTTTATATATATGGGTCCCACTTTTAATATCCTCAGGGAAAATATCTAATATCAACATCATTGTATTAAAGAGTATGAACAATTGAGTAAATTTTTTTCTCATAATTCCAAATTGTTTTCTAGAATAACTATAATAATTCATGCTTCCCTTTAAAGTATGTTAGTGTGTATGATTATCCCAGGATTATCTGTTTCAATCTTTATTATTTCTCTCAATTTGACATATTTGGGGTGATACTTTAGAAATGTATTAATTTTCATTTCCTTTAGTAGTTTATTCAGGTAATTTCTATATGATGGTTGATAGTTTGCCTTTCTTCTGAAAACATTTGTTCATAATCTTTGACTTTTTATTTTTTGTCAGATGACTCTTAGACATATTTTAATCAATTCCCTATAGATTTTGGATGACAGAGATGTTTTTGCAAAGATTTCTCCGTCTCCCTCCCCTAGTCTATCACTTCTACTTATTCTAATTATACTAATTTTGTTTGGTCCAAAGCTTATTAACTTTAGGTAAGCAAAGTTTTAATTTTATCTTTGAAAATTTTCTTGGCCCCTGTTTTGGTTATTCACTTTTAACATAGTTGTGAAGGATATAACTTCTAACTCCTCTTCCTTTTTTGATGTGACCTTTTATTTTTCTAAATAATGTACCTAATCAGAGTTTATTATAGAATATAATTTAAGATGCTTGTTTCAACCTATCTGGTTTCCTGTGGGGACAGTTTCTGAGAGATTATCCTGTACAAAGATTTGTAGCCAAAAGTATTTATAGGATGTGAATTTCCAATGGTGTGAATAACACTTGTAAGTAGGATTCCTGTTTTTAAAAAAAAACACATTCATAAAAATCAGACTTCAAGAGTGACTCAATAGGAATCATGAAAGTTCTCAATTTTTTGGAAGGAAGAAGAAATTGCTTGGCCACAGAACAAAAAATATTGCATTAATGAAAAATAGAAAGCCAGAGAGTACAAGAACTCTGTAGTTGAAATGCAATGACGTTGTGACTCATCCTGTACTAATGCCAACAAAGCATCTATCTATGTGGTAGGATTTAAAGAGTATTAAGGATCCCTACTGCACCCCAATTCTTTGTATATATTTTGCATTTACTTATTTGTCTATATATAGTTTTCTTCCCAAAGGATATCCTTAAGGATAGGGATCATTTTGTACTTTTTTTTGTCTCTTTGTTGTTGTTGTTGAGTTGTTTCAGGAGCATCTGACTCTTTGGAACACCATTTGGGATTTTCTCAGCAAAGATAGTGGAGTGGCTTGCTATCTTTTCTTCTACTCATTTTATAGAGGAGGAAACTGAGGCAAACCAGGTTAATAGACTTACCCAGGTCACACAGGTAGTGAGGGTCAGATTTGAACTTATGAAGGTGAGTTTTCCTGACTCTAGGTCCAACCACAAGGCCACCTAACTGCATTAAAAAAACAAACAACTCTACCACCTAGTGTAATCCCTTGAACATAGTTCTTATGGAGTTCAAAATGGTTTCCTGCCTTAAATCTTGAAATCATCTACACTAGTTTTTCCTTTGAGTCGAAGAATAGTTTCCAAAGGGCCATGGTTAAAAAGTAACTCTTTCACCTAGGAGGAAAACTGTTAAAATATGGACTGCATCCAAACATGGCACATTAGGAAGGGGACACAGAACCTATTAATTTTGTTGACATCGAGTGCAAATGCTGGAGTCTGGAAGATCTGAGATAAAATTTGGTCTCATACACTTACTAGATGTGTGACCCTAGGTAAGTAATTTAATTTCTGTATGCTTGAGTTCTCCTCATGTGTAAAATGGAGATATGAATAGCATGACATCCCAGGATCATTGTGAAAATCAAGTATTTATATTCCTGAATATGACATTGCAAACAGGGACATATAATGTTTCTAGGAACATATAAGAAAAGGTCTAGAAGAAATGGAATAATTTTCTATTTCATTGGAGCTGTGAGCTAACTTTGCTTTATATGTTGATCCATATAAATTTTAATAATATTTATATAACATTACATTTTATTATATGAATTGGTCAATATTGAATTTGTGCTATTGCCTCATACAAATTTCCCTATATTTCTCAGAATTCTTCCTGTATCATTTCTTGCTGCATGATAATGTCCCATTGTATCCAGATGCCACAGTTTGCTTAGTCGTTTCTTAGCATGTAAATACTTATTTTGTTTCTAATTTTTTATATCACAGAAAAATCTCATGATTTTGTTTTTAAAGACTTTTTGTGTATTATGGACTTTTGCCTTTGTCTTTCCTGGGAGATATCTATACTATTAGGATTGCTGGGTCAAAAGGTATGCACAGATCAATGACAATTCTTGAATAATCCCAAATGGATATCCATAAGGTTAATATCATTTTACAGATCAATTTTCTTGATTCTTGTTTTGCCCTCTGTGGCAAAGTAAAACAAATTAACTTTGTAATATCAACTATCACTGGGTAAAATTATAGATACATAAGATATAGGAGAGTAGTCCAACAACTGTTTCAAACCAATGTCACAGTTTTGAGATGTATGGAAACTAGAGGGCAATGAAAGGTCCTAACTAAAGGTGCAGTGGGAGCTGGAGAAAACAGGCTAGGCCAGTGTGTCCTTTGGTTTCACCAAAACTCACAAGTTTTCTGACCTCTAATAATGGTTCCCTCTACACAATTCTGACAGCTCAAACTGTAGAGAGTTGAAAAGTTAGAGCAATTAATTCTGTGAAGGTTGTAGCTTAGAAAATGGATATATGTTTGGGATATAGGATTGGGAGGGCTTGGTTGAATGGTAGGACTTGGGAAATGGATGTACAGATTTCTGTGTGCCAAAGATTGTGGTGGCTGTGTCCTTTCGGCCATCCAAAGCAGTTTTTTTTTTCCTATTCAGTCACCTTGGATTCTGTCCAATTTTGTTTATTTCTTATTCAGGCAACACTATAGGAAAATTACCTAATTAGAATAATTTCATAGTAAGAAAAATGGTTATTATATTACATAAATTCATGTAGCACCTAGGTAATTAGGTCCAAAAGTTATAATCTCAATTAGGGTATTTGATTCATAATGGTCAAAGTTTATTTATAATTACCATTTGCTGTGATTGCTTTTTCTTCTAATCCCTGGTGCTGATTTTATACTTCTCTACATTTTAGAGGATCATTGATTTAGAGTTAGAAGGAATTTTGAAGATTATCTAGCTCAAGAGTTCTCAATATGGGGTCCATGAACTTAAATCACCCCAATATATTTTAACAATCATATTTCAATATAATTGGTTTTCTTTGTAATCTCCTGTGTTTTATTTTATGCATTTAATAACAGACTCCAAACTGCCAAAGGGTCCAACACACACACACACACACACACACACACATACACAAAGAACCTCAGATCTGATCCAATTTCCTCAGTTTACCAATGAGGAAAATAAAATTCATAACAGTGTCAGAGAAACAAACTTTGTGTGGATTTGCCATCAGATTTATCAAAATTACTTTTAATTATTTGTAAGCATTCTTCAGGGGGAGTTCTAAGTTAAACGTTCTTAGAAACATCAAGAATGGGCAGAATCAAGTATTTTATTATTATTATTGTTAAAATTACTTTAGAAAATTATGTTGGGTTAGAAAACTTGTTTAAAAGAATTTTACAGAATAGAAAACAAGATATCTGAAGTTGTCTTCTGGATATCTCCAGAAAAAAATCACACTATTTCAATATTTTCAGCTGTATAGTCTTGACTCTTGAATAAGTTGGTGATCTGGTCTCCTATCCCTGCTATACTGATAAGTTCAATTTTGTTTTCATAGGGGTTACATAACTTGGTCAAGGTCAAAAAGGTTTTAAATAGAGTTGGTGGTTTAACTCAGTTCTCTTGTCTTCTATCTCTGGAATGTATACCATCTTCTCTGTCTTTTCTAATTCCTTGCTTCCTTCAAGGCTTTGCTTAGATTCTATTTCCCATGTGCGGTTTTTTCCTTATATGGGCTCAGTATGTTTTAGTCATTGCTGACTCTTTGTGACTCCATTTAGGGTTTTCTCAGTTGAAATACTGGAGTGGTGTGCCATTTCCTTCTCAAACTCATTTTAAAGATGAGGAATGGACTCAAACAGATTAAATGACTTGCCCGGGGCCAACAGTAGTAGGTTTCTGAGGCTAGATTAGAATTCAGGAAGATGAGTCTTCCTGACTCCAGACCTGGCACTCTATCCACTGTAACATCTAGCTACCTTTCCAGATTGTTAGTTTCTTCCTCTACTCATTAATATTTAAAAATATATATTTCTTTGGCCCATTTTGTATTTACTTATTTCTGTATATGTTGTTTCTCCCCAGGAGAATGTAAATTTCTTGAGGACAGGAACTGATTTTGATTTTATTTTTGAATCGTCAGTGTCTAGCACATAGTGTTCCATTAATAAATGTCTAATAAGTGAATTCTGATGAATAGATTCTTTCCATGTGGCTCTGTCAGGTTTTGGTCCTTTCAGGATTTATTTGAATCTTGCAGGGGCCTTTGGCCTCTGTGGAGTGTGCATGGAAGTAAGGAAGTAATATGTGAGTTTCATGTGGTAGTTATTCCTGGATTGTTCAATCTAATAGTCAGGAACCTTTTGTTTATCCGTGGAAGGAGGGATCACTGCCACTGTCTGCTGCCTTTACCTCTACACATGTTCTATTGAATAAAGGAAGATTAAATCATGCAACTGGTTCCACTACAAATTTGTCAACCAAAATTAACTGTGCCCTAACTATTGCTTGGCACTCCTCCTTTGCCTCTACCTTCTTTATCAACTTATTCCATTCTCCATTGTAATTCTCCTACAGATTTTCCATACCCACAACCCTCCTATGACTGACCCCTTCTTCCTTCACACTTTTAGCCGACAATCTTGCCTCAGATTTTATGGAAAATGTGAGGCCATTTGCTATGAGCTCCCTCTTCTCCCTTTGTCTTCATCTTATATCATTTAGATTCTTCACCCTTGTCTCTCACATGAATAGAGGATCTTATTCTTTATCAAGGCAAACAACTCCACCTGGACAAACAATCCCATTCTATTGCCAGCTCCTCCAACAGATTCCCCTCCTTAGGGTCCCTACTGATTACTTATCTTCAATTTCTTCCTGTCTACTGACTTCTTCCCTACTACCTTTAAACATGCCCATGTTTCCTCCCTCCTCAAAAAAACTCACACCTGATCCTTCTATCTCTGCTAATTACCATCCTATATCTTCTGTCTTTTATTGCTAAATTCATTGAGAGAGTCTTCTATAACAGATTTTTTTCACCTTCTCTCCTCTCCCTCTCTTGGCTCTTTACCATTTGTTTCCCAAATTTATCATTCCACCAACACTATTTTTTTCCAAAATTACCAGTGATCTTTTAACTGCCAAATTCAGTGACCTTTTCTTAATCCTGAAGACTTTCATATTGTTGACTACCTATTCTCCTTAATATTCTCTTTTCTATGGGTGTTTGGGGCAACACTTTTTCCTGGTTCTCCTGCCTATGTGACCCCTCCTTATTCCTTCTAATCATAGACATTCCACAGGGTTCTGCCCTTGGCCCTCTTCTCTTCTGAATCTTTGATACTTCACTTTGTAAACTCATCAGCTCGCATGGATTTAATTGCCATTTCTATGCTGATATGATTCTCAAATCTACCTATTTTGCCTGAACCTCTTTCCTGACTCCTAGCTTCACATTTCTAATTGCCTTTCAGATATCTCAGATTGGATGTCCATTAGGCATCTTAAACTCAATATATCCCAAGTGGAAATAATTATCTTTCTCCCTAAACCTTCCCTCACTCCAAACTTCCCTGCTCCTGTTGAGGGCAATACCACCCAGCCCAATCCTTCATGCTTACAATGTAAGAGTCATCCTCAACTTCTCTATTTCTACCCCCTCCCCATCCAAACTACTACCAAGGCCTGCCAATTTCACTTTCACCTAAGTAGTATCTTTTATATGTTCCCCCCTTTTCCTCTGTGATATTGCTACAATGCTGTTGTTTCAGTTACCTTCAGCCACCATCTATCTCTCCTCTTTCATTCCTGTCTCATATGAACAGATGACCTTCTCTCTTACAAGGTAAACCCCTCATTACCCTATACTTGGATTATTGCAATAGCCTGCTGATGTATCTGCCTCCCTCAGGTTTCTTCCTACTCCAATTCATCTCTTCCTACTCAATCAACTCCTTGGTTTCCTGTCTCTTTCAGGACCAAAAGCAAAATTCCCTCTTTCATATTCAAAGACTTTCCTTCCCATCCCTGTCTTCTTACACCTCACTTCCTACCTCATACTCTTTGATCCTGTGGCACTGGCCTTGCTTTTTCTTGTAAAAGAAATCTCATTTCTGGGAATTTTCACTCATTGTTCTCTATGCCTGGAAAGTTCTCCTTCCTCCTCTCTATCTCCTGAATTCTGTGGCTTCAAGTTACAACTAAAATCCCATCATTGACCAGAAGCCTTTCCCAACCTCTCTTAGTTCTAGTGCTTCATCTCTTTGAATTATTTCTTAGTTATCCTGTCTGTAGCTTCTCTGTACTTATTTATTTTGCTTGTGGTTTCTGTCACTAGATCAATTGACTTGAGGGCAAGGATTTTCTTTTAACTCTTTTTATATTCCCAGCATTTAGCACAGTACCTGGCACATAGTAGCACTTAATAAATGTTTACTGACTAACCAGTTGACCTGAATATAAGTTCCAAATCCATTAATTGACAGAAAATTGTAATCACTGCAAAATGTGTCACATTAAAATGAGTAAATGATAGATAACTTAAAAAGCACAATAATACTACTATTTTCATCAACCAATATTTAGTCATTTATCCATACAGTGAATGTCTAAACTAAAAAATAGCCTTTAAAATAGCAGGAGTAGCTAGAAAATGTCACCTGAAAAGTCCATTATTTATTGGTGCTCTGTCGTTCTTCTTAAACTGTCTTATTAGTTTGTAAGCTCCTTGAGGGCAGGAATTATTATTAGTAGTAGTATTAGTATTTTTAGCACCTGGCACAATGTCTTCTACAATACCCCTACTTCAATGTTTGTTGGGTAGAATTAGTGGAATATTAGCTTAATAAAATTTGGAAGTGTAAAAATACTTCTCCAAGATCAATGATACCTTCATCTGTATTGAGGAGCAATGTCTAGAATATGACAGTGATGGTCCATTTGTGGTCTAGTCAGGCCATATTCAAAGTATTAAAGGCAGTTCTGGGCATATTAGGAAAGGCAAACTAGAGAGCATCCAGAGGAAATTGATCTAGATAAGAGGGTAATTTGACATGATTTCATATGAAGATCATTGTCAGGAACTGGTAAGGTTAATCTTTGGAGAAAAGAAGACTCTAGTAAGGCAGGATAACTTCAAATATTTAAAGGACTCTCATATAGAAGAAGAATTAGGTGTGCTTTTCTTGGTCACAGAGGGCAGAACTACTAGAAACAAGGGAAAGTTGGAGAGAAAGAATATTTAGGATAATGGTAGGAAAAACCTAATTAATAAGATCTCTTCAAAAGTAGAATGCAATGCCTCATGGGTTTTTGATCATTGAAGATGTTCAAGTGGAGACTGTCTGCACTTATCAGAGTCATTATAGACAAACTACTTCACAGGTATAAGTTGGATCAAATGACCTCTGGGGATGCTTACTCCTTGGAGATTCCATATGAAGTCTTTTTGAGGGAGTGGATGGAATTTAGCCTCAAGAATTACATTTTAAAAAGAGCTTGTAGTTCTTGGACATTTCATTTTGGACCCCAATTTTCAAATTCCCCAGTCCATTTTCCTTCTCCAAGAGCAAACACAAAACAACTGAGATATGTTTGTTTTCTTATGGAAATATGAACAACAACTCATCTGCTGTAAAGAAGCTTTGACAATGTAAAGGTCATCATCTCATCTGCTCTCAAAATTTTCAATGATTTAAAATCCCTTTGGAGTATTTTTTCTTTGCCTTTCTCTCACTCCTTCATATTTCTTTGCCCATAATTTTTTTCAGAGTGTTTCCTAGTAAATCAGTATAATGTCCTAATGTCCTACAGATTATAAGGTTGTTGGTTTAAACCCTTTCATCTCTACTTTAGGATTAGAGCTAGAAGTTCACACATGGGCTTGTGACCAGTCAGTACTAGATTATGCTCCATCAGCCAAATTGTTGATTTGCTAGCGGTGATAGAACACTAGCCCCATTGAAGGTGTCAGTTAAAGGGTGCATGTAGCTAATATACTCTTCTTAACCCCAGTTGCCTTCTTTATTCCATCTTCCTGCACTGTATGATGTCCATAGCCCATTTGGGCTTCACAGATAAAGGGGTCTACAAAAGCAAATGTAAACTTTGGGGATGATTAAAGTGCTGTAGTGCAGCGACAGTAAAAAGTTATAGATTGTTTTCTTGTAACTTTCACTGCCAGTATAGAGCACCCACTGCCATAAACAATGTATTGGAGATGCTATTATAATTGTAACTTTTAGGTGTGTAGTTATTTCAAAATTGGCTTAAGTTGTTATAATAAAGCTCACACTTTTCTGTCTAAAGGCTCTCTCCAGAGTGCTGAAGAAGATAGTTTGTCAACATGTTCATCAGGCAAATGACTGAAACTGCAAATTTTACAACCTGGAGATGAGCAATGCTTTGCTGGTATGTAAGCTGTATGTTTGTGCTAGGGTCATTGTTATTTGGTTTTATTGTAACACATCATAGAACATGCTGGATGCAACTTTTTAATTCTTTTAATTATATTAAATCCCTGAAAATTCTGAAGCACAAGGGATATAGGCAAATGTACCTATGGGCACAAGATAATACATTTCTGAGTACAGTGAAATAAACTAAATTAATAAAAGCTAGCACTGTAAGGATTTCAAAGAGCTTCACTTGTGTTACCTCATTGATCAATGATTTTGTGAGATATGTTCTATTATTTTCCCCATTTTACACTTAAGGAAACCATGCATGAGAGAGGTCAAGTGATTTGCCCAGTGTCACACAGCTAGGAAATGTCTGAGGCAGGATTAGAATTCTCAAATCCATTAAACTCGGTTGTAAGTGTTTTTAGCCTTCTATTGCTTTTAAGATGAGCACAATACATGTCAAAAATTCAAGATTCCAACATGCTTGGAAACATATTAATACCTCAGAGGAACAATGGGATTTATGTAGATATCATTTTCCTATAACCAAAGCTAAGGACATAGATCTCTGAACATCTTTCCTCATCTTGGGAGTCAACTAAATTGGGATCATTTCTTCAAAGTCTGACTTTGTTCCTTCTTTCCCACCTCCCTTTCCCCACATGCCTACATATCTTTTAATTTTCTTTTTTGTCAGCTTTAACTTTTAGAGACTATTGCTGAGAGAGCATTTTTGTGAGAAAAAGTGATCACAATTGTTTTTACAGTTAAATTTTTCTTTTTCATTATCAATATAACCAGCAGCAGATAATTTCAATATCCAAGGAAAACCAAAAAAGATATAGTTATTTTAAAAATGTATAATGACTTTAAAAAACTTCTAAACTTTTTATCTTCTTTTGTGTGTTTTGAAAATGTTACATTGAGGATCTCTTTTTTTAAAACATCTGTCACGACATGTGATCTCTCTTCCTTATACTCTCCAAACAAGAGCCCTAAATTTATAGTAACAAGTAGAGTCAAGCTAAACAAATCAACACCTTTTCAGAGTCTCAAAAATATGGCTCATTCTGCATGTCTAATCCAACACATCTTTCCCTAATGAACTCTGCTAATACCCCAAGGAGAAAAGTATGTCCTCTTTCCATTGCCCCTTCTACTCCCTTCCTTCCTATTATGGTTTCCTTCTGGGAATGGCAAATGACAAATTCTCAATAACTCCCAGGTTAATTCCTTTCTGATGTCAGATCATTTTTTTAATGTGTAAAAGATGACATTGAAGAGATGCATGATTAGAAAAAGGAGGCATATCCCAGTCATGCAATGAAATCCAGGGATAACAAATGTCACCTTGAGAGTCCCAGATAGAGAAAGAACTTCTCATCTGCAAGGTGGATGAAAGATCCTAAACAAGAAGATCAGAGGAGAAGAGAAGGTGGAGATGTATTTGGAGGAATGTACTGCAGGAGAGAGTATGCATATGGATGCTAGTCATGCACTTTTAAATGGAATTTATTTTTTAAAATGTTACTGTACCAATTACATGCAATAAATTATGTAGAGGAAAGGTACAGACATCATAGTACCTAACAGTGTCTACCACTGGGTAGGCTCTTGCTAAAAATGTGCTGGACAGATAAGTGAAACCCCAGACCTGTCCTGGGACTTGGTTTTGTTTTTTATAAATCTTGTAACTTGCAGAATAGGGCTAGAGACTGGCACTGGACCTGTGGGTTCATTGGTTAAGGGAGCCATATGTAAACTCCTCTTACTAATGCAGATGGCACTTTTCTGCAGCATGTAGGCTCAGAACAAGGTTTACTAACCCAGGGTCTATACATTTATATTTTTAAAAAAATTTTGGATAATTTAAATATAGTTGACTCTCTTTTTAATGGTATGTTTTTATTTTATAGTCTTGAAAACTTTATTCTGAAAAGGGGTCCATGGACTTCATCATACCATCAAAGAGGTCAATGATACACAAAAGGTTAGGAACTCCTATATTAAAGAATTGCCTAAAGTACTAAGAATTAAGCCTACTATCATGTACTGAGCAGGCTGCTAGGTGGCATAGTGGATATAGAGCAGTGGGTTTGGAATAAAGGAGACTCATCTTCATGAGTTCAAATCGAGCCTCAGATGTTTACCAAAAGTATGATACTGGTGAAATCATATAACCCTGTTTGCCTCAGTTTCCTCATCTGTAAAATGAGTTGGAGAAAGAAATGGCAAACCCCTCCAGTACCTTTGCCAAGAAAACCCCAAGTAGGGTCAGGAAGAGTTGGACACAACCCAACAACAGCAACAACAACATGTAGCTAAGTAAGTATCAAGAGTAGGACTAAACTCAGGTCTCTGGTTCCAAGGCCAGCTCTCACTTAGAGTGCTATAAACATATATACAAACCCAAATCCAATATAGAAATGTGTGTACATATACACACACATGTGTGGGCATATACATCTATGTATGTGTATAGAAACCTACACATACGTGTATATCTATGTGTGTATGAATGTCCCCTGGGTTTAGTGTTAGACACGATGAATACCTTTTCCCCAATAAACTAGGCATCATACCTTTCCTCGGGCCAAATCTCGAGTCTTGTTTGGTCGTAAGTGCTTGCATTCTCTGTCTCCCACTGCTCAGCAGTAGAGGTGGCAGGCATTACCTGTAATTTGTTTCTTTACCCCAGCAAGTCATGCTAAGTCATGATGAGGACTTTGCGGCGCTCCCTATCACCTACTGTTTTATAGCCTCTGTGACTGTTTTTATGAAGCTCATAACATTTATAACAGTGCTGTTGTGCTGATCCCAGCCGTCAGCTCAGCAGAACAATGTCACAGAGTCAAGTCGATTCCAGTTTGGGGATGGGAAAGTTGTTGGTGACAAGGGGGTAAAAAGGATTCACGCTGAGCCCGATTCTGTCCCCTCCGTTCTACTGTCAAGCGATGGAGGGATTTGCTTTGACTGCCGCCCTCTTCCATGAATTTTCCAGGTTTCTTTCCACAAAATGGAAGAGTTCTCAGGGTGGCCAGAGACCTGCCATTTAACATGATGCTTTTCTCAGCCTTTCATAAATTGTAAAAAGGCACTCAGGCCAAAGGTCATCTCTGAAATCAGATGCCGGATTTGGGGAGAGGCCTTGATTTTGCAACACAAACTTTTCAAACAAGAAAGTCCAGCCAGAAGCTTCAGAGTTATTGGCTTAAGCTCCATGGCAGAAGGAAGAGTCAGGTGGATGGGTGTGGAAGAGACCATAATATCCAGGCTGTAGCCCTGGTCCTCAACATTTAACTCATGTGCCCGCATACTAATATTGCATTCTTTATTACCCACCTGCCCTTCCATATTTCTGGGCTATGCATTGACAATGAATGGATTAGGTAGTTTGGAAACTAGGCAAATGATCCCTCCTCTCCCTCAAGCTTCTTCTTATTCTTTCTTCCTCTTTTAAACCCCAAACATACGGTAGATAATAGCAGCCAATTTTTGAACTTGCATAGAATTTTAAAAAATCTTTTTGTTGTTGTTTAGTCATTTTTTCAGTAATATCTTACTTTTCGTCACTCCATTTTAGGTTTTCTTGGCAGCCACTGGAGTGTTTTGCCATTTCTTTCTCTTGCTCATTTTAGAGATGAGGAAACAAAATGACTTGCTCAGGGTCACACAGGTAGTAAGTGTCTGAGGCTGGATTTGAACTTGGGAAGAGGAGTCTTCCTGGCTCTGGGCCCAGCACTCTATCCACTCTGTCAACTAGCTATCATAAAATAATATGATCTAACTAATACATGAAGGTTATGGAATTAAATCTGGACTGAATAGTTGAGGAAGGGGAATTTACAAACTATTTTTTATTTGGATGATGAAGCTATTTGTTTTCTGTGTCTCATGAATAGAGCACTATACTGGATCTTGGAGAAAAAAAAGATTAGATAAGGCACTTTCATAGAGTTTAGAGTATAAGAGTGAGTTATTCATATATCATTGCTTCCATTTATCAGATGAGGAAAACTGAGGCTCAAATGACCTGGTCACACATTTGGGAACTAAAACCCATGAACTGAACTATCACACTTTTGCTATCCTCATATCAACAGAATTACAGTGATTCAAAGACAATCTTATTTAGTCCAAATTTTGCATTTTATACTTAAAGAAATGGAGACCCAAGGAGGTTGAGCAATTTCCCCCAACTATATGTCAGTTTAGCAGTTGACCTGGGGCTCAAACTTGTGTCTTTCAGCTTCCCCAAAGGGATGTACCTTGTACCCCTTCAGATAACGGTATCCATGAGATGGTCAACTGTTGCTATTGTTTAATGATAAATAATGGATTAAGCATGAAAGGAATAATGATGACCTCCGAGTGTCGATGATGCATCTTCCTTTCCTGGGGCCATTACTAAACATAGCATTTATGGGATCTGATGTTTATAGCCTTTTACAATAAGACTTCTGGTAGGTGCCCTGACTCCCAATCACTGTTTTAAATGCAATTTGTATTCTTGTCTTAAAAAGTACCCACTAGTTTGCTTCTAATTTCATGCAGCAAAACTGAGAAGAGTATACAGAAATTTAAGTCAAAACCACCGAAATGAATACCTGCAATGGCATGAGATCTGGTGATGTAAAGTTACCCCACTATGCATAGACCGAATAAAGAAATTCATGTTTTCTTAAAACCATTTCATCTGCTGCTCTGCCTGGTTTCCATTCCAAAGAACAAGATTCTCCTCACAGGATAAGCTGATCACTTTAATCTCATCACCACCCTGGGAACTTGAGCCTTGATTGCCACCTCCTCCCTCAGTCAGTCTCCTGCTTCCTTTCTGATTAGAGAGCTGGGGGTGGGGTGCCAAACTCTTCCACCTGAATTCCAAACAATTCCAATTAGAAATTGGTCTCTGAGCTTTCTCTACTTCTTATTTGCTGGTCTGCCCAGTTTCAACTCCACTCAACAAAGTCTGTCTCTCCCCCATCTTTCTGCCTCATTTGGTGTCTTACCCCCTCCTGTTAGACTGTGGGCTCCTTGAAGGCAGGGACTATCTTTCTTTTTATTAAGTGTATCTCTAGTGCACTTAGTGTAGTGCTTGGCACAGAGCAAATAATTAATTGGATTGGATTATCAATGTTTACTGGATGGTAATATGTGATCCTTGGATAACAAGCATTTATGGAATGAAGAGAATGAAGATACACTTGTTCAGCATCTGATTCTACATCCAGAGTCCTCTTTGGATTCTTTGGCATGGAAACTAATGCAAGGTAGACTTTTCAACCTAATTACTTCTTCAGAACAGAGCAGTTTTAGCTCTGATTAGGTCTGGAACTGGATGGGTCTTTTCTGGATCATCTCTTCCTTGAGGCAGGCTGGGTGGTGGTGGCAGAGGGGGGAGTGGGAAGACTGTGCTTGTGCTGCAGTCTTCCTGGAAGAAGACCTGGAAGGCTATTGATATTGTCCAATGATAAATAATAGATTAGGCATGAAGGCAGGTGATAATGAAATGGGCATAGTAAGGCTTCTTTCTCATTTCCTGGTGCCATTATGCAGTAGTGAGCCTGCATTTTCTGATGTTTATATATATATTTTAAAGATAACGCTTATATTTGGTGATTTCAGTGCTTCCAATTTCCATTATCAATGCAGGGTGAATTGTTAATATTTTTTTTGTCTTAATTTGAAAGTAACTTATGACCCTGAAGATAATTTGCAACTTTCTTGGGAATCTTTCAGTTATTCTTGTAGTCTGGATTAAATTTAATTCGACAAACATTTATTTAGTATGTTCTATATATGAGGTATTGTGCTAGGCTTTGGGGAAACAAAGGCAGAAATGGGAATGATAACAGCACCTACCTCCTGGGTTGTTGTGAGGATCCAATGAGATGATTTATAAAGAACTTAGCACAGTGCCAGGCACATAGAATACTATTGATGTTTATTATTATTATTATTAACTACCATACATATTTATTTAGATATGCCAACTTCCCCCCCCCCCACCCTTTTTTAAAAATAAAAACCCTAACCTTCTGTCTTGGAACCAATTGGTTCCAAGGCAGAAGAGTGGTAAGGACTAGGCAATGGTGAACAGCTAGGAAGTGTCTGAGGCCAGATTTGAACCTAGGACCTCCTGTTTCTAGGCACCTGGCTCTCAATCCACTGAGCAACCCAGCTGCCCCCAAATTTCTTTCTTTTTACATGTCAGGAAACTGAGGCTTAGAGAAGTTCAGTCACTTGTATATATTCACACAGTTAGTGAGTGTGAAAGGTAGGATTTGTTCTTAGGTGCATTTGATCCTGAGACCAGTGATCTTTCCACTGTCTCTTGATTGGAAATAAGTTACTCTGTCCTTTTCTGAACTGCTTCCGAGAGTGGACAGATTTCTTAGGGCTACTTTCCAGTTACTAGTTGATCCTGAGACATCATGAAAGCCTGAAGCAAATTCTCAGCCCAATAAGCTGTTCTAGCTATTTTCCCATCATATGAATTAATTGACTTGGATGAAAATGGCTTCAAATTATGACCAAGCTCTAAAACTTCCTAAGCACTATCAGCTAAATTGCTTTATCTAGCAGCTCTATCCTGGCGGTAATACATACCACTGACCATCATTAATCTTCTCCAAACAATGTTTCCTTCTGGCATATGCTTATCTGCTTATTTTCTCTTTACATGGAAAATCTTGTAACAGAGTTTGCCTGCACAGTATTATCCTCCTTCTCATTATTATCATTATTATTACATTTTTCTCCTCAAGACTTGATCTCTCTATTTTACTGGGGTCTGAAAGGCAGAGGTCACTCATGAGTCTAAACCCTATGGTCATCATAGGAGTTTTGACCTGCTCTTCTCTTTCTTTTCTTTTTTTTTTTAAACCCTTACCTTCCATCTTAGAATACTGTGTATTGGTTCTAAGGTAGAAGAGTGGTAAAGGGCTAGGCAATGAGGGTTGAGTGACTTGCCCAGGGTCACACAGCTAGGAAGTGTCTGAGGCCAGATTTGAATCCAGGACCTCCCATCTTTGGACCTGACTCTCAATCCACTCAGCCACTCAGCTGCCCCCTGACCTGCTCTTTTCTGACCTGGGTCATGGTTTTCCTTTCCATAATGTGTCCTTTGGGGACATGGGAATAATGTTAATACAAAATAATAATGCAAAGCACATGTGAGCATGCTAGGTAATATTGATTGGAGCAAGGTTATTATTAATTTGGGTGGGTAGAGGAAACGTGGAAGGCTTCATGGAGAGGTCACAGTTGAATCTCTTCTGTTGATAAGGAAATTAGGGTTGGGAGAGAAGGCAAAGGACAAAACATTAGAGAAATATGTCCACTTCGGGAACTTCAGAAAAGCCTGTGAAGGAGACAAGGAAGAAACAGAAAAAGTAGAGGGCTAGGCGAATGGGTGTGCCATGGAAGCCAAAGGAAGTGTTTAATGAAAGAAAGGCTGCTAAATAATTTTAAAATCCTGAGAAGTCATAAGGATTAAGACTGAGAATTTCCTTTGTGTCTTGTCATTAGAGACCTAAAGGGAGCAAGAGGTTCATAGGAAAATGAATAAAAATGCCTAACATTTATATATTTGTAATGGGCTTTATGTATTTTTTATCTCATTCGATTCTCCCAACATCCTTGTGAGTTTGGTGCTATTATTACCCTCATTTTACATATGAGGAAATTGAGTCCCATAGAAGCTGTGATTTGTCCAAGGTCACCCAGACAGGAATTAATCTTTTCTTTCCAATTCCAATACTCTTCTTCCACTGCACCACAAGTTTCTGTAAAGTGATCAGGACAATTTCCAGTTTTTAAGTTATTTAGTAGGAGGAAAAGAGTACATTTTCTGGATGACAAGGTGCTCCTAGTATCACCGTGCTAAGTCACTGTCTAAGAGCAAGTTAAGGAGTGAGAATCCCATAATAAGTTTCTGTCCTGTTTACTCTCTTTGGACAAATTCATTCGTTATCAAGAGAGGACCAGTATGTGAAATCCATTTCAGTTCCATTCCATCTTTGGCCAAGAGACACAAAAACTGTTATTTGCTAAACCTGACCTCACACTTGTATTATCCTTGGGGCTTCTTCTCTTCCTGCCAGTCCCAAAGACAGCTTCATGGGTAGGTTGTTGAGACCTGAATCAGAACAAATAAGAGTCAAGAGTATAAAGAAAAGAGCCATGTTCCCCAAGGAGAGTGGCAGGATATATTAATGCAACAATTATTTCCATCATTTGGGGAATTTGATTAATTAATGGCCATTGTACTCCTGTCCAAATAAGTCTGGGTACATTTAATTTTGGAAAACATGGCCAAATGGCCCAGTTCTCTGTCAATCACTGTCATCATGAGCTGGGTACACTGAGTTTCAGACAATAGGTGTTTGCTCCATCTGCTTTTTGTTCAGGAAATGCTGACATCCTTAGCTCCTATAAATGACCTGCCCTAGCTAATCCTTTTCCAGACCTAAAGTACTGCAGATGCTACCCAGCTCAGACTCTATTTATAGCCTCCTAATATATACACACTGAAGTGGTTTGATACTAATGGAGCCCTCAATTAGTATCTGTCCTTGGGAAAAAGACAGCAGACCAGATACCTTTCTTTCTGCTTTAGTTCATTGACTATTCAGGTGGAAGGTCTTATCTCTTTAAAGAAAAACTGATAGAACTAAGAGAGACTCCAGGTATCCTGGGAAAACTCTTTTTATTGGCAAGGTAAGTTCTGAAGTTGAATTTTTAATAATGAAGACCATAATGTGTGTAAAGTATTTTGTAAATCTATATAAAAGTGTAATGTAAATGTCAGCTATTACATTCAGGAGATGACATTATAGTGGAAAGAAAAGATGGACCTCTTATTAGCCAAGACTTGGATTTGAATTCTGCTTCTGGCATTTGGCAAGTCACTTAACTTCTCATCAGTAAAATAAAGCTAATAATATCTATAGTATCTACCTGACAACATTTTCTTGTTAGGTGTTATTGTTATTTTTTAATGGAAAAATCATGGCTAGTTGTGAAGTCTGCGGGTTTTAAAATTAATAATTAATAACTAAATATTATATTTTATAAAGTTTTATTATTAATAACTAAATCAAAAGAACTGCCTGAATTCAGCCCAGTCACAGGTCAAAAAGAGGAAGAGGGAGGAGTTACAGCCACTTAAATACAATCACACAAAAAGTGGGGATGCAGGAAAAGGGAATTTTGGGAAATACTAAGGGACTTCAGGGAGATGAAGTCCAAAGGCTCAAAATCTCCATTTATACATACCTCCCCCCCACCTGTGATCCTGTTGGGAAACCAGTTTCCCTCAAAGGATCATGGAAACATAATCAACTTAAAAATTGCAATAATTTGTGGATAAAAGGAAAAGAGAACAAAACCAATGATTACTAGTATGACAAAAAGCCAATTTTGGGGCAGTCCCCTTTGGCATAAGAGTATACATTTAAAACAAAGGCATTTCAACCCCCTGTAGTTCAATTCACATCCCAAAGTTCACTCTGGATCTTCTGGTACAGCATGTGGTCTCTGCAGGCATCTATCTTTGTGACACATTCTGGATTCTGGGAGTTAGCAATTTTCTTATCCTAAAATTGCTCAAATTTAAATCAAAGTTCACAACAATAACTTGGCCCCCCTGAGGTGAATAATAAACACAGGGATCACTCAGGGATGTATGGCTGAGTTATGAGGTATATGAATCAATTTGCAAAAGAAAATAAAAAACATGAAAAAATCCAAATAAAAGAGAAAAAATAACTTGTGGATGAAATACAAAATGTAAAAGTCTTATGTCTAAAAACATCTAAGCACAGGAGAAACAAATCTATGACAGGTCCTTGAATCGAGGCCCAATTAAAATGATTTAAGCAATTATTCACTACCCAATCAGTAGCCAAGACTACAGAAAGTTTGTCAAACCATGAAAGACAGAAAAGGGACTAGATTTCAGCAGCAAATGGGAGTCTACATGGCAGCAAAAAGGAAGTGCTTGATAGAATTTGGCTCAAGGAAGTCCTGCATTTAGCACATGTTAAACAGCTGCAACCTTGAACCCCAAACAAGTTCAAGTCCTCTTTTCTTGGCTCAAAATTACATCAATCCCACTGGGATCTGGTCTCTTTGACCTTGTGCTCCATAGGCACTATGCAGATGCTCTGTGCTTCTTTAGAACTGTACAGTGGCTTTTTTGTATATTTCTTCTGGAATCAGAATCATGAAGCAATGTCACATAATTCTTTTAAACAATCAATGGCATAATTTTCATAGTCTAAAGCTTTTGGGTATGCATTAATATTAGAACAAATGTATTTAAAACTTATATTACTGCAAAATAAAAAAAAAGAAAAATCTTATCAATACTGTTGACATGTGTTAAATTTAATTGTGGTTGGACTCTGACTATATTTATATATGTGGTTGCAAGGGATTTAATTTCTAAATCCCAGAATGAATTCCTAAAGTAAATGGAATTTATAGTAGTTTTTTACAATATTTACAATAGAAGGGAGATATTAAGGAATGAGAGAGAGAGAGAGAAAAAAACTCTGGCTTCTTCTGATATCACTTAAAATTTCTAAGCCTCAGCCAGGGGAAGAGAAAAGCAGGGTCACTAAGTTTTCATTCACCAATGGTGACAGTCTGAAAAGAAGTCTGGGTGTCTATTTTCTGGTCGCTCCTCAAGGGTCTGTCTTCCAGTCTCTCCTCTGAGTCAGTGCCTCCAACTCAAAACTCAAATCGAATATCTCTCAAATCTTCTTCTGCCTTTTTGGTCCTCTTAAAGATCTTTTTCTCTTGTGTCACCTCCCCTAAATTTCATATCTACCAATCACAACAGATGCTTTTCTCCAGGACTGCCCACTCTTTAGTTCTCATCTTCTTTGGTTAGATAATATTTTTTTGGGATACTTAACAACTTTTTTGGTAAGTTCACCCTTTGGTAGTTACTTAATACCTTTTTGTGGTTAAAATGGGTAGATGTACTTAAAATACTGAGTTACCACCTTTTTGCAGATTAAAATCTAAAAATAGATTGTGGATTACAATTCTAGCTTCACTTTAAAGGAAGAGCTAAGCACCTTCATTTTTACAATCAGGATTACAGATTACAATTTTATCTTTACAATAAAGGAAGAAATAAGTATTTTCATTGTTACAATCAGAGGATAGCTAAATCCAACCTTCACACATGTGCTTCAAATAAAAAAAAAGGAGAGAAAAGATAAAACCCAGATATTATATTGCACATACAAGGAAAAAAACAATAATAACAAAAGTTTTAAGAATCAAAAAATATATGGCTTAACATCAGTGACACACTGTATCAGTCATGTGTGAGTACAAAATGATTTTCAGAATCATTCAAAAATAGTAACACAGTAGATAATGGACATTCAAAGAAGTACCAAAGTTTCCAAAATTTACAGTAGCCTAGTTAATTACAATAGCAAACAAACCCACTATCATATTTCACATAAGTTGCTGTATGACATAAAAACACCTATGAACTAATGGATATTTGTCACATTTTTTACAGATGTAGCAAATCTTTCAAACTTGGCAAACATTTTTTTATTCTTTTTTTTTAAACCCTTACCTTCCGTCTTGGAGTCAATACTGTGTATTGGCTCCAGGGCAGAAGAGTGGTAAGGGTAGGCAATGGGGGTCAAGTGACTTGCCCAGGGTCACACAGCTAGGAAGTGGCTGAGGCCGGATTTGAACCTAGGACCTCCCGTCTCTAGGCCTGGCTCTCAATCCACTGAGCTACCCAGCTGCCCCCTTGGCAAACATTTTTAAAGAAAGTAAAACTTATTTGGGTTTAGAACATCATCAAGAAATTTAGATTGTTATGCTGGAAGTAAATTAAAATGAAGAGTTTTACAGGATCTCTTTTTTTTGGTTTTCTGATTCATAGAAACATCTTGGTAGGAACATTTCTTTTTCTCTACCTTTACTACAATATTTTTTATAATATATATAAATATATAAAAAATCATCCATTCAGAAACTACTAGTTACTAAAATTATTTCTGAAGATCCCTTAGAATTACCATTTAAATTCTTAGCTCATTAAACTCTCTAAAAGTTGCACACAATTTAACCAGTTTTGTTGAAATCCATCCATCATCATCTATGTGACAAATAACAAAGGTAACATGTGATCTTCAATGGATCTAGTGACAAGGGTTTTAGGCAAAATGCTCATGGGCTTATACAATAACATTTTGTTCTTCAGCAGAGGCAAAGGTACAAATTAAAGATCAATATATGCTTAAAATGATTCAGTATTAAAGAAAGGTATTGACTAGAATAATACAGATAAACTTAAAAAAATTTAAACCTTAAAGCAATCAGTAAATACAATAATATAAACAAATGAGAAGGTTCAGGCAGTGTAGTAAAAATCCTTTTTTACCAATCCCAATAGACATGTTCTATATTATAGGAGGAGAATAAACTTAAAATAGTAAGCAATAAGCTTCCAGATCTCTTTTAAAGTTTCCTTCCCCTCCTCCCCATATTTATTATCCATTTAGATTTCATTTGTCAGAGGTCTGAATTTCCTCATAGAAGCACGGGGCAGAATCACCACTCTGCATGTTGAGAGCAGTTAAGACTTTTAGAACTTTGTCAAAATATTTCAGGTTGTTTTGTAGCATAAGCTACAGCCTAGCTTGTGGCATATTCTTGAGGAAAGGGAAATAAAATGGGAACTCTCCAATGAAAATAAAAAGTCCCAGGAAAAAAATTAAGCAGATCTAAACTATACTTTTTAGCTCTACCAATTCAAACTATTGTTTCAGAGTTTCAAGCATCCTTTGCAATAGCATTTTTCTTGAAAGACTCTGAATGGGGTTTGTTTACAGAGTAAACAGAAAGAAGCAAAACTTAGAGGGAAAACAATAGCAGATTTGCATGTGAGAGAAAAAATACTTATCCTTGGTGTTTTGGGTTAAGAGAAAGAAGGAAAAAAACAGACTTATTCCCCCAAACTGACTTTAAATCTACTGATTTGGAACTAACTTCCCTTCCTGTGAAAAACCTTTAGTAAGAGCCTTCTAAAATAGGAGTACAAGGTAAGCTTAAAAAAATCTTCTTGAAAACTAGAAGGGGTGGGGTTTCTTTTCTCTATGATGAAAAATGGTTAGGGCAGGCTGGAAAAAAACCCCACATGGAGTGTGGGATGGGGGTGGTGGTGGCCAAAGGGATTGGGGAATCTCACCCTTGAGGAGGAGGGAACATATGGCTTGGAGTGGCAGGTGGGTCTGGTCATGGGCTGTTGGAGGGCTGGAGATTGGGCAGGTACAGTTTAGACAGAATCAGGAGCAGGCCGAGAACAGTGACCACAATGGTGTGAAAACAGATGGTGTGAAAATAGGCAGGCGGGCAGGAGCACAGGCTTGAAAAAATATATCTATTCTATCTTTAAAATATTTGAGAATTCTATCTCTTTAGGGCCAGCCAAAATGTAGGTTTTAAAATTAATAATCAATAACTAAATATTTTATTTTATAAAGTTTTTTTTATTAATAACTAAATCAAAAGAACTGCCTGAATTCAGCTTGGTTTCCAGTAAAAAAGAGGAAGAGGAAGAAGTTTTAGCCACTTAAATACAATCACACAAAAAGTGGGGATGCAGGAAAAGGGAATTTTGGGAAATACTAAGGGACTTCAGGTGGATGAAGTCCAAAGACTCAAAATCTCCATTTATACAAGTCACTACTTTAATGTAATCTTACAAATAAATACTCCAAACCAGGCTATCAACCCTCTAAGGTCAACCTACACAACCTTTCCTTGAAAGCACATAGATAACTATCCATAATAAACAAAACAAAACTGTTGTGGAAATGAATAATTTGTTTCAAAATTACAAAGGGTTCTATGAAACTTTCAGTATTAAAGAGAGACCTGTCCTCTGGTTCCACTGGTTATCACATGTATTCTTGACTCGAACCCATTTCCCTGTTGTTGGTATTTGAATTAGAGTGTTCATTTAGAGTCTCTCCTCAGTCTTATCCCCTCAACCCCTGGAGTCAAGCAGTTGCTTTTCATCGGTGTTTTTACTCCCACAGTTTATCCTCTGCTTGTGGATAGTATTTTTAGATCCCTGCAGATTGTTCAAGGACATTGCATTGCCACTAATGCAGAAGTCCATCACCTTCGATTGTACCACAATGTATCAGTCTCTGTGTACAATGTTTTCCTGGTTCAGCTCCTTTCGCTCTGCATCACTTCCTGGAGGTTGTTCCAGTCTCCATGGAATTCCTCTACTTTATTATTCCTTTTAGCACAATAGTATTCCATCACCAACATATACCACAATTTGTTCAGCTATTCCCCAATTGATGGGCATCCCCTCATTTTCCAGTTTTTGGCCACAACAAAGAGCGCAGCTATGAATATTTTTGTACAAGTCTTTTCCCTTATTATCTCTTTGGGGTACAAACCCAGCAGTGCTATAGCTTGATCAAAGGGTAGACAGTCTTTTATCACCCTTTGGGCATAGTTCCAAATTGCCCTCCAGAATGGCTGGATCAATTCACAACTCCACCATCAATGAATTAATGTCCCTACTTTGCCACATCCCCTCCAGCATTCATTACTTTCCATAGCTGTCATGTTAGCCAATCTGCTAGGTATGAGGTGATATCTCAGAGTTGTTTTGATTTGCATCTCTTTGATTATAAGAGATGTAGAGCATTTTTTCATGTGCTTATTAATAGTTTTGATTTCTTTGGCTGAGAACTGCCTGTTCATGTCCCTTGCCCATTTATCAATTGGAGAATGGCTTGATTTTTTGTACAGTTGATTTAGTTCTTTATAAATTTGAGTAATTAAACCTTTGTCAGAGGTTTTTATGAAGATTGTTTCCCAATTTGTTGCTACCCTTCTGATTTTGGTTACATTGGTTTTGTTTATACAAAAACTTTTTAATTTGATGTATTCCAGATTATTTATTTTGCATTTTGTAACTATTTCTAATTCTTGTTTGGTTTTGAAGTCTTTCCCTTCCCAAAGGTCTGACATGTATGCTATTCTGTGTTCACCTAATTTTCTTATAGTTTCCTTCTTTATGTTCAAGTCATTCACCCATTTTGAATTTATCTTGGTGTAGGGTGTGAGGTGTTGATCTAAACCTAATCTTTCCCACACTGTCCTCCAATTTTTCCAGCAGTTTTTTATGAAATAGTGGATTTTTGTCCCAAAAGCTGGGATCTTTGGGTTTGTCATATACTGTCTTGCTGAGGTTGCTTGCCCCCAGTCTATTCCACTGATCCTCCTTTCTGTCTCAGCCAGTACCAAATTGTTTTGATGACCGCTGCTTTATAATATAGACTGAGATCTGGGATTGCAAGACCCCCTTCCTTTGTATTTTTTTTCATTATTTCCCTGGATATCCTTGATCTTTTGTTCTTCCAAATGAACTTTGTTATGTTTTTTTCTAAATCAGTAAAAAATTTTTTTGGAAGTTCCATGGGTTCGGCACTAAATAAATAGATGAGTTTGGGTAGGGTGGTCATTTTTATTATATTGGCTCGTCCTACCCATGAGCAGTTAATGTTCTTCCAATTGTTCAAGTCTAGTTTTAGTTGTGTGGAAAGTGTTTTGTAGTTGTGTTCATATAGTTCCTGTGTTTGTCTCGGGAGATAGATTCCTAAGTATTTTATTTTATCTAAGGTAATTTTGAATGGGATTTCTCTTTCTAGTTTTTGCTGCTGAGCTGTGTTGGAATTACATAGAAATGCTGATGACTTATATGGGTTTATTTTGTATCCTGCAACTTTGCTAAAGTTGTTGATTATTTCGATTAGCTCTTTTGGTTGAATCTCTAGGATTCTTTAAGTAGACCATCATGTCATCTGCAAAGAGTGATAATTTGGTCTCCTCTTTGCCTATTTTAATGCCTTCAATTTCTTTTTCTTCTCTAATTGCTACTGCTAGTGTTTCTAATAAGATGTCAAATAGTAGAGGTGATAATGGGCATCCTTGTTTTACTCCTGATCTTAATGGGAATGGATTTAGTTCATCCCCATTGCAGATGATATTAGTTGATGGTTTTAGATATATACTGTTTATTATTTTTAGGAACGACCCTTCTATTCCTATGCTTTCCAATGATTTTAGTAGGAACGGGTGTTGTATTTTATCAAAGGCTTTTTCTGTGTCTATTGAGATAATCGTGGTTCTTGTTGGTTTGCTTGTTGATGTGGTCAATTATGTGGATAGTTTTCCTACTATTGAACCAGCCCTGCATCCCTGGTATAAATCCTACTTGATCATGGTGGATGACCCTTCTGATCACTTGCTGGAGTCTTTTTGCTAGTATCCTATTTAAGATTTTTGCATCTATATTCATTAGGGAGATTGGTCTATAATTTTCTTTCTCTGTTTTTGGCCTGCCTGGCTTTGGAATCAGTATCATGTTTGTGTCATAAAAGGAGTTTGGTAGAACTCCCTCTTTGCTTATTATGTCAAATAGTTTGTACAGTATTGGAGTTAGCTTTTCTTTGAATGTTTGATAGAATTCACTGGTGAATCCATCAAGCCCTGGGAATTTTTTCTTAGGAAGTTCTTTGATGGCCTGTTGGATTTCTTTTTCTGATATGGGATTATTTAGGAATTTTATTTCTTCTTCTGTTAGTCTAAACAATTTATATCTTTGTAAATATTCATCCATATCACCTAGGTTGGTATATTTATTGCCATATAGTTGGGCAAAGTAGTTTTTAATGATTGCCTTAATTTCCTCTTTATTGGAGGTGAGATCCCCCTTTTCATCCTTGATGCTGTTAATTTGCCTTTCTTCTTTCCTTTTTTAATTAGATTGACCAGTACTTTGTCTATTTTGTCTGTTTTTTCAAAGTACCAGCTTCTAGTCTTGTTTATTAGCTCAATAGTTCTGTCACTTTTGATTTTATTAATTTCTCTCTTAATTTTTAGGATCTCTAGATTGGTTTTCTTCTGGGGATTTTTAATTTGTTTGTTCTCAAGTTTTTTGATTTGCATTTCTAATTCCTTGATCTCTGTCCTTCCTAATTTGTTAATATATGCACTCAGGGATATGAATTTTCTTCTAAGTACTGCCTTGGCTGCATCCCATAAGGTTTGAAAGGATGTCTCGCCATTGTCATTTTCTTCAACGAAATTATTGTTTCTATGATTTCTTCTCTAAGCATCTGAATTTGGAGTATCATATTATTTAATTTCCAATTAATTTTTGATTTGGCTCTCCATGTACCCTTACTGATCAATATTTTTATTGCCTTGTGATCTGAAAAGGCTGCATTTATTATTTCTGCTTTTCTGCATTTGAGTGCCATGTTTCTGTGACCTAGTGTATGATCTATTTTTGTGAATGTGCCATGTGGTGCTGAAAAGAAGGTGTATTCCTTTTTGTCCCTATTTGTTTTTCTCTATATGTCTATTAACTCTAATTTTTCTAAGATTTCATTCACCTCTTTTACCTCTTTCTTGTTTATTTTTTGGTTTGATTTATCTAAATTTGATAGTGGTTGTTCAAGTCTCCCACTAATATGGTTTTACTGTCTATTTCCTCTTTCAATTCTCCTAGTTTCTCTATTAAAAATTTGGATGCTATACCATTTGGTGCATACATGTTGATTAGGTGATATTTCCTCATTGTCTATACTCCCTTTTAGCAGAATATGTTTACCTTCCCTATCCCTTTTGATCAGGTCTATTTTTGCTTTGGCTTTGTCAGATATCATGATTGCAACCCCTGCCTTCTTTCTATCAGTTGAGGCCCAAAAGGTCTTACTCCAACCTTTAATTCTAACCTTGTGAGTGTCAACCCACCTCATATGTGTTTCTTGAAGACAACAAATGGTAGGGTTTGGGGTTCTAATCCAATTTTCTATTTGTCTACGTTTTATGGGTGAGTTCATCCCATTCATGTTCAAAGTTATGATTTTCATTTGTGGATTTGCTGGCATTTTGATATCTTCCCCTAGTTCTAACCTTTCTTCTTTAGCTTTCTCCTTTTGAACCAGTGATTTACTTTAGGTCAGTCCCCCTAGTCCCCTCCCTTGAGGTGCTTCCCTTCCTAGCCCCTCCCTTTTTATGCTCCCTTCCCCTCCCCCCTCTCCTTCCCTCCCTTTTTGTACTCCCTCCCCCCACCCCCTCCTTAATTTTCCTTTCTTTCTTGCCCTAATGGATAAGATAGAATTCAGGATCCCACTGGATCTAGATGTTCTTCCCTCTCAGATTTGATTTCACTGAGAGTAAGGTTTAAGTAATTTCACTTCACGCTCTCTTCCTCTCCTTCTCATATGAGAGTTCTTCCCCTCCCCTTCCCATATGTATCATTATATGGGAAAGATTGTTCTATTAAGTCCCCCTCCCCTATTTCTTGAAGTAAATCTTAGTGTTATTGATGGTTCCCCCCCTCCCTTTTCCTTTCTTTGCCCCCACTTTCCCCAAATCTTCTTAATGCTCCAATCTTTCCCTATGCATGTTTCTTCTAACTACTCTCATGATGCTACAATTTTTGAGAGTTACACAAAGCATTTCCCCCACATATTAATATATATAATTTGATGTAAATGTAGTCCTTATAGAAGAGAGTTTGACTTAAAGAAAAAGATAAGATTTATCTCCTTTTCCCTTTCTTTCATATTTACCTTTTCATGTTTATCTTGCTTTCTGTGCTTGGATATCAAATTTTCCACTACACTCTGGTCTTTTCTTAGCAAATGCTTGGAAATCTTCTATTTTGTTGAATGCCCATACTTTCCCCTGGAAGTATATAGTCAGTTTTGCTGGGTAGTTGATTCTTGGTTGGAGACCCAGCTCTCTTCCCTTTCTAAATATCATGTTCCATGCTTTGCGGTCTCTTAGTGCGTTAGCCGCTAGGTCGTGTGTGATCCTTATGGGATCCCCCTTATATCTGAAGCTCCTCTTCTTGGGTTCTTGTAGGATTTTATCCTTTTCTTGGAAGCTCTTGAATTTGGCAATTACATTCCTAGGGGTTGTCTTTTGGGGATTTAGTATAGAGGGTGTTCTATGAACCCTTTCTATTTCTATTTTGCCCCCTTGCTCCAGAATGTGTGGGCAATTTTCTTTTATAATCTCCTGTAGAATAATATCGAGTTTATTGTTTATCTCTGGTTTTTCTGGGAGACTGATAATTCGGAGGTTGTCTCTTCTCCCTCTGTTTTCCAAATCTGTGACCTTCTCAGTGAGATATTTTATGTTTTCTTCTAATTCATTAATTTTTGGGGTTTGCTTTATTGATTCTTGCTGTTTTATGATCTCATTTTCTTTGAGTTGCTTAATTCTGGTCGTTAGGGACTGGTTTTGCTTTTCAGCTTTGTCTGCCCTTCTATTGGATGCTTCGAGCTCTTTTTCCAATTGAGCAGTCTTATCTGTCAGGCTGCTGATCTCTTTCTCCCATTTTTCTTTCCAGGTTTCCATCTTTTGGATAAGTTCCAGTTTAAGATCTTCCAGAGCTTGTTGATAGTTTCCATTTTGGGAGGCATTTTCTGATTTTTTTTTTTGATTTCCTCCTCATTCTCTTCTTTTCCTTGGGTACTTCCACCATAAAAGTTTTCAATAGTCACCTTTTTCCCTTTCTTCCTGGAGGCTTGATTTTGGGCCATGTGAGCCATCCCTTTGGTGGTTTTATTCCCCTTTCCTTTTTGGTCTGGGGTCTGGGTGATATGGACAGGTTTTCTGTGAATTTAGGTTGCCTCAGACTAGTTCTTCCCAGCCTCCGAGGTTTCTTAGAGTGCTGGGTCCCTGATCACAGCCACACTGCCCAGGTGTTCAGCTCCGCCCAGATAATCAGCGTGTGGTCCACCCCTGGTGTTTAGCTTCGCCCAGATGCTCAGAGCAATTGCCCCGAGTAAGGCTCCGCAGCCCGTGCTCAGCGCCAGGTTCTCCCGTGAAACTGCTCTGAGACGTTGTTTCCTGGCAGTCCCCAGATCCCAAGGACCCTGGAGTGCCACCCCCCCCCAGACAGAGATGTTCCCCACTCACTCGCTGTTCAGGTGAGTGCTCTGGTAGCTCACTCTGGTTTGGTGGGGGAGGTGGGGTGGGGAAAGGGCGGCTCAGCTCACTTTTCTGTGCAAGCTTTTCCTCCTTATTATTATAGTGTGGAAATGTTCAAGCCCCACGTACCTTCACCTCTGTGGGATACTGGGGAGTACTGGGGAGTCCTGTTCCGCCAAAGGTGATTTTTATGCTCCTTTGATGTAGTCTATTTCGTTCAGTACCGGGGAGAGGAAGAGTGTGGAGTCTAGATTGCAGCCATGATTACCAGTGTTCTGTATTATTGAGGAGTGAGTGATGAGAGAGACTATGGTGAAATGTTTCTATTTCAGAACCAACTGGACTCATCTGAAAGTGTTCTGATGGTGCATCCAGGGGTAAGTTAAAATAAATATAGGCAATCAGGTAGTAATCATGAGGAACACGATGGATAGAAGGAAGTGAGGCGATTGTCAGTGGGAACCCACGAAAGTCCAAGTACAGAGAAACAAACAGCAATATATATCTGGAGTCAGGATGACATGGTTTGAAACCTGCCTAGAGGGAGCAGCTGGGTAGTTCAGTGGATTGAGAGCCAGGTCTAGAGATGGGAAGTCTGGGGTTCAAATCTGGCCTCAGACACTTTCTAGCTGTGTGACCCTGGGCAAGTCACTTAACCTCCATTGCCTTGCCCTTACTACTCTTCTGTCTTAGAACCAATACAAAATATTGATTCTAAGGTGGAAAGGAAGGATTTTTTAAAAAATGAAACCTGCCCTAGACACTTATTAGTTGTATGATCCTGGGCAAGGATAACTCTGTGCCTCAGTTTCTTCATCTGCAAAATAGAATGGTTTCATGATAATAGCATGTACATCACAGAGAACTTGTAAGGACCAAAGGAAATAATGGATGAAAGCTAAAAGGTAGAAAATATAATTAAAGATTCAGAAGCCCCTGACTTTAGCACAACATGGAAACTCATACAAGAAAGGAAAGATGGAGGGTGGGATACCAAACAGCTATCTTAATTGTTTCACAAGTAGTATTAAAATCTTCTTTAAAGGAAATAGACTAAAACATAAGAATTTACTAGGAGATATTTATAAAAGCTCTTATCACAGAGCCTGGCACGTAGTAGGGCTTTAATAAATGATTGTTTCCTTTCCTTCCTCTCCTTTATGAACTATGTGCCTACAGTTTATCTTATACCTAAAGCGTGCGATCATACATAAGCTAATATGAACCCAGGAGTTTAAAGATTCAGAGTTCTGTTCACTTACCATCTCCCTGTTTCCCCTTTCCTCTTTTCTTCTTCTTTTTTGCTTCTTTCATCTTCTCCCTCCTGCCTTGACCATTTCTCATGAAAATAGGTAAAACAACACAGATTTGGATGATATCTGACTCACATTATTGAGTAGAGCTGGTCAAGAATTAGAAGTTTGGAGCCTTGATCTTGACCCCTCCTTTTTGGTCAATGGGCTTAGGCAGGGGACAGATAGAAATTCTTATAGCTAGTGTTTTTCTGTTCAAGGCTCTGCAATGGCAGGGATTCAAGCTGTTTATTGTTTTGGCTAGCTCATTGCTAATGGAGTAGGATGTAGGCATCCATAGTCAGCCAATAATAGTAATTTGTTAAGCACCTACTATGCACCAGGCCCTGTGCTAAGTGCTGGGGTTATAAAGAAAGGCAAAAATAGTTTCTGAAGAAACTCCCAATCATAGCAGAATGTAAAATGCTTAGCTTGCTTCCTTGTTTCTTCTTTCTCTGACCTTGAGTCCTTCAGTTCAATCTACTGTTAATTGAGAGGCACATGAGATTCCCACTAAGTCCTTGACCTTGCCTATTTTATCTTTCCCTTCCTGCCATGACTTGTGACTTCTGTGGGTATTCTTGTCCTCACCTGCAACCAAAGCCTGTCTGCTCCAAGTGGGGGGAGAGGGTCAGGCAGAATAGAAAGGGAGCTATAAATACACATACTGAACTTCTTCCAGGAAAGGGGAAGACCAGCGGGGAAAGAGCTTTCTTGAATGGCGAGGAGGATGAATGGTACCCATGAGATCTCATAAGAAATTGTATCTATGGTGGGTTAAGCTCCTCAGGCTTTGGAAGAAAAATGGCCTTGGCACTGGTTGCCTGGTTCCAAATGACTTCTGAAAAGACTCAGGTATTAGTTTATCAAGAGAAATTGCCCATTTACTTTATCAAGATCATTGATGGGCCTGTTTCACAGCAGGGCTCAGATAGGTTTCCTTCCTTACTGCATCCTCTTTTTTCTTTATTTATCTTGAAGACTTGATCTATTTTGGGATTACAGGAAAGAAGGAAGACATCTGGTAATATTATTTTCAAGCGAAGATGAAGAACATCTGCCAAGAATTCTTCTCCTTTTTTTCCTGGCCTAGCTTTGACCTATCAGCCTCACCTCAGTAGCAGCAGGCAATCTGCAGGGGGTGACAGCTGGGCTACTGAATGCTTCCTTCCATGTTTTATTCATTTCTTGGGCAGGGTTTAGCTATGAGGTGGGCACAATTTCAGATTTTCTTGATTCCACAGAGGTGGAAATTTAAGAAAGATCACTTTACAACCATTTTGGAAGATGTTATCAATCCTTAGTATATCATTTGCTAGAAGAAGGAAGGGGAATTTTTTATTTTTGGTTGTTGTTCAATTCTGATTTTCCATCATTTTCATTTTAAGGAATGACCTAATGTGTTAATACAACCATAATGCAAAAGGGACTGAGGAGAGAACACTAGATTAAATGGATATTTCTACTTTTGATATATATTAAAAATAGAATTATGGACTCTATGGCCTTTAGACATCATTTTCATACATACTTTTCAGTTTAAAGTTGAGTACTATAAGGCTTGTTCATTGATTTCCTCAAAGACACATGGATAGTAGTGGCAGAGCCAAGGTGCAGATCCAGGTGTTTTGTTGCCAAATCCAGTGATATTTATACACACTGCTGTAGGGTAATAGTCATGAACCTTGAAGCTCTGCTACTGTAAGACAAAATAGGAGAATGGCTGAACTTACAAATGAAATGAGTATAATTCTATGCAAATGAATGATTTTTAATAAAACAGACTATGTTATGGAAGTCAGTAGTCTAGGCCCTAAAATAAATTGATACACTGAAAATAACATTGGATATAGAGTGAGAGGGCCTTGGCTAGACTTCTGGCTTTGCTACTTCCTATCTGTTTGACCTTAGGCAGGGTGCTTCTCTGGACATCAGTTTTCTCATTTATAAACTAATAATGAGATGATGTTTGATATCCATTCCACCTCCAAATTTATGATCTTAGTCCTGACATAAAATAAATCAGGCATAATTTGGAAACCAAAATAAAATAATATGTGTCTTAGATACTTATGTTTTTATTTCTTCAGATTATTTGGATTCATTGTAATGACTTTTAACATTGGGAAGTACATGAAGAACTGAGGGAATGTTTTCTGAAATATCATATTGTGGGAAGTGCCTATATTCCTATATCTGGTTGACAGTAATAGTCACAGCCCTCTCAGTTTTTTGGTCATCTTTATATTTTTTCCATAAGTTCACATGTATCAAAATAATTTGCCAAATTATAGGTTTGGTCATGTTTCCCTGTTGTCAAAGAATCTTCATTGGCTCTAGAATAAAACAAAAAGTCCTTACCTTGACATTTAAAAACTCTTTATAATCTGGTTGCAGGTTTCCTTTAAAGATATTTCATCTCATTCTTCTTCAATTTTTCTCTACTTTGTGGTCAAACTGGTCTAATTCTTGAATATATATTCTATCTCTTTTACTTTCATACTTTTGCACTAACCATCTGTTCCCTGTGTGTGGAATGCACCTCTCTACCTCTAGCTCTTAGAATCCTTGGATTCATTTTAATGCTGAGCTCAGATGAGATTTCCTGTGAAGAGAATCTTCTGATCCACTAGTGGTAAGTAATCTCCCTCTCCACAAAGTATCTCATCTTATTCAATCTGTTTACTTGTTTATATCTCTTCATTGAATGAAAGATCAGTGAGGGTGAGAGCTTGTTCTTATTTCTGTTACATCTCTAGTGACTAGGATGGTGCCTTGAAAAAGATGATTGAGTTAAATAAAAAAAAAGAAATGCAAAGCATTTAGGCAGATCTGAATATGTCCTGTGTAAATCTAAAGGGAAGATAGGTTCCTCTTGGCAATGAAGTATCTCAAATACTTATTTTGGAGATCACATTGCTGATTGCATTAAGCCAGACAATGTGACAAAGCTTCATTAATAATATTTAGTCATTCATAAAAGCTTGACTTAGAAATTCACATGGGAAAAATTAAGTAGATAAAAAATGGAAACTGATGCTAAAATGACATTTTGAATAAAAAAACACTTTGGCATAGTCTGTGCCTATATCTTGGAAGGTGCTATATAGGAACTGGATTTGAATAAGAGAAAACTGGGCTAGATTACTAGATAGCTATGCTGAACTTTCAATAATCTGAGGTTGTTCTCTCCTCCCAATTTTTAAAAATAGTATTGTCCTAGGGATTTTATGTGATTACAAATCATAGAATACCATGATATTAGAAAAATCACATTTTCTGTTGAAACAAAGGCAATTGAAAAAGACACATGGTAGACATATAAATGGGCTGCAGCATATTACCAGTGATAACATATAAATGAGATGGTATAAAGGTGTAGGGCAACCAGGTGGTGCAGTGGATAGAATGTCTGACCTGAAGTCAGGAGGACTCATCTTCCTGAGTTCAAATCTGCCTTCAGACTAATAGCTGTGGGATCCTGGGTAAGTCACTTAACTCTGTCTTAGTTTCTTATCTGTAAAATGAGTTGGAGAAGAAAATGGCCTATCACTCCAAGGTCTTTGCCAAGAAAACCACAAATGGTATCAGGAAGAGTTGGACAAAATTGAAACAACTGAACAACACAAAAGATATATCATTAACATACATGATTTGAAAAGGAAATAGGTAGTCATGTAGAAGGAAGGTAGAATGGCGGATGGACAGTGCAGATAGATTACAGGAATTTTGACTAATAGTTCAGTGGACCATTATGGAAAGTCATGGATAAGAATCATCAAGGTCACACACAAATATGAAAGGATTACAAGCAAAATCTATTTTAATGAAATTACTTAATCTATCAAAATATTGGCATATCGAATTGTAAGAATTTCATGTTCAGGGTTTGAGTCTCCTCTTCCTCATTTCATATCACTCACAAGGCTTTTGCCACCATCTTCTTCTTCACTCCTGTTTCACACAAAGAAGTGACCTTTTCACTTCTTTCTTTAAAAAAAACAACAACTATTTATTTAATGGAATGTATTACCAGATATTTTAGTACTATTCCCTTCTTCCCTGCACCTTAAAAGTATCACTCAACAAAAAGATTTTTCAGTTCGTTCTCTGGAGATGGACATTTGCAATATTCTTCATATATTTCTATAGTTGTAAACAACATTCTCTTGGTTCTACTTATTTCACTCTTCATTATTTCAGGTAGATCTTTCTATGTTCTTTAAAGATTAACCTTCTATTCATTTCTTATGGCATAGTAATGTTCCATCACAATTATATACCATGAATGTACAGGCATTGGAACATATAGTTTCTTTTCCTTTACCCCTTATTTCCTTGGGAAAGAGATCTAGCAATGGTATTGCTGAGTCTAAGGCTATATACAGTTTTATAACTCTTTGGGAATAATTCCAAGTTCCTCTCCAAAATAGCTGGATCAGTTCATAGTTCAACCAGCAATGTATTAGTGCCTCCATTTTTCCATATCTCCTCCAATATTTTCCATTTTGCCATTTTATGATATTAGCCGATCTGATGCAGGTGAGAAGATATCTCAGAATTGTTTTGATTTGTTTGTCTCAAATCAGTAGTGAGGTAGAACATTTTTTCATATATCTATATATGGCTTTATTTATTTATCTAAAACCTTTTTAAATCTTTTGCCTATTTAATTGGGGGATGGCTCATATTCCTATAAATTTGACAATGTTTTTTATATATTTTATATATGAGATTTGTATCTAAAAAACTCTATAAACCCACCTCCCCCAATTTTCTGCTTCCCTTCTAATCTTGGCTACATTAGTTCTTTTGTACAAAATTTTAAAAAAGTTAAATGTGATCAAATTAGCCATTTGACAGCTCACAATGCTCTTCATCTTCTGTTTACTCATAAATTCTTCTCCTATCCAGAAATCTGATAGGTATTATGTTCCCTGCTCTTCATATCTCCTTTAATGTCTGGGTTACGTATCAATTTTGATCTTATCTTAGTAAATGGTGTAAGATGTTAGTCTATATTTAGTTTTTACCAAACTACTTTTCAAATGTCCCAGCAATTTTTGCCACATGGTGAGTTCTTATCTAAAAAACTTGGATATATACTTTTGTCCCTTTTTTCACTGTTCTGTTCTATTCATCTACATTTGTATTTCTTAGGAAATACTAAATCTGATTATTATTGTTTTGTAATACAGGTAAAAATCTTGTACTGCTAGACTTCCTTTATAGTTTTTCATTAATTTATTTGATTTTCTTGATGTTTTGTTCTTCCAAATGAATTTTATTTTTTCTCCCACTAATTTAATTAACACTAAATAAGGTGATTAGTTTAGATTGGATTGTCATTTAAATATATTGGCTCTGTCAACCCATGAACAATTGATATTTATCTTATTATTTAAATCTGACTTTGTATAATGTCTTTTATAATTATGTTCATGTAGTTCCTTGATTTATTTTGGCAAGTATAATCTCTAGTATTTTATACTATCTGTGATTATTTTAAATTCAAGATCTCTATCTCTTCTTGCAGGACTTATCCATGGGTTTATTTTTTATCCTGCTACTTTCCTAAAATTGTTGATACTGTCAACTAACTTTTTAATTGAGTTTTTAGGATTTCTCACATATACCATCATATCATCTGAAAAAAGAGATAATTTTATTAACTCTTTCTACATTCTACAATTTTCTACATTTATTTATTTCCTTCAGTTTATTTTTCTTCTCTTTTTTGCATTTTGCATTTCTAATATGTTATTAAATACTATTGGTAATAATTAGCATCTTTGTTTCACTCGACCTTATTGGGAAGGCTTCTAGCTTATTTCCATTAGAAATCATACTTGCTGATGGTGTAGGTAGATTCTTCATATCATTTAAAGAAGGCTTTCCAGTGGTTTTGATAGGAATGAGTGTCAATTTTTTTTCTGCATCTATTGCTATAATCATATGAATTTCATTACTTTTGTTATTGATATAACCAATTATGCTGATAGTTTTCCTTATATTAAACCAGCCTTGTATTCCTGATATAAATTCTGTGTGGTCCTAATAAATGATCTTTGTGATACATGGTTATAGTCTCCCAGCCAATATTTTATTTTGGATTTTGCATCCATGTTCATTAATGAAATTGGGTTATAATTTTCTTTGTTTTTGAGTTTTCTGGTTTGGGTATCAATATCATATTTGCTTCATAAAAGGAGTTTGGTAAAACTCTTTACCTATTATTTCAAATTATTCAATATTGGAATTAGTTGATCTTTAATGTTTGGTTAAAGTCACTTGTAAGTCCATCTGATCCTGATGATTTTTTAGGAAGTCCGTTCATGGCCTGTTCAATTTTTTTTTTCTAAAATAGGTTTATTTAGATTTTTTATTTCCTCCTCTGATAATCTAAACAGTTTATATTTTTGTAGGTATTCTTTCATTCCACTTAAATTGCTAAATTTGTTGACATATAATCGAGGAAAATAACTCCTAATAATTGCTTTAATTTCATCTTCTTTGGTGGCAAATTCACCCTTTTCAACTTTAATGCTAGACATTTGGCTCTCTTCTCTCTCTTTTTAATTTTAAAGAATTTTAAATTTTTATTAATATAATTAATTTTTTTACATTACCTTAATTTCCTAATGTATCACTCCTTTTCTAGCTAGAAAGTCATTCCTTGAAACAAAAATAAAAAAGGAAGAGAATGGGGGAAAGGAGTTCAGCAAAATTCATTAACATATCAATTGAGTCTTACAGTATATGGAATGTTCTATTCTCATAGTCTCCCAGCTCTGAAAAGAGTGGAAGCTATATTTTCTTATCTTTTCTTCAGGAACAAGTTTGGTGATTATAACAATGCAAAGTTTAATTTTGGGGCTTTATATATGATGCCAATTGACTTAGAAAACTATAAAATAATATTATCTATGTTGTATTGTATTTTTATTTATTTTGTTGAACATTTTAATCTGTTGGGAGGCCTCATGCCATAGGTGGTGAGTTTGACATTTCTGGTTTATTAACACATGCCACCCCCAACTCTTTAGTATTTGTCACCTCCATATCTAGTCTATTATGAAGAACCAACCTGTTCAACTTTGTAGAATCTCTTGAATACACCCTCTTCTGTCCTTTGACCCTACCTTAATGCTAGCCCTCAATCATCTCATGCTTTGATTACTGCAATAGATAGCTGATGGGTCTGACTGCCTCAAGGCTGTCTTCATTCCAGTCCATTCTGCATTCTTCTGTAGAAGCGATTTTCCTAAAGTATATGTCTGACAATGTCACCCCTCACTTAGAAAACTCCAGGGTCTCTGCATTGTTCCTAGGATCAAATACTGTTTAGTATTCAAAGTCTTTCATAATTTAGCACCACGCCTATACCTACCTTTTGAGTCTTCTTACATCTATACTCTTTTATACAGTGACACTGGCCTTCTTTCTGTTTCTCAAAGGGTAAACTCCATCTCTTAGATCTGGGGATTTTATCTACCTGTTCCCCATTCCTGGAATGTTGTCCCTTTTCATCTCCCTTTACTGACTTCTCTGGCTTCGTTTATGTCCAGCTAAAATCTCATCTTCTATAAGAAGCCTTTCTCCATTCTTCTTAATTCCAATACCTTCCTTCTGTTAATTATTTACTAGCTAGCCTGTCTGTCGATTATTTATATATATCTGTTTACTCAGTGTCTCTCCCACTTAATTTGTGAGCTTTTTGAGAGAAGCACTGTTTTTTGCCTCTTTTTCTATCCTCAGTGCCTAGCATAGTGCCTGCAACATATTGGTAATTAATATTTATTTATCAACTGATTGATCGTGGTTGGATATATCTGTGTGACTCTGAGTAAGTCACTAAGACTCTCCATGCCCTAGGCTGTCATTGGCAAATAAGATGTTGATTTGCTTTGGAAGAGGGAGTACCTCTCTGGGTGGTCCCTACACCATTGAAATGTCAGATTTGATTAAAAAAATAATTTTATTACCTCTCTTGCTACCTCAGGGCCTCGGATTTTCATGAGGAATAGACTGGCAAGACATATAGGGATAGAGGTCTTGCTCCATAGAGAATGCAAGTAGGTAACTTGCCCAAAAGGGCAGGGATTGTTTGAGTATATTCAAGGAGTCCTTCCTGACCATTGCTAAAAACAAATGTCATTCCTGTCTTGTTTAGGGAGGGGAATATGAAATCCCTACAATTTGTGTGTGTGAGAGAGTGAGTGTTTTGAACACTTGGTTTGTCAATAAGGGGAACATCTGGAAGCAGTGTGTTATGTCTTAATATGTAGCTTGGTAAATATCACCCAGTCTTTTTCTGCTTCAGAGACAGCAGCCCAGCTGTTCCAAGAGACTTGATCTAATTTAGGAGAAGGAAATCATATATGATAGAGATCAAACTAAAAATGCATAACAAAGAAAGATAATTATATTAATGAGCTTTTCAGCAGCACAGGAAGGGAAAAATACTAACACCTAGAGAAAGCTTTTCAGCTTGTAAGACTAAATATTTTTTCATGAACCCTATTTTACATATGAAGAAACTGAGGCTTAGAGATTTTAAGTGATTCCATCATGATCACCTAGCTAGGGAGTGTTGGAGTCTGGAACCAAACTCAACTGAATGCTAAGTTCAGCATTCTGCACATATCATCATCTTTCTCTTCTCTGTGAATAAGAAAATTTAATTATATAGTGAGTATTTAACAGAACTGTTTCTTTTTGAATGCTAAAAAAATGTGGGATTTAGGAGGGGGTTAGTATTTTTTGAAAATGATTTACAAGGTTGTGTTATGTGACCCATGAAAAAGTTGTCTTGCCACTTCCTAACTTAATTTCCACATTTACAAGAATGAGAACAAAAGTATTCGCCTCTTATTTGAAGACCAAGTTAATAGATACTTTTAACACAGTGAATTCTTAGGGAGTGAGCTAGCAAATACTAAATCGGCTCCAGTAGTTGATATGATATTTAGCTCTGTCTCTCTCTCTCTCTATTTCTCTCTCTCTCTCTGTCTCTCTCTGTCTCTCTCTGTCTCTCTGTCTCTGTCTCTCTGTCTCTCTGTCTCTCTCTCTCTCTCTCTCTCTCTGTCTCTGTCTCTGTCTCTCTCTCTCTCTGTCTCTGTCTCTGTCTCTCTCTCTCCTCTCACATATACATCTACTTCTCCCTTTCTCCCTCTCTCTTCCTCCCACCCCCTTTTCTTTCTCATGGAAGATATAGGACATCTCAACAGATGAGCCAAGAATATTGATGAGATACCACTCACACACCTACAAGTGCACATGTGTCTCTTTTGCCTATAGTCAGTAATGCAGCCAAACTGAATCGGACAGCCGGCAATGACACCAATACATCATGGAGCTACTTGGTATTCATAACTTTTCAATGATACCACCTTTCTTTAATGCAGTATTGATTCCACCCAGGAATGCTGCTCCATTACTTTGTTGCACAGCTGAGCTAGGTTAAAGGGACATTGTTATGGTTTTAACTTGGGATTTGAAAGGTTTTTTAATTATGCTGGAAGCCAAAGACAAATTCTCTAAAGGACACTGACCAGAAAGTCATGTATCTATGGCCTATTCTTTTGACTTTGGCTTAGCAAGAAGATTAGATCAATGAATCAACAAGCATTTGTTGTATACTACGTGGAAGGCATTGAGGTTTTCTGGAGAGAAATGAGTGGTCCCTGTCCTTAAGGAACTTACATTCTACTGCTAATAGTGAAATTTCAGAAACCAAGAAAGTGGAAGAGGGAGGTGTATTTTAAAATCAGAGACTTTGCAGACTCCTTCTAGGATCTAACAAAAGGTAGTTACTTATATTGCCTATTTAGTTCTTTCATATGTATGCGATGTTTGTTAATTCATAAGCCATGGAGATCAGAAAGCCAGATCAGTTAGCCATTTACATGCTAGAAATAGTGTAACAAATGTAAAAAAAACCCAAACAACCTCCCAGGTGGTCCTTGTATAACATGGCTATATAGACACAGAGATTCCTGGTGGTCTAGATCTCCATTTTTGTGGATAGTAGGAAGACTCCAGTGGCTGGGTGTTCATTCCCCAATTCTCTCATGTTCAAAGGAGTTGGGGCTAGAATAATCTCTCTTAAGCATTTTAGGATCAGGATGAAAGCCACATGCCCTGGTAGCTCTAAATTACTTCTTCTCATACCTGACTCTACCAGCTAGGTATAGTATTTCTACCTCATGCCTGGAGAGTGAGTTGTAATCTTGGTCAATTTAACTCCTCCATCCATGACCTACTTAATACAAAGACAATTGTGGCAAGAGATCAAATATATTTATCAAAACAAACAAATAAAAATAGTGATTGGGAATGCCATACAGATTAACTGATAGCTACAATTTGGGTGTGACATAAAATTTTAGCTCAAATGGGGGAGAGAACATTATCCAATGAGTCCATTCTTAACTGATTCTGGGGGGTACAGGTGCTGGATACAGAGATATGTAAGGATGCTGGATTTTTCCTTTCACACCTAAACTTCTGGGGTGATGTATCTCTCATTCATCATTCAGTCTACCTTTTGCCTCCTCTTGTCCTCTCTCTTTCCTTCCATACCCTTACTTCTCTCTCCCAGAAATCTCTTAGCCAATGGGCAATCATATTTTCCTATATTTAAATAGTATTACAGGGCTGTGCTTCAGGAGACCATTGAGGACACCTGGATAGGAGACTGAAGCTATGGGTATATTTCTACCAGTTATGTTCCCAAAACTAATTCTCATCCTGGACCCCTCACTCATATAGAATATAGTAAAAAGAAAGACTAGATGCAAGAGAGAGTCAGGAGGATCATGAGTTCATATTCTGAAGTGATGAGTTTGCAATAGGATAATGATGGAGGGAATGAAAGCAAAAGTAAAATGGATGAGGACTTGGTGATTGATTAGATAAAATGGGAGAGAGGGAACAACTCAATATCAGATTCCAGGCCTGCATTATCTAGAAAAATGGTGGCAACTTTCATAGGGATAAGGATGTAAGAAAGTTGATGAGTTCTGGAGGAAGGATGATAGCTTGTTAGCATCTAAGCTGAGGCACTTCTGGGAAGAAAGCAGAGTAATACCTTGTGTTTTTATTTAATTTCATATTCTTACCACTTCAAAGACAAGAAATGTTTTAAATAAAATTACAAGCAAACAAAAAAAAAAGCCCAACATTTATCCACAAGGGAAAAGATTTGTAAAAGAAATTCAAAACTTTAGAAAGTTGAATTATAGATCCAGACCTCCTCCAAAATGCCCAGTTGGTTTGGAAAAAGTGTGACTGGCTTGTCTAGACTTTTGTCAAGACCACCTGCACTTGATATAGTACATGTCTAGGAATTATCTTTGCATGAGAATGTGCTTGGAGGAGCCATATATGTCTCTTTTCCTTCCCTTTATAGTGATCATTCTTGGAACTGATTGTTTCCTGGGATTAACCTTCTTGAGCTAGGCAATTTTGTGGTGATTGTTGTTTATCCATTTTTGAAGAGGACCAATGACATTAAATTGGATTTAAGTGAGGCAGAATTGCATAAAGCCATAAACTTTACTTTCTCTTCCTGAGTCATTAAAGTTCAGTGGAAAGACAAAAGTCAGGATGACTGGAAATGACCCAGTATTACAGTGGAGGACTTTAGTGCTGTCCATAGCATCTGCTTTAGTAGCTTTTGAGGCTGTTAGGACAAATTGGGTTGTATGGAATGTTCAGGGAGGACTTGGACCTCTGGTGTAAGCACTTGCTGAGCCCTTTTTATGGCTGCTCATTCCTTTGTTGTCCACATTTCATCCAACTCTCACCAGTGGCTCCAGGAAACAATAGCAAGTAGTAGTCACATTCTGGTAAAACCATCTCAGTAGATGGGCTAAAACAGGTTGAGGGTAACTGGCAGGCTTCAAATCCATCAGGGAGAGAGGAGTGTGTCTACCCCAAGCATGTAAAGGCAATTTTGTGCTGAAAGGACTTTTATAAAAGCCCTAAGCTGAGACTTTGATGTGGGGAACTTTCAGAGATTCTTCTCCATCAATTTCAGGTTAATTGGGGAGCCCTAGGATAATACAAGCTAACTTGCCAACCTATTTTCACTGATCCTATCAACCCCCATGACCCTATATTGAAAATACATATTGTGCTTTTTATTGTAGAATGTCTTAGGTCTCTAGTAGATCGAGTTTAGGACTTAGATTTAGGAAAACTTGGGTTCGAATTCTACCTCAAATACTTACTAGCTATGCCACTTAGCCTCTCTCTCAGCCCCAATTTCTTTATCTAAAAAATGAAGGGGATTGCACTCAATGTTCTCTGAAGTCCCTTTGACCTGTAAATCTATAATTCTATGATTCTTCCTCCATCTATTTTTAACATATCAAGATCTTGCTAATATTTTCAGGTCCAGCTCAAGTAACAACTCTTCTCTGATTCCTTCCCTGAATGTTTCAGCTAGAAATAAACCCCTTCTCCATTAATATATATGCCACATGTTTTGTACCACATACATGGGAACATAGGATTTAGAATGGAGCCTCAACTTCCTTATCTGTAAAGTAAAGGAGCCAGGTTAGAAGATCTCTAATGTCTCCTTCATTTCTATCATTCCTTGACTAAAAATCTCATGATAATTAACTTCATATACTTTTTCCAATTATTTTTAAATGATTTTTACAGCTACCTTTGTTTTTTACATCACCTCCATCTCTCAATGTATCCTTTTCTCTTTCCACATCCCCCCAAGAGCTACCAATTATACCAAAGAATAAAAAAGACAGGAAAAAATTCTGCAAAATTAACCAGCAAGTTAAAAAAGGTTACAATTATATGTAGTGTTCTATAACCACAGCCTTTTCATCTTTGTAAAGAAAGATGTTTGCCTTCTTATATCCCTTCCTTGGGACCAAGCTTGGTAATTATAATTTTATAATGTTTCATTTCAATCATTTGGTTGTTTTTCTTTGCATTTTGCAGATAAGGAAATGAAACCGAGATTAAACAAGTTGCTAGTAGTCAGAGTTAGTAAGTGGATGAGGTGAGATATGAACTAAAGTCTGGTGCTTTAGGGAAATCTAGAGAGGGAAGCACTGTTTACAAAAAGTCAGCTTGGTTTCAGCAAGGACAAGTTCTGCTGGATTGGTGTCATTTGACAGAATTAACTAACAGATGAAGGGAGGGAGGAGGGAAGAAGGGAGGGAAAGAACATGAATCGGGTAACCATGGAAAAATATTCTAAATAAATAAATACATTTTAATAAATTAAAAAAAGAGGGGCAAGATTCTAGGAATAGGGAAGAGAAAATTCCACAACACTTTTGCCATTTTCAGACCCCATATAAATTATTACATTCCGTTCTGGACTTAATGCACATTGGTATCTGGAAAGTGACCAGAAGAAAGTATTTAGAATAGTGAAGGGTTTTAAGTTAATGACTTATTGGTAGAAGAAATGGGACCAGTTTGGTTTGGAGAAAAAGACAATTTATTAGGAGGACCTGAAAGTTGTATTCAGATTTTGAAGGACTTTCCTATGGAGAGGAGGGTCTAGATACTTTCTTTTTGACTCCAAAAGGCAGAACCAGGGGACATGGGCAGGAGCTGCAAAGGCCAGTTTGGATTTGACATTTTGAAAAACTTTCTAACATTTTGAACTGTCTCAAAGTGGAAAGAAAGGGTTCTCTTGAGAAGTAATGATTGTCCCCTCCTTGAAGAACTCCAAGCAGATATTGGACACCACTTGTTCACTATATTTAGAGTAAGAATTCCTTTTTGGATGAGTTGAACTTCATAGCCACTGAGAACTCTTACAATCTAAAATGTCTGTGATTCTGTGACACCCCTTTCACCTATTAAAGGCAGTAACTGTTAAAGGAAGTACAGTGGGTAGAGAAGTGGGAATACTTAGGAAGACATGAGTTCAAATTCAGCCTCAGATACTTACTAGTTATAGGACCCTGGCAAAGTCACTTAACCTTTGTCTGCCTCAGTTTCTTCAACTAAAAAATGGGGATAATATTAATACCTTCTTTAGAAAGTTGTTGTAAGGATCAAAAAATATTTGTAAAATGTTCTGTACAGTGCCAACAAATATTAGGCACTTAATAAATTCTTATTTCCTTCCTTTCTACTTACAAACCTCTAAATGAGAAAAGATAATCATGGGTGTTTCATGGAGACTAGTGATATTTTATTGCTGTGCTCCTAATTTTTCTCTGTTTAGCTTACCATTAAGTGACAAAGAGCCATGGGAGTCAGGAGAACCATTAGTAGAAACCCCCTAAATTATCTGACATACTAGCATTGTCCAACCAATGTTGTCCCTCTTGTTAGCTCATAGCCTAAGAAGAGTGAATAACCCCCTGAGCTATTCAGAACTGACAGCCAGAAGATCAAATATTAGAGAGGGGTTTCCATAGGGACTTTGGTGTTCAAAGAATATTAGAGACGTGTATATATTGGAAGGATTTTGGCTAAGAAAGGTACATTTTAGGAAAGGCTTTAAAAGACGAAAAGAGGATTTTATATTTGAAACTGGAAAAATAACAGTAGAGGATTGGTATAGTTATAGTTGTGCTTTAGGAAAATCACATTGGCAACTGACAAAGATGGACTAGAGACTTGAGGCAAAGGAGATCAATTAGAAAGCTGATGTAATCATCCAGTTATGAAGTGATGAAAGCCTGTGAGTGAAAAGGAGAGGCACAGAAAGACGTGAAAGTAGAAATGTCAAGACATGGCAAAAGATTAGATAATTGCAAAGGAGGAGTGAGTAGGAAAGAGAAATCAAGGATGACTGACAGCCCTAGCTGGGTAACTGAGAGGGTGTGGTATCCTATACAGCAATAGAGAAGTTGGGAAAAATATGTTTCATTTTGGACATGTGACTTTGAGATGTTCATGGGGCATCCATTTTGAGATGTTGAATAGGGAGTTGGTGATATGAAAGTGAAGGTCAAGAAAGAGGTTAGGGCTTGATAAACAGATCTGAGAATAGAGTTAATAATTGAACCAATGAGAGTTTATGAGACCATCAAGCAAAATGATATGAAGGGAGAATAAAATAGGGCCCAGAATAGAGAATTGGGGAGCACCCATGATTAATGGGTATAACCTGGAGGAATATTTAATAAAAGAAACTGAGGAGAGGTCAGATGGGTAGGGAAACATATAAGAGCCTGGTATTTAAAATCTGTAGAAGATTAACACAGGTATATCAGATATAGAACCATCCTCAATAGATGTCCTCAAAGCATATAAAGAAGTAATATTGAAAATCATAAATTTAAATACTAACCACTTGAAAAAGTTGAAAATCTATAATTTGTTTTTTGTCCCAATCCTTTTTTAGAATTAGATTATTTAATTTCCAATGAATTTCTATTTTGTCTTTCCATGGACCATTGTTGATTATAATTTTCTTGCATTATATTCTGAAAAGAATGCATTTATTATTTCTACTTTTCTGCGTTTTTAATGAAGTTTTTATGACATAGTACATGGTTAATTTTTGTGTAGGTGTCATGAACTGTTGAGTGAGATATACTTCTTTCTATTCCCATTCAATTTTCACCAGAGAGCTATTAAATCTAATTTTTTTAGGATTCCATTCATTTCCTTCACTTATTCTTCATTTATCTAGTTTAGAGAGGGGAAAATGGAGCTCCTCCATTAATATAGTTTTACTGACTATTTTCTTTTGTAACTAATTTAATTTCTCCTTTAAAAATTTGGAGGCTATGCCATTTAGTGTAAGTGTTTTGTATTGATATTACTTCATTGTTTATGATACCTTTCATCAAGGTGTAATTTCCTCCCTTATCTCTTTTTATTAGATCTGTTTTTGCTTTAGCTTTGTCTGAGATCATGATTGTTTCTTTTGCTTTTTTTTTTTTTACTTCATCTGAGGCATAGTAAATTCTGCTCCAGTCTCTTATCTTTACTCTGTATGTGTCTCCCTGCCTCAAATGAAATATTTATAAACAACATATTGTAGGATTCCAGTTTTTAATATACTGTTATCAACTTCCTTTTTATGGATGAGTTTATCCCATTCACATTCACAGCTTTGATTATTAACTGAATATTCCCCTCCATTTTGTTTTCCCTGTTTCATTCCACTCTTTCTCTCCCCTTTCATTCTGTCCCTCCTCACAAGTATGCTGCTTTTAATCAACCCCCTTTCCCAACTTTCCCCTAGTTTCTGTTACCCCATAACCCTGCTCATATTTCTCTCCTTCTTCTGTATAGGATAAAATAGGATTCTATACCCAGATGAGTTTGATTGTTATTCTCTCTCTGAGACAATTCTAATGAGAATAAGATTTAAATATTGTCTTTCCTCATCTTCATCCTCCCCTCTGCTGTAATAATTTTTCTACACCTCTTTAGATGAGATAATTTACCCTGTTCTCCCTCTCTCTTCCTTTTTCTCTCAGTGGAATCCTCTTTTTTCACCACTTGATTTTTTGGGAGGAATATCATGTCATCCTTATCAACTTACTCCCACACCCTCTGTCTATGTTTATTCCTAATTTCTCTAATAATGATAAAAAATTTTAAGAGTTACAAATGTCATCTTTTGATACTGGAATATGAACAGTTTGACATTATTGGTTCCCTTAAATTTTCTCTTTCTTGTTTACCATTTTATGCTTGTCCTGAGCCTTGTATTGGAGCATCAGATTTTCCATATAGGTCTGATTTTTCCATCAGGAATTCCTGGAATCTATTATTAGATAATAATTTTTTTCCCTGAAAAAAATACTCAGTTTTGCTAGATAGGGGATTATTGGTTGTAAACCTAGTTCCTTTGCCTTTTGGAAAACCATATTCCAAGCCTTCTGATCCTTTAATATTAAAGTTGTTAAGTCTTGTTTAATCCTAAGAAGGGCTTCATGATATTTGAATTGTTTCTTTCTGGCTGCTTAGAATATTTTCTCCTTGGTCTGGGAGTTTTTGAATTTGGCTATAATATTCCTAGGAGTTTTTATTTGGTGAATTATTTCAGGAGGTGATCTGTGGATTTTTAAAATTTCTATTTAACCCTCTTGTTCAAGAATAACAGGACAATCTTTTTTTGATAATTTATTGTAATATGATGTCTAGGATTTTTTTTAATCATGGCTTTTAGGTAGTCCAATAATTCTCAGTTTATCTCTCCTGGATCTATTTTTTAGGTCAGTTGCTTTTCCAATAACATTTTATATTTTTTCAGCTTTTCATTCATTTGATTTTGTTTGTTTCGTCATACTAGCTTCTCCTTGTCTAATTCTAATTTTTAAGAAATTCTTTTCTTCTGTCAGTTTTTGAACCTTCTTTTCCATTTGGTCAATTCTACTTTTTAAGAAACCTTTCTTCATTGGATTTCTGTACTTCTTTTTCTATTTATCCATTTCTGCTTTTTAATGTGATATTTTCTTCTTGTATTCCTTTCATTGCTTTCCCCCCATTTTCTCTCTGTGTCTCTTGCTAGATTTTTGAAATTCTTTTTGAGCTCTTCCAAGGCCTGAGATCAATTCCCATTTTCTTTGAAGTTTTGCATATAGTTACTTTGATCTCACTGTCCCCTTTTGAGTCTGTGCCTTGCTCTCCTTTATCTCTATAATAATTTTCCATGTTTAGGTTTTGTTTTTTTCTTGTTTGCTCATCTTCTCAGGCTTTTTCTTGACATTTACTTGTATCTTAAAGTTGAGCTCTTTTCTCAGGATAGAGAGGGAGCTTTCATTAACTTTAGATTTTCCTTGCTGTTACCCTCAGGTCTACTTCTGTGGTCCTGCAAGTTTCAATTATTATTTTTTTACTTAAAATTTTTTATTTAATTAATTTAGAATATTTTCCCATGATTACATGATTCATGTTCTTTCTCTCCCCTCTTCCCACCCCCATCCTGTAGCCAATGAGCAATTCAACTGGGTTTTACATGTATCATTGAACAAGATCTATTTCTATATTATTATTATTTCCAATAGAGTGATCATTTAGAGTCTATATCCCCAATCATATCTCCATCAAAGCATGTGATCAAGCAGTTGTGTTTCTTCTGTGTTTCTACTCTCATAGTTCTTCCTCTGAATGTGGATAGTATTTTTTCTCATAAGTCCCTCAGAAATGTTTTGGATCATTGCATTACTACTAGTAGAGAAGTCCATTATAATCAATTGTGCCATAGTGTGTCTGTCTCTGTGTACAATGTTCTCCTGATTCTGCTCCTTTCACTCTGCATCAATTCCTAGAGCTTGTTCTAGTTCAAATGGGATTCCTCCAGTTCATTGTTCTTTTCAGCACAACAGCATTCCATCAACAACATATACCACAACTTATTCAGTCACTCCCCAACTGATGGACATCCCCTCATTTTCCAGTTTTTTTTGACATAACAGCGCAACTGTGTTATGTCAGGAATGTTGATGCTACTCAGGTCAAGCTACTCAGGAGGGGGAGGGAATGAACTTCCTTGAAACATTAATTAGCCAAAGACCACACTCAAGCTGCCCCACCAGGCAAGTCTCCAGACAGAGACCTACTACCTTCTTGATCCCTAACTGATAATCCTGGTGACGTCATTCCTTTTGCCTCTCCTTGATTGGACAGATTTGACCTCAGCCTGGGCCAGAGGCCAGTCTTCTGGATACTAGGAGTCATGGGGGACAAGAGGCAGGCATCTTCCAGAATACCAGGGAACCATGAGGTCTGTGGCACCCTCCCATAAGTATGCATGCATGCCTAATCAAAGGGTGGATCTGAGACCAAAGTGGATTTTCAAAATTTTCCTTTTTAAAAGGAAAGGGGAGAGATAAATTTATATTACAATGTGCATACAAATGAGAGTGCATGTAAAGATCCTGTATGTTAACCTTAAAGCAGTATATCAGTGTTGCGATTATTATGTATAATTGTCAAGGGCAAGAATTAGAGACTTTTCTTATTGTAACTTCTAACTCAAACACTTCATACCTGTATGTCTCTGGATAAGTCCCTGAAATTTTGGAGATCCCACTTTCATCATTTGTAGAATGAAATAGTTGGGCTTGATGAGGTTTGTTAAACTCTTCCACCTGTACAATGATCTCTTGATCTTATTAGATCAGTAGATTCTAGTCCCCCATGAAACTATTATTCCGCCATAATTCTCAACAACTCACATTTATTTGATGATATAAAGTTTAAAATGAGCATCCATCACAACAATCCTTTGAGGTAAGTGAAATGCAAATTATGATCCCCATTTTACAGAGGAGAAAATAGAGGCTCCAAAAGGTTATGACAGCTAAGTGGTGAAATGGATAGAGTTCTGGACATGGAATTAGAAATGTGAGTTTAGATCCTATCTCAGACACTCATTAGCAGTATGACCCTGGGCTAGTCACTTAACCTCTGTCTGCCTCTCTATCCTCATCTGCAAAATAAGGAAACTAATAGTACCCATCTTCCAGGATTGTTGTGAGAGTAAAATGAGATGATACATGGAAAGCTTAAAAATATAACTGTTAGCTCTTAAGTGACTTGCTTAAGTTCATGCAGGAAGTAAACAGAGGAGTTGGTGTTTGAACCTCTGTCACTGAATCGAGCATTTCTTCCATTATACCACCTTGCCTATCATGCAGTCTATTTCAGTTGTCTATTCTAGCCAGAGCTTAATCAATATATTTACTACTTGAGGATAAAATGATCTGGGGCAGCCTGCTGCTGCTCATTCCCTAAAGGGAACAACTTTCATTTCCTTCCCAGTAATGGAATTTTGCCTCTAAGAGAAGGGCTTCAGCAAATGGAAGCAGACACTGTGGAATCCCCGTAGATTCAACATCTCCTCTCTTCCTCCTTCTCATTGTAGAGATTTTTCCTACGAGGCACAAAGAACCGCTTCTGTCCTATACAAAAGAAGACAGTCCTCACTTAGGTCACCAAAGAGCTCTCGGCTTGAGCCTTCATGTTGCCAGTGGGTGCCCGAGAATTCAGCCTGTAGTATGAATGATGCTTTGGGTCCTGGAGGAAATGAGCCTTTCTCCTGTTCTTTTGCCTAACATTGTATGTTAGAGGAAAGAGGGTAATTCTTCATGAGCATGGACTTCTGTTCTCAATAGTACCAAGGGATCTCAGCACTCTCAGGTGTTGGAGCGGTTATTATAATAATGAGGACAGCAATACTCTGATAATGGCAGGGCATCACTAGAAACATCTTTTGTCAAGAACAGCTAACTCCTCTAAGGCATCTGAGGAAGGAGTTGGGGGAAAGGGAGCTGTCAAAGGTTCTAGTGAGCTTCTAGCCCACATGATTGGGAACATGGTGGTGTCAAGAGAAATAGGGAAGCATCTCTGAGTAAGCACACTAATGACTATAGCTGATGTTTGTCTAGTACAAACAGTACAGGTTTACAAAGGGCTTTACACACACACACACACACACACACACACACACACACACACACACACACTTCTAGCAATTAGCCATGACACAAAGTGAAATAGGCTAGTTAAAAAATATTTGTTCAATAAATTGGTGCTTAATAAATCATTTAATTCTCACAACTTGAAATAGATACATGAAGTGCCGTTTTCAATTCAATTAAACTAAACTTAATTTAATTTTGGCTGGACCTTTCAAATGAAACACCTTCGGCTAGTACAGATCAACAGCTTTTCTGCAGTTTAGAATTTTAGAGAAATGTTACTATCATTTCCATTTTAAGGATGAGTAAAATTAGGCCCGGAGAAGTTTTGAGCTGCTTGGGTCCTTATAGGAAGTATTTCTGCTTAGGAAAACAATTTCTTGACTGTGTAATTTCATTTTCAGTGAAAACTAGATCATCAAGTTAAAGTTGGAAAGGCCTTTGGAGGTGACCTAGTTCAATCTCTTATTTTGGAGAGGAGAAATTTTAGGGTGAGAGGTACAACTACTGGCCCAAGGTCACCTAAACATATTAAGTAACAGGGATAGGATTTGTACCCAGGTTCTTTGATTCCAAATCCATTGCTTTTTGCAGTGAACCATATATGGGCTCTATGGCCTGAAGTTTTGTGAAAGTATGGTTTGAAGTTTATGTGGATTTTAACATGGAACTAACTTACAACCACAAAAAGGTTAAAGATTTAAATTTTTATCACCATAATTTTTCATTCTTTGAAATGCAAAATTTCAGCAGCCAAACCTTACCTCAGTGGTCTATTGAATATTATCTTAGGTGATGAATCTTATATTTGCTATATATTACCAAAGACTCCAAAGTATTAAATCAATTATTTTCACATATTCTTATCAAGAACTCAAAATTTCAGGGGTAGCTAGGTGGCTCAATGGATTATAGAGATGGGAGGTCCTAGGTTCAAAACTGGCCTTCCTAGCCTGAACAAGTCACTTAACCCCCATTGCCTAGCCCTTACTGCTCTTCTGCCTTGAAACCAATACCCAGTATTGATTCTAAGATGAAAGATAAGGGTTTAAAAAACAAGAATACAAAATTTGCCTTCCTTAGCGGCAATTTCTTTGAGAGTTTCTGAGACTCTATAGCCAATAGGACATTTTTTATTTGTTTTGTGAAGGACATCATCCTGAACGTTGACCTATAGGTTTGACTTCTTTTCTCTTTCTAGCTCTTCTGATCCAATCAGTTACTTAATCATTAACTACTTAATGTCTCTCACATTTGTCCCTATCTTTACAATTTTTACTACTAAGGCTATAGTTCTTATCCCAGATGACTTAGACAATGACAATGACCCTCTAACTGGATATTCCCACTTTCAAGGTCTTCCCACTCAAATTTACCTTTCTTACTGGTATTAGATTGAACTTCTTAATGCATAGACCTGATCCTTCAGCCCTCTACAAGAAGGTGCCTTGTTCCTTATTGAATAAAAAAATTATATACCTTAGCCTAGAATTCAATTCAATGTCCTCTGGTATTACTCTCCTAATTCTTACATCACTGGCAGATTGAACACAAAGAGCATCATTGAATTCTTGCCCCTGTGAGTTTGTTGTGGTTACCATAAATAAATTAAATTTAAGAATTTAGCTAATTTAAGCTATTGAAGCATATTTAAGGATGGCATTTTATTGGTATGTCTACACATTAGCAATGAAAATTTTTTCAATTATTTAGGTCTGTAAATAATATTTTGCAGTTGCATTTATATAATTCCTGTGGATTTATTGCTAGTTAGATTCCTCATATTTTATACATTGTATAATTATTTTTAATGGAATTTTTCCCATGTTGTTTTGCTGAATTTTGTTGGTAATATACTGAAATGCTAATGATTTATATCAGCTCGTTTTATATCCTGTAATTTTGGTCTTAGTATTATTTCAATGTTTTTAATGAGCTAATTAGGATTTTCTGAATGGATTATCATATGTTCTGCAAAAAGCACTAGTTTGGGTTACTCTTTGTCTATTCTTATTCTTTCAGCTTTTTTTGGTCACATCCCTATAGATATCATTTCTAGCTCACTATCAAATAATGATTTTAATAATGAGTAATCTTGCTTTATCTCTGATCTTATTGGAAAAGCCTCTAACTTTTCACTACTGTATATCCTATTGGCCATGTTATGGAAAGACTCACTTATTCCTATGCTTTTAGTGCACTTAACAGACATGAATGTTTATTTTCATCATTTTAAGGTATTTATTGATGAAATCATATGACTTTTATAATTAGGTTATTAATGATAGCTATATTTTAAAGTTTTATAAGCAAGATTTTCAAAACTCCATACAGCAAATATCTCATTTGATCTCCACAACAACTCTCTAAGGTAGATGATATTGTTATCCTTATTTTACAGATGTAGAAACTGAGACTGATAGTGGTTAGGGTAGTAAATTTCTGAGGCAGAATTTGAACTCAGGAATTCTTGACATCAAGCCTGGAACTCTACCTATATCTAGTTCTAATGACAATGGTTAGCATCTACAGAGGTCTTAAATATTTGCAAAATGCTTTACATGTGGTGCAATGATTATGAGGTCAATTGTGCTTGTAGTGAGACCTCCTGTGAGAAACTTGGTGTTTACCTTGTTCTCTTTCTCTTGTTCTCATTCTTGTGATTTAGGCATGGGCTGGCCCTGTCTAAAACTGGCTCTGTTTATTGCTGTGGCTTGGACTTGGTGTCTGCCTAAGTGCTAGGTTACTTGGGTGCTGGACTGGCTCTCTATCTTCTTTTGGTTCTGAGTTCCTCGCAGACTGTGCTTCTAGCCTATGTCCACTCTAGCTTATGTCCACTCAGGACTGTTGCACTGGATGTCTTCTTGGGCAGTTCTTTCTGGGATTTGAGTTAATCAACCTGCCAGTGAATGTTAGGATTTATTTATCACCTACTATGTCTCAGGCACTCCAGTGTCATCTAACTATTTATCTTTGAGAAGTTGAGGGGAGAGAGGGAATATCGCTCGGTGAAGCAAAGGAGGGAGATGCCCCCTGCTGAGAGGAAGCAGCAGGGGTCCAATAAGGACTGTTTGTCCTGGAATGACTGAGCTGAAGTTCAGCTTCCTCTGTGTCCAGAAAGATAGTCCACTTATCTGACTGCGAATTCAAATAATATGAAGTTTAATAACCAGTTGGGATTGGAGTTTTTCCTCAGCTTCAGAGTTGAGGCCAGGCCCAGAGGCTGGCATAGGGATTCTCCCACTCCCGTCTACTCTATATCAGCCCTGCTTTGTCTAATTCAGAATCTTATCAGTAGATAGAAAACAAACAAGAACAGGTCTAACTTTCAGAAGTGATTGGTCCTGAATCTTTGGGCTGAACCAAGAAGAGGTGGCACACCACACAGATTGGGCTGAACAAGCTCCTCTCTCCTCCAACATCAGGAAGGAAGTCCAACCCCAGCAGGAAGGAAGTGCTAGTCACAAGATCCAACTGCCACTCCCAGTTGCCCCTTCCCCCACCAACTGTCAGTCTTGTTTCCTTTCTACACTAACTATTTATCTTTGATTTTTGTTATCGTTGTTATTTCTGGTATGTTTGTAGAGCTTCATTAGGGTGTTTTTCAGCTATCTGCGCTCCTCTAGTTCCTACTCTACTGCCATATTAGCTGGAAGTCTTTTCCAACCTTCTCATGCTACATACCAGCCAAACTGGGATTACTCACTACTCCCCAAACACTTTCTATGCTTACTAACCTTTGTGATGTTCATATTATTCCCCATTTTGTGACTGCCTATCCCTCCATCCCTGCCTAATCACTCATTATTCAACACAAATGTCACTGCTTTCATAAAGCCTCCCTTGATTCTACCGCCAGCACAAGGCAATGTTTCCTTACACAGAGCACTGAATGATTTCCCCTCTCTTGTGCTTTTAACATGTTCTTTTGTTTTGGTATCATAATGATTTGGGTATGTATCATGTTTCCTCCCTTAGATTGTAAGTAGCTCAAGGTCAGTGGTCATGGCAAATTGATAGTTGTGTCTCCATAGACCCAAGCATATTTGTTGAATGTTTTATCTCTTAGTAATATAATTTTCAACAAGTTGACTTTGCTTTTTGTTTCCTTAAATCTATAGGAGTGAATAGCTCATTTTTTTGTAAATGGAGAAAAACCAGGATGCTTGAGAGGGAGGCAGAGAGAAAATAATTGCAGCAGAACCATTTTAAGTAATAGACAGTATATACTCTCTCAGGTTTCCACTAGTTATATATCACTGAGTGTAAGAGTGAGAGAAGGAAAGCATGAAAGAAGAAAGGCGGGGGAGAGGGAGAAGACAATAAGGGAGGAGCAAAGACAAGGAAGGAGGGAGAGAAAGAACATGAACTTCCAGGATAGGCAAAAGTGTGTTTTAGCAATTGGGATCAGAGTTGGCCATAACTTTTTAAAAAGCAGAATTAATCTATTCTGAGGCAACACTAGGTGGCTGTTAATTAAATGATACCATATCTTCCAATCTTCAGACATTCATAGTCCTAAAGCCAAGTGCTGAACTTGCAGGCTTTTTGAAAATACACTGATAAGACTTTTCATTGGTTGTTACCTATAACTTTGATCAAAAGTTTTGAACTAAAACCATTTAAAAGCTGCCCTTTTTATTCAGTTGCTAAGGAAGCATAATTCATTTAATTTTGCTGACTAGAGAAGCATTGCATGAACACAGGCAGTAATGGAAAAGATTAAGAATGATTTGATTTTTTAAAAGGACTTTTCCCAGATCTAGAGGAGAAAGAGAAAATTCAAGGTGGTTATTTCATCTTTAGTTGTTTGTAGCCAGTGGTCTTTGGATGTTTGTACGCTTTTTTTCTTTTTCTTTTTTTTCCAGTTCTCCTCTTTGATTAACCATTTGTTGAGTTCCAATGTCTATGCCTTGCTGTAGTGATTGTGTTCCATATAGTCTTTCTCCAATCTTCAAGACAAGTCACTTGGGTCCTAGAAAATATGCCACTTCTTAATACTTCTGTAATCCACATAGAGACAATGCCCTTTCAGATCTTTTATACAAGGTCACAGAATCACAGAATTTCTGAGTTGGGAAGGACCTCAGAAGTCATCTAGTACATTCCATACCTGACAAAGAATGTCATCTCCAGCATCTTCAACAAGTGCTTGTTTTGGCAGCTAGATGGCTCAGTGGAAAGAGAACCAGGCCTAGAATCAGAGGACCTAGGTTCAAATGTAGCCTCAGAGACTTTCTAGCTATGTGACCCTGGGCAAGTCACTTAATCCCATTTTCCTTGTCTTTACCACTCTTCTGCATTAGAATTGAGTATTGATTCAAAGTATCTAAGTAGTATCTAAGTATCTAAGAAAATAAAAGTTAAAAAAAATAACCCCAAAGCCAAAACAAAATAAGTGGTCATTCAGGCTTTACTTGACTTCCATTAGGGAATATGTTACCTACCAAGGTTATCTATTCCTTCTATGAATAATTCATTAGTAGGAAGTTTTTTTTTCCCCAGAAAAAGGACAGGGATGACTCAGTTATGTAGGATTACCCTCTGGAATACCAGTCATCACCTTCACCATTGCTGTCACTATCACCCATGATATATCACTTTTATGTTTGCAAAGAAAAGATAACCTTCCTAGGAAGGGGGATAGGGAATGAAAGAAGAGACTGTTAACCTGCTCTACTTCTGCTTTCCTCTGTTTTAGCTGCACTTCTTGCCTTTTAAACCCAAGCCTAATCAGTGCCTTTTCTCATTCCCATAGGATAGTAAGAATTCACTTTTTCTGTTGCTATTAGGGTTGATTGAGATGGATGTGCCATGGTATAGTTAGTGGTGTCACACCCAAATAGAAATGGATCCATGTAGGCTGCATATTGATTTAGAAAAATGAACACTTTCTTGTTGTTCTGTTGTTTCAGTTGTATCTGTGACCCTATTTTATGTTTTCTTGGCAAAGATGATAGAGTAGCTTGCCATTTCATTTTCTACCTCATTTTATAGATGAGGAAACTGAGACTAAGAGAACTGAATGACCAGGGTCACATAGCTAGTGTCTGAGACAAGATTTGAACTCAGATTTTCCTGATGTATGATACCCACTGTACCATTTAGCTGCCCATGAAGCCAAGAAGGCATTCAGGATGAGCCCAGAAACAAATTGTGCTTCTCATTTCCTTAAAGTTAAGCGGTGTAAAGGATAATTTTAGCGTTGTGACCTAAACTATATTAATTATTGGTCGCCATGGAAATCCTAAATAAAAAAAATACCCAAGTCAGCTGGAAATTTATGGTGATTTGATTAATATAGTGGAAAGAAATTAAGAAGAAGGGAGAAGGAAAGGGTGTAGGATTTCTCCTGCCTGGCTTAAGCCAGGGGGGAGATTAGAGGCTCTAGAAGGTAAGGTTTGGAGAGTAAAAGAGGAAGGAATCATCCTGAACTCCAAGAGGGCTCAGCCAAGACGCCTGAACCTGAATTAGCTCAAGGGCAAACTCACCGCCAAAACCCAGACAAATAGCTACCACCATGCCAAGATGTTGGAATGCTTAGCATGCTGCCAGCCAGAGATGCCTCTCTGGGAAAAGAGAGCAAAGAGAGGAAGTGACGTGCCTTATATAGATGGTTTTACATCATTTTCCTGTGTCTCATCTGTACCAATGATAGCTTAGCTTGACTTAGGCCAGCCTAGTGGCCTGTCCACTGTTTCTGCACGTCTGTTGAAGGCCATTTTTCTCAGATACTTAATCCTTGAGTATGGTGCAGACATTCCTGACCTTGTTAAACTAAGTAGGGTGGAGAAATGTAGAGTTCCCAAGACTTGATTCTGTTAGGCCAAGTATCTCCATTGTTACTAATTAGGAAATAGCTAAATCAGATCTTCTAAAGTACGATCTGAGTAGGGTGGAGTAGTTTTAAAATTCATAGTGGAGAATGGGTCATGAGTAAAAGTCCAATGATTAATTATTTAATAAAATCATTAGAATGTAGGTTGTAATCCATTAGATTGTAAGCTCCTTGAGGGCAAGAATTATATTTTTATCTTTTTTATATCCCTAGCACTTTGTTTACTGCCTGACACATAGTAGGTACTTAATAAATGCTTATTGAATTTAAGACCATAGCTTTAGAGCTTTAAGGTGCCTTCAAGAGCACTGAGTCTGGACCCCCTAACCCCCCTTTTTTTTTCTTTTTCAGATGATGTAACTAAGATACAGATAAGTTAAGGGACTTGTCCAGGATCATACAATAACCTGTGTTTGAGGTATGATTTGAACTCAAGTCTTTCTGACTCCAAACATGGTGCTCTATCCACTAAACTCACCATCTTTTCAAATTTGGCCATGACAGTCCATGAAAATTTAGTCATGTTGATGGACTGCTTATCTTATCACTATTACTAATGCTTCAAAAATCCTTTCATTATTTTCAGTGTCAATTTAATCCAACAACTCAGCATCTTATAATATGATCAAGGCAGGGTGCTAGGCATCGTTGAGGTATTTGAAGAAATTTGACATCTGATATCTACTCTTTAGAATTTGTAATCTTGTTGAGAAGAAATAGAGAGCTAATGTTAAAGCATATTGCAACAGACACAAAAAACTAAATGGAGGTATGGAAAGCAACCACTCTGGGAGTTCAGAGGAAGGAGAAATACATTATTGAGGGTGAGAGAATTCAGTAAGAGCTTCACAGAGAAGATGTGACTTGAACTGGGTCTTGATGGATGAGTAGGATTCAGATAAAGCAACAGGGAAGACATTCCAGGTGACAGTTTTTTTATAGGGGCATCAAAGAAAATATACTTTTTACCCTGGCAGACCTTTCCAACTTTATTTCATATGATTTCTCCTTTACACAGGCCATGATATAGGCAAACTAATTTTTTTAATCTCAGGTTGTCCTTCCCTTCCCTCAACCATATCCATTCATTTTCCTCTATATCCATTTATTCTTCCCTCTTTCATATCCATTCATTCTTCTCTCTCCCACATTCAATCATTCTTCTCTCTCCCATCCATTCATTCTTCCTGTATGTCATCTCCTCATGCTTAGAACATACTTCCTCCCTCCTCATATATAACTGTTGAAATCCTTTTTGTTCAAGGATCAGCCTAGGTTCTGCCTCTTCCTTCCTGAAGCCATTCCTGATCATCTTTCTTTCTCTCCTCCCCATCCCCCAAATGAAAATGTTTTCACTTTATATTTCCATACTGAACTGAATTTCTCCTTAAACCTATATCATTAATATCTGTATTCAAATGATTGAGTATCATATCCTAGTTTTAGAATTGGAAGAGACCTTAGAGACCATCTAGGCCAGTGATGGAGAATCTTTTCAAGACAGAGTGTGGGGTCCTGCTTCATCCTTCTACTTCCCTACTTATTGCAGACAGGGGAGGAAGGAAGTACTCCCATTGGGCTTTTGGGCAGAGGAGCAGGTGAAGTGAGGAATGTCCTCGGGTGCAAGGAGATGGAGAAGGGAATATAGCTCTGCCCCAAGTCCTTTTGGCTTTCTAGTAATTAACTCTGTCAGGCAACTGCAGGTGTGCCTACAGAGAGGGCCTGTGTGCCCTTTTTGGCATGTTTGCCACAGGTTTGCTATCACTGATCTAGGCCAATATTTTCATTTTACACATGAGGTAATTGAGGTCAAGAGAGGGTAAGAGACTTGTTCAAAATCACAATAGTTGTAAGTGGCAGAACTGAGGTTTGAACTTGGGTCTTATTATTTCCACTTGTTTTTTTTTTTAACCACTGTCTGACATTGGATAGTAAGACCCAAGAGGAAAGAACATATTTGTGTTCCCAGCACCGTTCACAATGCCATGATCAAAGAGGCACTGAAACATTTGTTGAACTGAATATTCAAAACATCTCTGGGAAACAATCATAGACCATTTAAGTAGTACATAAGCTGACTTGCTGTGTATTTGATTCAGAATACAACTGAATACAACCCAGAGGCCCATGGAGCAATCGAGTTTCCTGCTGGGGTCTGAGAGCTTTGTCCTTTATATCCTACCTAGCTTCTTTCTGCCGGCTCTTTGTATTTTAGCTGACTCAACTCAAGACCCATACTGGAAAGCATTCTCCAGCTAACTGTGGGTATCACTAGGAAGAATTCTTTTGCTGATGGGCAAGTATTAACACATCTGAATTTGTCTTTGAATTGACAGCTTTTTGCTTTTTGCCATCTGATGCCCAGCTCTCTTGAGGGTATAATCTCAGATGGTTTACAATTGTAGCATCCTATCTAACTAACTAGGTCACATAGAGGGGCACTGGAAGGGCAGCCACCGCATCATTTGTTTTTGAGTCATATCCTCCATAGGAAACAGGCCATCATGATTTGCTGACAGAGAGGGATGGGGCACCTGCCAGCAACTCATGTGCACTTGCCCAGAAGGGCAGAAAGAGGAAACCAATGAACCAAAATGGAACAAAGAAAAGAAGGGAAAAATCAGATAAGAGTAATGGGTGTTTCCCTAGACTCCTCCAGGAACTACTCCATTTCTGATAGCTGGCAAAGTATTCTAAAAAGAAAGATGGGTTAACTTTCTTCTTGTGGATATCCATCATTGCAAATGCCTTAGCCAAATTCATAATCACTATCATAGGGGGGTAAATTGGTTTCTTTTTTAGATGTCCTAGGCCTATCTAGTGATTCACTGTTAGGCTGTTAAAATGTATGTTTGTTTGATCTATATGTTGACTCCAATGAAGTCTGGTAAATTGTAAGCAAGTGGAAATGTATTAAAATATGATGAGAAAATGACTTGTTATACAAAACCCCAGATTTTCAACACAGGAAAGAAATGCTAAGTGGAATGGAACATTCACATGCTGACATGGTGAGTATGGTTCTCCAAGCCAATGGGTTTTTAATTTCAGGAATCCCACAGAAAAAAGATGACATCTCAGAATATATGCTGTGATAAGCAAGGGGAATTATGCAACATGAGTGCATTCAATGAACATCTGTATGAACCAGGCTCTGGAAAGCTTTCTGTCTTCCCAGGGTAAGAAAAGAAGCACTGACAATTTAGCTCTATATTATCTTTAAGAGTGGCTTATTTATGGAGATTCAAGAAACATATGTTCTGATGCTACATCCACTCTACAAAGCACTTATTATTCAAGTGGTTATGGGAGAGGAGCTAGCACGGTCACCTGGACAGCAACTGCTGACTGACTGGTAGCTCAGAGTTTTTAAAATGCTACCCACTCTTAGGTCTATGCTCCTAGCCTTAAACTCTTTGCCATTAACTACTGTATCGAAGTAGAACCCACATTTTTAGAAGGAGTAAGGAGTTTGGCTGCTTCATTCCAAAGATATATGTGTCTTTAGTTTGAAAATTGTTTTGACTTTCAAACCCTACTTTATGTTGGTAGGGCATCTTAGTTCAACACAATGGCCAAGAGGGTAACCTTGGTTAACTCAGAAGAAATAGATCATCCTGAGCTCTGCCTCGTACCAAAAACCGGTTCTCTACCAATTGGGGGCACACCAAGTGTAGTCATGTAAAGACTTGGTCTAGCACATGCCCATGTAGTGTGGGTGTGCACAATTTTGGGTGCTAGACCAAGCAAGATGGAGATTTTAAAATTCACAGTCAGCATAGAACACTCCCACAGGGGTACGGGAATGCCAATACTACCTATACAATTCCTCAAGCCATCTTCTCAGATTTTCTGTGCCAGGAAAGACACTTGAGTAGGTGCCCATGGGGAGAGTCTCCAGGGTAGTCCCCAGATTCTCCATCATGCAACCACACACTTACTGAAGTCCCTAGACCTTTTCATGATCTCCTCTCAAGACCACTGGTGAGAGATGATTCTGCAGTTGCAGTCAGTTTCAAAATAGCAATCCTCCTCTTTCTTAAATCTTCTGCAGCATATTGCCCTTGACATTTTGAGCCTAAAGGATAGAAGGAAGAAGGAGGGAAGGAAATAAACATTTATCAGTATTCATTATGTGCTTGGTCCTATGCTAAGCTCTTTAGAAATATCATGTCATTTGATCTTCACAACATTTTTGGGAGGTGATATTATTTTGGTAGGTGATCTAGTGAATTCCCATTTTACATTTGAGGAGACTGAGTCCAGGAGAGGTTAGGTGACTTGACAAGGCTCACAAAGCTAGTAAGTATCTGAGGCCGTATTTGAACTCCAGGCCCAGGGCTCCATCTGAGACATCAACTGCTGAAACATGATGGTATCCCTCACAGAAATAGCAAAGTTTGGCAGTACTTTATCATGAACTATAATTTCTGTTCAATACAACAAAGAATTCTATGTGCCAGGAGCTCCACTGGGCACTACTGATATGGCAGAAATGAAACAGCTTCTGCCTCAGGGATCTTTACTTTCTACTGAGGGATACATTATTCAAGAAAAGGAGATACAAAATTATACAAAAGAATACAAATAATTTCACAAGGAAATTGTGAGTGTTTGGGAAAGGACTTATGGAGGAAGTGCCATGTGAGTTGGACTCTGAAGGAAGCTAGGAATTCTGATAGTTGGATGGGAGGAGGGTGTAGATGGGGGGGACCCCCTGCACAAAGGCAGGTTAGCAAGGGAATGGACAGTCTTATACTGGCATGGGGATTTTGTAACTGATTTCAATTTTGGATTGGCTAATGTGTATATATGTTTTTGTCTAATGTCTATATTGATTATTTCTGCCTGTTCAGATAATGTTGATCTCTTATTTTAAGGCTCTAGCATAATCCTCTCTCTTTTTAAAATTTAGTACTTTGGGGGGCAGCAGCTGGGTAGTTCACTGGATTGAGAACCAGACCTAGAGATGGGAGGCCCTAGGTTCAAATCTGCCCTCAGACACTTCCCAGCTGTGTGACCCTGGGCAAGTCACTTCACCCCCATTGCCTAGTCCTTATCACTCTTCTGTCTTGGAATCAATACACAGTATGGAAGGTAAAGGTTTAAAAAAAATTTAGTGCTTTGCTTCATCTCCTGGGTGTGACCAGGTGGGGATCTGGTACCCCTAGTGTAACAGTTCAAAAGATTAGATTGTGGTTACTGCCTGGCAGATAAGAGGAGTTGATTCCAGCAATCTAGGCTTGCTATTGGTTTCCATAGGAAATCTGGCAGCCAGTATAGTACAAACCTTGACCCTTAATGACTTTTACTATTTTGTTCGACACTTGAAATGACAGAGATGGCTGGATGATGTTGTTTAGCAGCTGCTGCAAGATGTATGATTTGCATAAACAAATTTATATTTTGATTTACATAAAGACCAACCACAAAATCAATCAACAAGAATTTATGAAGTGTTCACTGTATGCCAAGCATTGGGCCAAATGCTGGGGATAAAAAGACAAAAGTCCTGGTTTCAAATCTGGCCTCAGACACTCCCTATCTTTGTGACCCTGTGCAAGTCACTTAACGCCTATTGCCTAGCCTTTACTCCTCTTCTGTCTTGGAACCAATATTTAGTATTGATTCTATGATGAAAGGTAAGGGTTTTTTAAAAGAGAAGCAAGCAAGCAAACAAACAAACAAACAAAAAAAAAACAAAGATGAAAGCAAAATAGTTTTTGTCCTCAGGGAGCTCATATTCTCATGTAATTTTCTTCACTGTGCTAACAGATCTGTGGTTTATGAATATAAAACATTTTCATCATGTGAGTATTTGGGAAACTCTGAAGATCCAAATACTATCCTGTTAGTGACTTGTTTCCCTTCAAATTAAATCTGAACCTTTTGGGTCAGCTTTAAAAAATTTGTGTTGAACTAGACTTGTGAGGAGATATAGTGTGACATGGGAGAAAAAGCACTGAGTCCTTGGGGATGCTGGGTTCAAGTCCTGATCTGGAACTTTCTAGGTATGTGGCCTTTGATAAGTTACGAACTTCCTTGTGCATTGGTCTGCACACCTGTAAAATGAAGGGGTTAGATTTGCTAGCCTGTGAGGTCCTTTGTGGTTCTAGATCTATGATCCACTTATTTGATTGGCATCAAGAACTCCTGCTGAGGAAGCTGTCTCTTCCCATGGAAGATGCAAATATTTTGTAATTTCTCATCATAGAATTGCCGGAGACATGGAGAGGTTGTTAGGTGTCAGAGGCAGTATTTGCCAGAGGCAAGGTATAACCTGGGTTTTCTGATTTGAAGGCAGGCTCTCTACCCACCTTATTGGGCTGACAAAGAACGGTCTTTATTACTGTTTTATTATTTTGTTCAATGCTTTTTATAATTCTTTTAGAGATTTTGAAATCCCACTTGTTTTTATTATAAGATTTCCAGCTCCATTTGTCCTTGTCGAGTCATTTTCAGAACCCTTTGATTTCATCAAGAGCTCACTGGTCAGGGTAGTGGGGTGGCGGTGGGGTGATATATACAGCTCTGAAGAGAGACCTGGCACACACTGGACTGAGAACTCCTTCAACCAAAGAGTAACTCTATGCTATTGTCAGTGATTAAATGGAGGGAGGGCATTTTATGGCTTTGGAAACTGGAACTGCTTCCAGGAGCTGAACAGATAGTGGCTTTAAATCATTCAAAGTGGTTTTCATTACATTCTGGCCATGTCTACGCAACCAAAGTGAATCACAGGTGGATTTGGGCCATGCAATTCCAGTCAGAAATTCATTGTTGGTTTCCAAGTGGTTTATAACAAAGGCATCCCACTGAAGGAAATCCATTTAAGTGAGTAGGGCTGGCTGTCAACTCAGCTCCTGTTTCCCAAATAAGTGCTTAGTTCCCCGTTAACCACACCAGAAGGCTCCAGCTAGAAAGCCAACTGATGCTTTAAATACACATTAGGATGTCCCTTTGGAAGCCAATCAAACAGTTGCTATTTGGAGCTCTTTTTTCCTTTTCCCAGACTGAGGTGGGTTATATTACTAATCTTCATTCCATGGGAAGATGGTCAACTGCAGGATAGTCAGGGTTCTATATGTGACAATAATGTAGCATGATTATTTTAAAATCTGGATATGCCTTGTTTTAGGGTAGCTAGGTGGCACAGTGGATAGAGTAGTGGTCCTGGAGTCAGGAAGACTTATCTTTCTGACTTCAAATCTGGTTTCATATATATATTAGCTATGTGACCCTGGGCAAGTCACTTACCCCTACTTGCCTCAGTTTCCTCATCTGTAAAATGAACTGGAGAAGGAAATGGCAAACTATTTCAGTACCTTTGTCAAGTTAACCTCAAAAGGGATCACAGAGAGTGAGACATGACTGAAAAATGACTAAAGGACAATAACAATTTAGCAGGGCACTCCACCCCAGGTATTTGATTTTCTTCTAAACATTCACCTACTGTTCCATGAACTTGAAATGACTCTGTTCAGCTTTTTCATGCCTAGAAATCTTTTTTGTTTCATGTTCATGCCCCTCTGTATGCTTTCTTTCCTTATTCACAAGCAATTTTACTTCTCTTTGTGCTCAGGTGGTGATGCCGGGAAAAAAGTTATGGTATCAAGCATGTTGATTTTATGCCCACATATGTGATATTTTTGGATGTGTAGCCAGGAAGAGGAGGGAATTCTATGGAATTAGGCACACCTCCAAAAAACTCCTCTCCCTTGTTTGTATTTGGAAATATATCCCAATGTTTTGATGCTGGTGCAAATCTCATTGGCATTTATTTACACATGGCCTAGAAACTTAGTGAGCAGTTGTTTGTTTATGGCCCCTATTTCTTATTATCTGTGGTTGGGCTTCCTGGGCCACATGTGGGATGCAGATAGTGCTTTTGGTGCCAGAAATTGCTACTGTTCCAATAATAAGAGATCAGCAGAGGGGGAAAAGAAATTAATTAGATAATTTTCAACCTTACATAATGGTTGTTGGATTATTGATGGCCCTTCATCAAATTGCAATGAACAGGGCAATGGTCTGGAGTTGCTAATTAACAACTGGAACCCTGGGGAGGAGAGGCATTTGGAAGCATTATTTTGTTTGGGAATTCCTGGATTTCAACTAGAAGTTGGCTTCAGGTGCCAGGTAATAAGCTGGATATCAGGCAGTGGTCTGGGTTGTGCTCAGATATATGGAGTGGTATCAGACAGCTGGGATTTTCAGACTCTTCAGCCCAGGAAAGATGGGAAGTTCTCTAGAATGAAATTCTGCAATTCAAACAGAAGCAATTGTGATGGAGTCAGAGATTGAAGATTCATAGTGAATGTGAATTCATGGGGGGAAAAATCAATCAACCTAGATTGCTAAGGAATACACTCAGAAGATAGAAAGGAGAACAGGTAACTAGATAAATACAAAAAGGGTGGCCCAGTTCTCAAAGAATAGGGGAGAATAAGAATGTGGGGAAGTTAAATCTCACAGGAGCTGCAGTTGGCAAAGAAAGCTAAAGGCAAAAAGACTTTTTTTTTATTAGAGAAGAGAGGAGAATCAAAGGAGAGATGCTTAGGATAGATGATAATGGATAACCAAGAGAAGGCAGTGCTCTTCAATTCATTTTATTTCTTTTATTTTTCTGTGCTAAGCAGAAAGATCTTTGGGCTGGAAAGGATGGAACAAAATAGCTAATAGGGAGTTGATAGCCAAGGTAAGTAGGGATATAATAATAAAGCCAATAGCTGCCTTTGTTGGGTTATATCAGTCAATTAACAAACATTATTCAAGTTATCTGGCTCAGATAAACTAACCCCCAGGATACTGATAGAACTCCATAATAGGATTGATGGGCCACTGTCAGGAGTCTTTAAAGATGGTTTAGAATGAAAGAGATGCAACTAGATTGAAGAAGGCCATAATCCTTGTTTTCCAAAAATAAAGGGAAGAGAATAGAATCTAAAAACTATAGATTGGGAAGCTGGAATTCAATTCTTGGTCACATATTTAAAAGATAGAAAGAGAATAGTTGGAACAGGACATGATGAATGAAGGATAATGGTTTCAAGAACAGGGCATCCTGGACTGACTCTGTTTCCTATTGTGACTGGATACTAGGCAGATTAGGAGAATTCGTGTGCATATTTATAATATATATATGTGTATATATATATATATACATATATCTCTGTGTGTATATACACATAAAATATACATCACACAAACACATATACATATACTCATCTAAACACATATGCATCTACATATACACTTGCATAGATAAAATACACATATGTACATAGTTTGCATAGATTATAGAAAAAAATTGACAAAATGTCTCATGTTCTTATGGAATAGATGTAGTGATATTTGGACTAGAACAATGGTGTCAAACTCAAGTAGAAATGGTTCCCTGTAGGTTGCATATTGACTTAGAAAACTTCAATTTAACTTTATGATTTATCATATTTTATATATTTTGTTAAACATGTCCCCATTATATTTTGATCTGATTTAGACTGCCTTTGGGAGTCTTCTGGGAGTTTCAAATTTGACACTTCTGGACTAGATGATAATACTCTTAGGTGAGTTGAATAATCATACCCAAAGAATGGTTCCTCCTGTGTCTTGGAAAGAGAGCTTTAAGTGCTTTAAGTGCTGCTTAATTTTTTTTTTTTAATCAATAACTTGAATGAGGCCATAGATATACTTTTTGAATTTTCAGACTTGAGAGAGAAAGTAACAAAGATGACATGGACTCCCCAAAGGTCCTGACAGCCCCAAATGGATCACAACAAATAGAGTTAGTTCTATTTGTACGCAGAAGGCCAAGCTCAGGGAAATGACAGGAAGTTAGTTACAAAAAGAACAACTTAAGACTTGATGTCAGGAAAAACTTAATTGTTCAAAGGAAGAATGGGCTACCTCAGGTTATGACTGTTTATTATTAGAAGTCTTTCTGGACATTTCTGATTACATCTTTTATGGTATATTTAGTACCTGTAAAATATTTCCACCTTTCAGGAGGCCCTAGGTATGAACCATTATAAAGTTCATTAGAATAAGAATTGTTCCCAAATTTCTGGGAAGGGAAACTGAATGAACCAATGGGTAAGAGAGAAGGGAATCCCCCTACATTAGAGGCAAGATGCCTCATGATTTAATTCAATACCACCCACGTACAGGACATCACATGTACCTGTGGGCCCAACTTCAGTGTTAGACTTCTATTTACTCAATAGAAGAGATAAAAAAGTGAAGGACTTGTCTTGTTGAGTATCCAGAATATTTCCACATTTTCTATTACTGATTAACCAAACTGTCAATTAGAATCAGGCCAATGCCATTGCATGGAAAACAATTCAAACTGGTGCTGCATGGCCTGGTGCTGATTAATAGTTTAATGGTATAAGTACCTATAACTGTTTCTACATATGTCCCTGACACAGGCAAAGGACCAGATGGCTTGCAATCAGAGAAGGTTACTGTCTAGGTATTTTGAATTTCAAGGTAAAGCTCTCTCACCAAACTGATTCCCTACCCATGCCTGTCTACCAAAAGAGTCATGGGCACAGAAGTAAGGTGGATATATTCCCCCCACTCCCCAGTTTAATGCTGGGGTTTTTTGTTCATGTGTATAGTGGAGAGCTGAGGTATCAAATAAGAGACCTTTGGGTCAGATGTGGCCCACAACCCTCCCATGTGTGGCCCCGATCAAATTAAAATGCATTGGGGAATTATTTAACAAAATAAAATAAAAATACAATAAAGAAGAGATACCATTACATTTTAAAAGTAAGTCAATATGTGGCTCGCAGGGAACCTTTAAGTCTAATGGCCCTCATTTCTATTTGAGTTTGACTCTATTAATATAGATGATAGTTAGCTGATGTTAGAGTTAGAGAGAGACCTGGGTTCAAGTCCTGTCTCTATAATATACTGTTGTGCAACCATGAGCAAGAAAGCCACTTGTCCTCTCAATACCACAAGTAACTAACATCAGAATCACCTCATTTGATATATGAGGAATTGAATTTCAGAGAGGGTAAAACATTGGTCAGAGTTAACATGATAGCATCAGATCAGATCTAGAGTTCAAATGTAGATCTTCAGATTCCAAGGTTGAAAGGATGGCCATTTAAAATACATTCATTCCTGGAGGCTGGATTGGACTTGCTCTACTAAGATAGAAGGCAAAATCAGGACAACTAGGTCTAGGAAAACAACTTTGATTCAAGATATTGGAAAACTTCTTAAGAATCATCCACCTCCAAATTCAGTTGGCTGCCTTGAATTAATGAGTGCTCATCAATAGAGGTCTTCGAGCAGGATTTAGAGGTTCTCTTGTTAGGGTTGTTGAAGACTGATTCATGCTTGGAGTCGGGTTCAGCTAGGGAACATTGAGTTCTCTGTATTCAATGGCTCTGGGTTTCTGATTTTTTGTTAGTTTGATGTATAGTTCCTAGGCATCTTTTTTTTTTTTTTAAAAACCCTTACCTTCCGTCTTGGAGTCAATACTGTGTATTGGCTCCAAGGCAGAAGAGTGGTAAGGGCTAGGCAATGGGGGTCCAGTGACTTACCCAGGGTCACACAGCTAGGAAGTGGCTAAGGCCAGATTTGAACCTATCTCTAGGCCTGGTTCTCAATCCAATGAGCTACCCAGCTGCCCCCCCTAGGCATCTTTTTTTTAAATGTCTTCCTAATACTGTAAAGTAGGTAGCCTAAATTTAGAGGTCATAGATTTAGATTCAACAGGGACTTTAGAATTCATTTAGTCTAACTCCCCTCCCACCATTTTTGCCGCTTCTCCCCACCAACTGCTAACCCCATTTTATGGCCTCATATCTATTTTGTTTGTGCTTTTATATACATATTGTCTTTCCTAATAGAATACAAGCTTCTTGAGTTCAGAACTATTACACTATTATTTAGGTAGTTTGAGTACCTAGGACAGTTCCATGTATATAGTAAGCATGTAATAAATTCTTATTTACTCATGGTATCCTGGGCTCATAGATTTAGAGCCAGAAGGGACCTTAGAGGACATGGAGTCCAGCATCCTAATTTTACAGCTAATGAAACTTATTCTAAGAGAGAAAGGTTAATCAGCTTGGTCACATCACTAGGAATTGAGGTAGAATTGGAACATGGCCCTTCCTGACTCCAAACTCAAGGTCACGCAGGTTAGTAGCAGAGCTGAGATTCTTAGAGAACCTTTTTTTTCTTCTTTTTTTCAAGGTTGCATGAAAACTGCTTTGGTTGTGTTTAATTAAAAATATCTTCAGAATTAGTAGATAGCACTAATAAAGATTAGCAGAGCAACCAATTTACTTCATCCATCAGGAATGGGTTTGTTTTCTAAATTGCTGACTGTTATCAAGCTGCTTTTCTCCTTTGATGATTCAGATAAAAGGGTTGGTGTCACATAACAGTGCCTGGAAATGTTTCTCCATCTGCCAAATTGATTGCATAGTCCTAGTTATAATTACCTTGCTGTTATAGTAACTTCGATGTATCCATTAGCTATTGAAGCAGTGATTAATTAACTCATTAATGGTATTATTTGGGTGCAGTGCTTTGCATGCAGTAGGTGCTTAATAATAAATGCCTCTTGAATGGAAATGAAGATATACGAGGGGATGACCAAAAGAATCACAGGTAAGATTCTGACCAGTCATTAGCAGCTCAGGTTTCTTCTGTTGGTTAATTTTGTGGGCAACAAGGTGGCCCAGTGGATAGAGCTTTGGACTTGGAGTCTGGAAGATGTGAGTTCAAACCTGGACTCAGACACATACTAGGTATGTGACCCTGGGCAAGTCAGCCTTAACTTCCTCAACTGTAAAATGAGGATAATAATAGCCCTTTCCTTTTATGTTTTTGTGAGCATCCTATAAGATAATATTTGTAAAGTGCCTAGTGCAGTGTCTAGCACAGAGTAGGCACTTAATAAATGCTTTCCCCTCCCCTTCCCTTAATCCCCTGTCTGGTCTCAAGCAGGGAGCAGGCCTAAACTGTGTCCGCAGTAGAATAAATAAATCATTTATTCAGCAATCACTCTGTTCTTAGAACTGTACTAAATGCTGGGGAATATAAATAACAAAGGCAAGATAGTCTTTGCTGTTAAGAAGCCCCCATTCTAATAGGGAGAGATAATACATATAGAGAACTCAGCTTCAAGTCAGAAGGAAACGCTAAGTGGACCTCAAGGTGTAACAAACAGCAAAGCAGATGCAAATGCACCTTCTTTATTGTCATTTCCATTGCTAAAATATGAATGACAGATGCTGCACCATGTGATAATACCAAGAGCTTTGGTGGTCTGAATTTTCTTTTCTGGGGCCTCTGTAGTTGTGGCTGCTGAGAGGGGGTAGTGCTGAATCACCAGAAGAGGGAATTGGCATATAACATGTGTACAAGGACACAGGAAGACCTGAATTCAAATCTGGATTCAGATACTTACTAGCTGTGTGACCTTTGGCAAGTCATTTAATACTGCCTGACTCAGTTTCCTCATTTGCAAAATGAGGAGAAGGAAAGGGCAAACCACTTTAGTATCTTTGGCAAGAAAATCCCAAATGGGGTCAAAAAGAGTCAGACACAAATGAAGAATTACTAAACAACAACAACAATATCTTTGTGATAGGCCGTAAGGAAATATAAGGAAAAAATAAGGAAATAATTATGAAATAATCCCTCAATATTACGTTTTAAAAATGTAAATAATTTGTAGTTCTAGGTTGTTTTTTATATTTTTATTACATTTTACTTTTACCAATTACATGCAATAACAAATTTCCACATACATTTTCTGAAGTTATATGATCCAGACTGTTTCCCTCCCTTCTCCTGGAGCTGGAAAGCAATTCAGTCTGGGTTATGCATGTATTATCACACAAATAGGTTGTTTATTTCAATGTTTGTTTTATTCTGTAACATGGCTACAGCTGAATAGATCTTAATAAATACTTTGTTGACCAGTTGTGTCTGACTTTTTATGATCCCATTTGGGGTTTTCTTGCCACAGACTGAAGAGGTTTGCCATTTCCTTCTCTAGCTCATTTGACAGATGGGGAAACTGAGGCCAACAGGCCCAAGTGACTTGCCCAGGGCTAGTAAGTGTCTGAGGCCATATTGGAACTTAAGAAGATGAATATTCTTGACTCTAGATTGGCCCTCTATCTACTTTGTTACCTAAATGTCCACTAAATGCTTACTGATTAATTTGTAGTCTATGGTGGTAAGGGTGCTGGATGTACAATCAGAGTACTCTAGACTTAAGTCTCCTGCTCTTCCACTTTTTAAATGTGTGGTCTTTATAAGTCAATTAAACTTCAGGGCCTCAGTTTCCTCTTCAGTAAAAGGAAGGAAGATTTACTAGAGGACCTCCAAGTTCTCTTTTAGCTCTGTTAATTAGCTTTTGATTATAAGTCATGACCCTTGTTCTCATTAAGTTGATAATCTAGCTGAGAAGGCCACAAAAATGAATGCATGAAAATTTACGTATTTACCTGCTTTCAGTGGCAGTAACATAAGGGTATCTGAAGGGCCATTAAGGTAGTTGGCTAGGTGGCACAGTGCAGAGAGTGCCAGATGCAGTATCAGGAAGATCTGACTTCAAATCTAACTTCAGACGCTTACTAGCTGTGTGATCTTGGACAAGACATGTAATCTATCTGCCTTAGTTTCCTCATCTGAGAATAATAATAGATAATACTTCCTAGGCCTTTTGTGAGGATCAAATGAGATAGGAGTACAATGGACGATATTTGGAGTCAGGAAAACTTGAGTTTGAATCCTGCCTCAGACACTTACCACTTGTGTGACCGCAGGCAAGTAACTCAAGACTCTCTGGCTTGACCTGTAAAATGGAGATAATAATAGTACTTACATCCAGTGTTGTAGTGATGATCAAAGGGGATGACATTGTAAAACTCTTTGCAAACCTCAAACTACTAACTAAATCGAATAATAATAATAAATACAGTACACTGCACACCTAAAACTTTATAAGTGCTAGATATTTTTCTTATTATTTTTACTTGCGAAGAAGATATCCATAGGCATTATTTTTTCCAATGCTATATTTGAGGTGAAGACAACAAGGGTTATAAACACAAAGGAGGGAAAATTCTCATTGGGCTGGAGCAACCAGGGAAGGCTTAATAAATGAGAAAGAATTTGAACTGGACCTTGAAAAATAGGTGGTTTAGTTAGGGCAAAAGGGGAAGTCATTATAGTTTGTGAACAAGTCATGGGAAAAAAAGTAGAATTGGGATGCCACTTCAAGCATCTGGGATAGATTGAGTTCAATCTAGACTGGATAGAATAAAGTATTATCCAGGAGAACTATGGGAGATAAGTTGGAGGCAACATTTTTAATTAGTAGAGGAATCAAGAAGAGAAATTCTGTTCTAGATGTGATATACACTAACAGGGAGGAACTAATTGCTCGGCTGGAAAGAAAGGGAAACCTGAGACAAAGTGACCACCCATTCCTAGAGCTTGTGATAGAAAAGCTGAAGAAATACAGGCATTGTCTGACACAGATAACAGGTGTTCAGAAAATGGACTTCAAAGGCTTCAGAGGAAAGATACATAGGAGTCCAGGGACTAAGATGTTCCAAGGGAGGTCAGCTTAAGAGTGATAGAAGATGTCCAAGAATGAAATTCTGAAAGCACAAAGAGAAACAATTCCAAAGAGGAAGAAAAAATTGGATTTGTCTCAAGAGACTGATGTGGATGTACAGGAAACCTACAAATCAACTTAAATTTGAGAAAGAAATGTATAGAAGATGGAAACAAGGCCAGATAACAAAGGATGAATATGAGTAAAAATAATGTCAGCAATGGTAAAGCTCAAAATGAGCCATGGCTGTCAAGTGGAACTAAGAATGAAAAAAAAAAGATTATCTTTAGGTATAGGGATAGGAAGGATAGGAAGTGGATGTTATTTTTTTGATATAGCGAAGTCTTAGATGAGAAAATTCCATCCAAATTACCAGTGCAGGTTCTTCTCTATAACTAAAGAGCTGTCTAGGCATTAAGAGATTAAAAGACTTATACAGGATCACAGAAATAGTAGATGAGAAGAGGTGGGAATCAATCCCAGCTTCTTCTGATTCTGAAACTAGCCTTCTATCCATTACATTTTTCACTACAATGGTGGCAAAAGGACAATGATAGATGAAAAAAAGAGAATGTAGAAGTGCTCTTTTGATCTCATTTCATTGTTTCTCTCTGTGGAAAAGAATTATTCCCTTTGATGTGGAAATGGTGGAACAAGAATGTCTATCAACCAGAGGTGATACCCCAAGAAGTAAAGAGAAAGTAAGAAAGCATGTAGCTATCCATGATGAATTCTTGTCACCTGTTCCAGGTAAATGACATCCTTTGGAAAACAAAAAACTGGCAGATGTGATTGTTGAATCACTAACAGTAATACTTGAAAGATTATGGAAAATGGATGTGGGGATGGTGGTGGAGAGTAACTGCTTACCTAACCTTTTAAAAAAGATGGAATTCACATATTGTAGAGAAGTGAGCTTGACATCAACTCTTGTGAAAATTTTATAAGGGAACCCTAAAATGATGATTGGCAGACATCTCTAGAAAGGGAAGCAATAATTCCAAAAGAACAGCATGGCTTCCTAGAGGACATATTAGTTAGATTAATTTTATTTTATTCCCTTCCTTCCTTCCTTCCTTCCTTCCTTCCTTCCTTCCTTCCTTCCTTCCTTCCTTCCTTCCTTCCTTCCTTCCTTCCTTCCTTCCTTCCTTCCTTCCTTCCTTCCTTCCTTCCTTCCTTCCTTCCTTCCTTCCTTCCTTCCTTCCTTCCTTCCTTCCTTCCTTCCTTCCTTCCTTCCTTCCTTCCTTCCTTCCTTCCTTCCTTCCTTCCTTCCTTCCTTCCTTTTCAGAAATGAAGATAATGCTATAGATAGCGTTTAACCTCAAATTTAACAATTTTTTTTTTTTGGCATGGTATCTAATGGAGGAGATGGAGAAATGTGGATTAGATGAGAACATATCAGATGAATTCAGGGCTAGTTGGATGGCTGGACACACAGAGTAGTTGTTAATGGTTCAGTGTCAGTGTGGTAAGAGTTCTCCAGTGGACTGTCCCAGAGAATCTGTGCTTGGCCCTGTGCTTTTTATTATGTTTTATGAATGACAGTGACAGAAGTATAGATGGAATACTCTTCAAATTTTCAGTTAACCTAAAGCTGGGATAGGTCGGGGGAAGCTAATGCCCAAGATGGTAGAGTTCAGATCCCAAGGGGATAGGCTAGAGGTGGTTTGACTCTAATATGAAATTCATTATTGATAGATATAAAATTTTCATGTGAATATCAATAATGAACTTCTCAAGTATGAGATGGGGGAAGACTTGGTTAGACATAATTTTTTTTTTCTGAAAAAGAAAAAAGATTTTCAGATTTGGTAGGCCACAAGTCCAATAACTCATAACTCAATGCCTCAATGGAGACCAAGCTTTGAGGAATAGAGAGGTGACTGACCTGTAATAATCAGTCCTAGTGAGGCTTCTTCCAGTGTTGTGTTTAGTTTTGGGCTCTGGTTTAAGAAGGACATTAATAATCTGGAGAGGGTTCAGAAGAAGGCAATCCAGGATAGTGAAAGGCATTGAGGAGTTTATGCCTATGAGAGTTGGCTGAAGGAACTATGCCTGTTTAATCAGGGGAAGAGAAGAATAAAAAGAAGATATGATATCTAATATTTGGATATTCGGAGGAAGATTCATATTTGGCTATAGAAGACAGAATTATAAGCACTGGATAGAAGATTCAAAGAGGTTTATATAGTTTTGATGTCAAGAAAAGCTTCTTAACAATTAGAACTGTTTCAAAGTACCTAGAAAATGGTGGATTCCTATTACTTGCATCTTCAGGCAAAGGCTATATGCCCATTTGTTATATGTGTTATTGAGGACATTGCTTTGGTATTTCTTAGTGTATGGGATAGATTAGATGGTTACTAAGGTCTGTTCCAACTCAAAATCTGTACTTCTGTGATTCTGTGTTTGATTCTTGAATGCTAAGTTTGGAATTTATCCTGTAACACAATAATTTAAGAAATGAAAATATGAGTTTAATATAATATATGAAGCCAGCACCACTGGGGGACCACAAAAAAGTTCCTCCCCTCTCTTTTACCATTTTTCTTATCTCTTTTTTACCCCTATTGATAGGATGCCCATCTTTTTTTGTAGGGTGTCTGGACTTGTGATTTTATTGACACATGAAACTTTTATTGCAGAAACTCCCTCTATCAATGAAGTTTTGCAACAATTCTTAACAATTAGAAGTTGAGAGTGTTAATTTTTATTTGTTAATTTTTAATAGAATTTATTATCAGGCATCTCAACTCATCTATCACCTTCCTGCAGCACAGAAGGCAACATTTAATTATATATAATAATAACACATATCTTTTATTTTTCTATTTGTCAGTTCTTTTTCTGGAAATAGACAATTCACAAGTCATTCTTCAAATCCTAATTCTGTAGCTGTACAAAATGTTATCTTGGGTTTACTCATTTCACTCTTCATTATTTCATGTAGGTCTTTCCAAGCTTTTTTAGATTAACCTGCTCATCTTTTCTTACAGCATAATAGTATTCTATCACAACCACATGCCACAATTTGTTCAGCCGTTCTCCAATTGATGGGAATCCTCACAATTTCCAGTTTTTTTTGCCACCACAGAGAGAGTTGCTATAAATACAAGACATATAGGGTTCTTTTCCTTTTCCTCCAATTTCTCTGGGAAACAAAATCAGCAATACTATTGCTGAGTTTAAGAGTATAAACAGATTTATAACTCTTTGGGGATAATACCAAAAAGCTCTCTAATGGTTAGATCAGTTTGTAGTTTCATCCACAATGTATTTGTGTCCATATTTTCTGTCTCTGACAGTTCTCATTTTGAACTTTTATCATAGGCAGTCTGACATATGTTAGATGATATCTCAGAATTGTTTTGATTTGTATTTCTCTAATCAGTAATGATTTAGAGCATTTTTTGATTTTTCTTATCCAAAGCTGTCTGTTCATGTCTTTGTCCCATTTATCAATTGGGGGATGGCTCTTATTCATATAAATTCAACAAAGTTATCATTTAGTATAGATACAAAATCTCTATATGAAGAACTATCTATAAAGTTTTCCCTCAATTTTTCTGCCTTCCTTCAATTCTTGGTTACACTAGTTTTATTTCTACAAATACTCATTAATATAAAGTAAACAAAATTATCCTGTTTATATCTCACATTGCTCACCAACTCCTATTTACTCATAAATTCCTCTCATTTCCATGAATCTTTATAGGTAATATATTCCTTCTTCTTCTAATTTGCTTATATCTCCTTTTATGTCTATACCTAGTTTCTGCCAAAATAATTTTTAATTGTCCCAGAAGTTATTTTACCAAAAAGTGAGTTCGTATCCCCAAAACTTAGACCTCTAATTCTGTCAAATGCAAGGTTACTATAATATTTTATTACTATTTGCTCTTTGTTATATTCCATTGATTCACTTTTCTATTTCTTAGCCAGTATTTGATAGTTTTGATAATTACAGTTTAAACTGGTGTTGCTAGACCTTCTTCCTTTACATTTTTTTCATTTCCTCATTTGATATTCTTGATATTTTGTTCTTTCAAATAAATTTTGCTATTTTCCCCAACTCAATAAAATAATTTTTGATAATTTAATTGGGATTGCATTGAATAAATAGATTAGCTCAACTAGGACTGTTATATTAAATATATTGGCTCTACCTTCCCTTGAGCCATTAATATTTGTTCAATTATTTAAATCTGAATTTGCATAAGAAGTATTTTGTAATTTTGTAGTTCCTGGGTTCCTTTTGGCAGGTATACTATTTTATTCTGTCTGTGGTTATTTTATTTTTTTATTTTTTAAATTTTATAATATTTTATTTGATCATTTCCAAGTATTATTCATTAAAGACAAAGATCATTTTCTTTTCCTTCCCCCTACCCCCCGTAGCCAATGCGTGATTCCACTGAGTATTACATGTGTTCTTGATTCAAACCCATTGCTATGTTGTTAATATTTGCATTAGGGTTTCCTTTAGAGTCTCTCCTCTGTCATGTCCCCTCAACCGCTGTAGTCAGGCAGTTTCTTTTCCTCTGTGTTTCTACTTCCACAGTTTATCCTCTGCTTATGAATGGTGTTTTTTCTCCTAGATCCCTGCAGATTGTTCAGGGACATTACACCGCCACTAATGGAGAAGTCCATTACATTCGATTATACCACAGTGTATTAGTCTCTGTGTACAATGTTCTCCTGGTTCTGCTCCTCTCGCTCTGCATCACTTCCTGGAGGTCGTTCCAGTCTCCATGGAATTCCTCCACTTTATTATTCCTTTTTGCACAATAGTATTCCATCACCAACATATACCACAGTTTGCTCAGCCATTCCCCAATTGATGGGCATCCCCTCGTTTTCCAGTTTTTGGCCACCACAAAGAGCGCAGCTATGAATATTTTTGTACAAGTCTTTTTGTCCATTATCTCTTTGGGGTACAGACCCAGCAGTGCTATGGCTGGATCGAAGGGTAGATATTCTTTTGTCACCCTTTGGGCATAGTTCCAAATTGCCCTCCAGAATGGTTGGATCAGTTCACAACTCCACCAGCAATGAATTAGTGTCCCTACTTTGCCAAATCCCCTCCAGCATTCATTACTTTCCTTTGCTATCATGTTAGCCAATCTGCTAGGTGTGAGGTGATACCTCAGAGTTGTTTTGATTTGCATCTCTCTGATTATAAGAGATTTAGAACACTTCTTCATGTGCTTATAAATAGTTTTGATTTCTTTATCTGAGAACTGCCTATCCATGTCCCTTGCCCATTTATCAATTGGAGAATGGCTTGATTTTTTGTACAATTTATTTAGCTCTTTATAAATTTGAATAATTAAACCTTTGTCAGAGGTTTCTATGAAGATTTTTTCCCAATTTGTTGTTTTCCTTCTGATTTTAGTTACATTGCTTTTGTTTGTACAAAAGCTTTTTAATTTGATGTAGTCAAAATTATTTATTTTACATTTTGTGTTTCTTTCTATGTCTTGCTTTGTTTTAAAGTCTTTGCCCTCCCAAAGGTCTGACATGTATACTATTCTGTGTTTACCCAATTTACTTATGGTTTTCTTCTTTATGTTTAAGTCATTCACCCATTTTGAATTTATCTTGGTGTAGGGTGTGAGGTGTTGATCCAAACCTAATCTCTCCCATACTGTCTTCCAGTTTTCCCAGCAGTTTTTATCGAATAGTGGATTTTTGTCCCCAAAGCTGGGATCTCTGGGTTTATCATATACTGTCTTGCTGAGGTCGCTTTCCCCCAGTCTATTCCACTGATCTTCCTTTCTGTCTCTTAGCCAGTACCAAATTGTTTTGATGACTGCTGCTTTGTAATATAGTTTAAGGTCTGGGACTGCAAGGCCCCCATTATATGTGTTTTTTTTTTCATTATTTCCCTGGATATCCTTGATCTTTTGTTATTCCAGATGAATTTTGTTATGGTTTTTTCTAAATCAGTAAAGAAATATTTTGGGAGTTCGATGGGTATGGCACTAAATAGATAAATAAGTTTGGGTAGGATGGTCATTTTTATTATATTGGCTCATCCTATCCATGAACAGTTAATGTTTTTCCAATTGCTCAAGTCTAGTTTTAGTTGTGTGGAGAGTGTTTTGTAGTTGTGTTCATATAGTTCCTGTGTTTGTCTCAGGAGATAGATTCCTAGGTATTTTATTTTGTCTAAGGTGATTTTGAATGGGATTTCTCTTTCTAGTTTTTCCTGCTGAGCTGTGTTGGAGATATATAGAAAAGCTGATGACTTATGTGGGTTTATTTTGTATCCTGCAACTTTGCTAAAATTGTTGATTATTTCGATTAGCTTTTTGGTTGAATCTCTAGGATTCTTTAAGTAGACCATCATGTCATCTGAAAAGAGTGATAACTTGGTCTCCTCCTTGCCTATTTTGATGCCTTCAATTTCTTTTTCTTCTCTAATTGCTACTGCTAGTGTTTCTAGTACAATGTCAAATAGTAGAGGTGATAATGGGCATCCTTGTTTCACTCCTGGTCTTATTGGGAATGCATCTAGTTTATCCCCATTGCAGATGATATTAGCTGATGGTTTTAGATATATACTGTTTATTATTTTTAGGAATGACCCTTCTATTCCTATGCTTTCTAATGTTTTTAGTAGGAATGGGTGTTGTATTTTATCAAAGGCTTTTTCTACATCTATTGAGATAATCATGTGGTTCTTGTTGGTTTGCTTGTTGATGTGGTCAATTATGTGGATGGTTTTCCTAATATTGAACCAGCCCTGCATCCCTGGTATAAATCCTACTTGATCATGGTGGATGACCCTTCTGATCACTTGCTGGAGTCTTTTTGCTAGTATCCTATTTAAGATTTTTGCATCTATATTCATTAGGGAGATTGGTCTATTCTCTGTTTTTGACCTGCCTGATTTTGGAATCAGTATCATGTTTGTGTCATAAAAGGAGTTTGGTAGAACTCCCTCTTTGCTTATTATGTCAAATAGTTTGTATAGTATTGGGATTAACTGTTCTCTGAATGTTTGATAGAATTCACTGGTGAATCCATCAGGCCCTGGGGATTTTTTCTTAGGAAGTTCTTTGATGGCTTGTTGGATTTCATTTTCTGATATGGGATTATTTATTAATTCTATTTCTTCTTCTGTTAGTCTAGGCAGTTTGTATTTTTGTATATATTCATCCATATCACCTAAATTGGTGTATTTATTGCCATATAATTGGGCAAAGTAGTTTTTAATGATTGCCTTAATTTCCTCTTCATCGGAGGTGATATCCCCCTTTTCATCTTTGATGCTTTTAATTTGCTTTTCTTCCTTCCTTTTTTAAATTAGATTGACCAGTACTTTGTCTATTTTGTTTGTTTTTTTCAAAGTACCAGCTTCTTGTCTTATTTATTAAATCAATAGTTCTATCACTTTCGATTTTATTAATTTCTCCCTTAATTTTTAGGATTTCTAGTTTGGTTTTCTGCTGGGGGTTTTTAATTTGATCATTTTTGAGTTTTTTTATTTGCATTTCCAATTGATTGATCTCTGCTCTCCCTAGTTTGTTGATATATGCACTCAGGGATATGAATTTACCTCTGATTACCGCTTTGGCTGCATCCCAAAAGGTTTGAAAGGATGTCTCGCCATTGTCATTTTCCTCGATGAAATTGTTAATTGTTTCTGTGATTTCTTCTCTAACTAAAGGATTTTGGAGTATCATATTGTTTAATTTCCAATTAGTTTTTGATTTGGTTTTCCATGTACCATTACTGAACATTGTTTTTATTGCCTTGTGATCTGAAAAGGCTGCATTTATTATTTCTGCTTTTCTGCATTTGTGTGCCATATTTCTGTGACGTAATGTATGGTCAATCTTTTTGAATGTGCCATGTGTTGCTGAGAAGAAGGTGTATTTCTTTTTATCCCATTTATTTTTCTCCATATGTCTATTAATTCTAATTTTTCTAAGATTTCATTCACTTCTTTTACCTCTTTCTTATTTATTTTTTGATTTGATTTATCTAAATTTGATAATGGTTGGTTTAAGTTTCCCACTAATATGGTTTTATTGTCTATTTCTTCCTTCAATTCTCCCAGTTTCTCTATTAGAAATTTGGGTGCTATATTATTTGGTGCATACATGTTGATTAGTGATATTTCCTCATTATCTAAAGTCCCTTTTAACAAAATATAATTACCTTCCCTATCCCTTTTGATCAGGTCTATTTTTGCTTTGGCTTCATCAGATATCATGATTACCACTCCTGCCTTCTTTCTATCAGTTGAGGCCCAGAAGGTCTTACTCCATCCTTTAATTCTGACCTTGTGGGTATCAACCCGCCTTTTTCTTGAAGACAACATATGGTAGGGTTTTGGATTCTAATCCATTCTGCTATTCGTCTACTTTTTATGGGTGAGTTCATCCCATTCACGTTCAAAGTTATGAGTGTCATTTGTGGATTCCCTGGCATTATGATATCCTTCCCTAATTCTAACCTTTTCTTCTTCAGCTTTACCTTTTAGCCCAGTGATTTACTTTAAATCAGTCCCCCTTGTCCCCTCCCTTGATATGTTTCCTTTTTTAGTCCCTCCTTTTTTATTCCCTCCCCCTCCTCCCTCTCTTTCCCTCCCCTTTTGTTTTCCCTACCCCCCTCCGTCCCTTGGTTTTCCCTTCTCCCTACCCTTGTTTGGTAAGATAGCATTCAAGATCCCAATGGATCTGGGTGTTTTTCCCTCTCAGAGTTGATTTCCCTGAGATTAAGGTTAAGTAAAAATTCTCTTCCTCTCCTTTTTATAGGAGTTTCCTTCCCCTCCCCTTCCCATGTGAATCTTTGTGTGAGAAAGATTATTCTATTTGGTCTTTCTTTCCCCCCTATTTACACATTATATTTTCCCCACATGTAAGTATACATAGATTGATATAAATGTAGTCCTTATAGAAGAGAGTTTGAGTAAAAAAAGAAGATAACATTTTTCTCCTTTTCCCTTTCCTTCATATTTACCTTTTCAGGTATTCCATGCTCTTTGTTTTTCGGTGTTGAACTTTCCACAGAGCTCTGGTCTTTTCTTTGCAAAAACTTGGAAATCTTCTATTTTGTTGAATGCCCATACTTTCCCTTGGAATTATATAGTCAGTTTTACTGGATAGCTGATTCTTGGTTGAAGACCCAGCTCTCTTGCCTTTCTGAAGATCATGTTCCATGCCTTATGATCATTCAGAGTAGAACTTGCAAGGTCTTGTGTGACCCTGATTGGCATTCCTTTATATCTAAATTGTCTTTTTCTGGCTTCTTGTAGGATTTTTTCTTTTGTTTGAGAGCTTTGGAATTTGGCAATTACATTCCTGGGAGTTGTCTTTTGGGGGTTTAGTGTAAGAGGATGTTCTGTGAGCTCTGTCAGTGGCTGTATTGCCCCCTTGTTCTAGAATCTCTGGGCAATTTTCTTTGATTATATCTTGTATTACGATGTCTAGTTTGCTGTTTATTTCTGGCTTTTCTGGAAGTCCAATTATTCTTAAATTGTCTCTTCTCCCTCTATTTTCCAAATCTGTCACCTTGTCAGTGAGATATTTTATGTTCTCTTCTAATTTCTTGGTCTTTTGGCTTTGCTTTATTAGTCCTTTATTTAAAGCCTGGTTTTCCTTTTCAGTTTGGTCAAGCTGGTTTTGTAGATGCGTGAATTTCTTTTGCATTATTTCCCACTTTTCCTCCCAGAAGGCTTCCATCTTTTTGATCATTTCTGATTCATATTCTTCATGGGTTTGTGGAGAGTTTCCATTTCCTTTGGAAGGTTTTGGAGCATTTGCTTGTGTTTCCTATTCTATCTCCTCTGTGTTTTGTATTTTTTCTCCATAAAATGTGTCCAAAGTCGCCCCCTTCTTCTTGTTTTTTTTTTTTTTGGAATTTTGGGTTTTTTGTGCTTCTGTGGAGTTTGCCATCTGTATCTGAGTGGGGAGGATTAGCTTTTCTCATCTCTGTCTGGCATTCAGAGGTTTTAGCCCTAGGAAGATTGTCCTTTCTATGGCTTGGCCCTTGTTTCAGTGCCTCAGCAGGCCAGAAAAGCCATCACTCTGAGGGGGGAGGGGCCGAGGCTTCCCAGAGCTCTGAGGGCTGGTGATAGGATTAACCTCAGACTGAGTATGCCCTCAGGCAGCGACCTTCAGTGAGACCCAGATGGAAGGTTCTGGTCAGGGGTCTACAGGCTCCCCCACCCCCCTGATCTCTCTCTGCCTCCCTGCTCTCTCTGGGTGCCCCCTCGACTGGCTCAGGTTGTTTTCAGGGGGAGGCCCTCAGAACAGCCAGCTCCTGAGGCCCCCCTGCCTGCCCTGAGGTTCCTGCTGCTGCCTCAGACTCAGCACTCTGGGTTGGGGGGGATGGGTCCTGGGACCTTCCCGTTGCCTTCCCCTTAGATCCGAGTGATCTCGGGCTACAGCTCTTGGGGGGCTGTACCTTTTGATCTAGGTCCAGGAGGAGTGTTTCCAGGGTCTATTCTGCTGTTTGTTTTGAATTTCGATGCCCTAGGAGCATTCCATTTGAGATTGGTAGGGAAGGGTTTCTGGAGCTCCGAACTTTAGCTTTCTCTAAGCTGCCATCTTGACCAGAAGTCTGTCTGTGGTTATTTTAAATGAGTTATCTCTTTCTCTTCTTACAGGTATTTGTTAGTAATATATAAAAATGGTGTTGATTTATGTGGTCTTATTTTATATCCTGCTACTTTGATAAAATTATTGATAGTTTCAACTAATTTTTAGTTGAATACCTAGGATTTTCCATATATACCATCATGTCATCTGCAAAGAGAGTTTTATTATGTTTTTTTGCCCATACGGATTCCTTCAATTTTTTCTTCTTTTGGCATTTCTAATACTTTATATATGTATATATATATATATATATATATATATATATATATATATATATATATATATACTCTATTGCATTTTTGTTGTTTCCAGGATGCCTTTATTTGATAGAGAAAATATATTTTGATTATATTACCTTCTACCTTAGAAGCAATAAATGGTATTGCTTCTAAGGCAGAAAAGTAGTAAGGGCTAGGCTATGGGGGTTAAGTGACTTGCCCAAGATCATATGCCTAGAAAGTATTTGAGGCTAGAGTTGAACACAGGACCTCTAAATCTAGGTCTGGCTCTCAATTCACTGAACAACAGAGCTTCTCCTATTTAAATACTATATTAAATAATGTTGTTGATAATGGACATCTTTGTTTCACTTTTGGCCTTATTGGAAATGGGGTTGTTACTTGCCCACGATTCTTTAAAAGAATTCCTCAAGGATATTATTAAAATGGTGATTCACAGAGAGGGAAATGGTATTGCTATGAACCAACATAAGTTCAGCAAGAACAAGTCATGTCACACTAGCTACTCCCTTCCTTTTTTAATTCAGAAGATTTTCCCATGGTTACATGATTCATGATTCCTCTCCCCACTCTTCCCTCCCACCTCCTGGAGCTGACAAGCACTTCCACTGGGTTATATGGGTATCATTGTTCAAAATCCATTTCCATGTTATTCATATTTGTAGTAAAGTTATCTTTTAACATAAAAATCCTAATCATATCCATATTAAACTACATGATTAATCATATGTTTTTCTTCTGCATTTCTGTTTCCACCGTTCTTTCTCTGGATGTAGATAGCATCTTTCTCATAAGTTCCTCTGGATTGTCCTGGATCATTGCATTGCTGCTAGTAGAAAAGTCTATTACATTCAATTGTGCCATAATGTATCAATCTCTATGTACAATGTTCTCCTGGTTCTTCATCAATCCTTGGAGGTCTTTCCAGTTCACATGGAATTCCTCCAGTTCATTATTCCTTTCAATAATATTCCATCACCACTATATATAACAAGTTGTTCAGTCATTCCCCAATCGATGGATACCCTCTCATTTTCCATTTTTTTTTGTCACCACAAAATGCATGGTTATAAATATTTTTGTGCAAGTCTTTACCCTTATTATCTCTTTGGGGTACAAACCCAAAAGTGGCATGGCTGGGTCAAAGGGAAGGCATTTTTAAAAAGCCTTTTGGGCATAGTTCCAAATTGCCCCCAGAATGGTTGGACCAATTCACAACTCCATCAGCAGTGTATTGGTGTCCCAATTTTGCCACATCCCATCCAACATTTATCACTTTCCTTTGTTGCCATATTTAGCCCCCCCTTTTTTTTAACAAGGTTACTATATTGGTTGATCAAAATAATGCAACTGATAATGTATACTTGGATTTTATGAAGGCATTTGAAAAAAGTCTCTCAGATAACCTTGCAAAAAAAGGGGGAGCTGAATAATAATATGGTCAATTCAGAACTGATTGAATGGCCAGGCAGAGAATAGTGATTAATGAATTGATGTCAACCTAGAAAAAGGTTTCTAGTACACTACCTTGGGGAACTGTCCTTGGTTCTGTTCTATTCAATATACAGTATCTATCACTTGGGTGAAGGCATAGATAGCATGCTAATCAAATTTGCTGATAACATGAAGCTGTAATGGTTAGTAAACACTAGATAACAGAATCAGCATATAGGCATGTCAATTAGGTGAAGTATTATAGGAATAAATTTTAGCCACACTTGAATTAAAAAAAATATAAAGTTAACATTTATATTCTGATTTAAAATTTGCAAAAAAAAAACCATTTTATTTTATATTAACTACTCAAGTATTGGTTGTTGAAAGTAGTGCCTGATGATTTTGGAAGAAATAAATCTGGGTATAGTAGCAGCCAAAAATGCTATTCTGAACTTAGGATATATTGAGAGGGAGAGTGTTCAGAACATGGAATGTGTTAGACACACTGCATATTACTAAAGTTAGATTACAACTAGAATACTGGAATCAGTAATGGGTACCATATTTTAAGGATTTATTTTAAGAATTTAAGAATTGATCAATTGGAGTACTCAGAAGAAGGGGAAGTAGGATTGTGGGAAGATTAAAGACCCTGTCATATGAAGATTATTTGAAGGAACTAGAAATATTTGACCTGAAAAAAAGGGTGTTGGCATGGACAAAGATATTATTTCTGTCTAAGCTTTTGAAGGATTGTTTTGTAAAGGATGGAATAGGCATATTCTTTTTGACCTCTGATGACAGGGCTTGGAGCAAAATACTAGAGATACTGAGAAACAGCTTCTTGATATGAGGGAAATTTTCTTAGTAATTTTTCTCAACAATGAGATCTGTCTAAAAAGTAGAATAGACTGTAATATTAACAATGATAATTATGGTAACTAGCTTTTATATAATGCTTTAAAGATTATATAATACTTTATATATGTCATCTCATTTGATACTCATATCAACCTTGTGAGGTAGATATGGTTGTTAATCTTATAAGAAACTGAGACTAATAATGGTTATATGACTTGCTTAGTATCACAGAGCTAATAAACAGCTGAGGTCATATTTGAACTCAGGTCTTATTGAATTCCACATCCAAAAATCTATCTACTCTTTAACCAAGTTACATGATGAGTTGGTTATGATAGTGAGAGAAATTGCTGGAAAAGCCTGGAGGCGATGGAGTATAGAATATACAGAGTGGTTAGTAGTAATTATTAGACTGGAATAAATGAGGAAATAGTAGAGGATGATGTGAGAAGAGGAGAATGAACTTGGGATGAATGGCTTGACAAATAATGTTAAATTGAATCTTATGAAGTCTTTGATTCCGTCTTAAAAAAAAAAAAGTCAGAGACAAAGATGTGATGTGGCTCATTTCCTATTAGCTTTCCTAGTTTTTTTACACATTAGATTCACCCCCCTCCCTCACTCAGCTTTTGCAAAAGTTGTTGGCCATTCCAGAGAAGGTAAGTAGAGATCAAACCTCTTGAGGAACCCAACAGAAAAGTAAGGCACCCTTTTGCTATGCATTGTTGGAAGTTTACAAATTAGATTGTTCGTAATAATTTTAAAAAACATGGTAGTGCATAAAAGCAGGCAAATTTATTCTGCTGGACTAATGGAATGCTTTTTAATGGGAAAATAAAGGGGGAATGACAGCAGGGATAGAGTTTGTTTTCTATCCCTGCAGGGTTCTGGCAGAACCTTAAGTATCCTACAGCTGCTTTAGATTCAGGTGATTTTGTTTTAAAGCTTATACTATGGTGACCTGATATTATCCAAGACTCTCTTTATCATGGGCATAAAACTATACACACAATGGGGTGTACATTTTCAGTGTCATATTCATGTTAATGGGAGCCCTGGGCCTGGCCTGCACTAATGGTGTGGTGTGGCCCTGAATGCCAATTCCATCTCCCCAAGTAGCAGCAGTGATATTATCCATTTCTGCTAACAGACTGAGCTTGTCAGTTTGGAATAACTTGTTTCAGTCCCATCAGCCCTGGCTTGTATTCACTATGGAGAATTCTATTATGTTTCCAGGGGAGGGCCCGGTTCCTAGTCACAAAGGCAATTTTGCTTGCCCACCCCCAAAGCTATGGAAATCCCAAGTTGTAAATGTTAACATGTCTTTTGGCATTTTGGAGATGAAGAAAGACATTGCTGTTTGATGACAATGTGTAAAAGCAATGGCTGGTAGCTTTGCAGGACTCATTAGTTGGGTGTCCATGGGGGAATCATGTTACCTCCTAAAGCCTCAGTTTTCTCATCTGTAAAATGGGGAAGAAGATACCATTTCCCAGCACTATTACAAGGAAAGTTTTAAAGCCATGCAATTTAGTGTTAATGTCACTGTTTTTAGAGAGAAGCTCCCTCTGAATCTGAGAGTCAATTTATAGTTTTATTTTTCCAGTTTTGTAAGCCAATGGATTGGGGTTATAAGAACCCAATTCATTCTTTGGGGTGGCCTCTCAAATCAGTCTTTCTTTGACTCATTATGTCTCCACCTAGATTGTAGCCCTTATATAGTACTTTAAGACTTGTAAAATGCTTTACATATATCATCTCATTAGATACTCCTAACAACCTGGTGAGGTAGAATCTGAAACATCTGAAGTGTCTGAAAAATCTCTAAGTATAAGCCATATCTAGGTCTCTACCTAGGTGGACAAAAGGGTTCATAAGAAAGGAGAGCATTGTCCACTGAAAGAGAGCTGGATTAGGAGTCAGAGGACCTGGGTTTGAATTCTACCTCTGATAGTTACTCCCTGTGAGACTTTGGCTAAGTTATTTAGTTTCTCTGTACCTTAATTTCCTTATCTGTGAAATAAACAGATTACACTAGATGAACTCTAATGTCTCCTCAAATTCTTAAGCTCTAAACTACAATACTATAGAAGCACTAATGGTAATAATGCCTAGACTAGGGATAGGACATTGTTTGTTACACTCCACAAAAGAATATAGAAAACACATAGAAAACAAAGCAGCTCATTAAATAACCCAGGCAGCATTGCAGCCACAATCAGAGTAGCCTCTATACAATTAAAACAATTCTCCCCACTATAGTGACTCTTTTGCCGAGGTCTTACATTCCTCCAGCCTCATAGCACAACCCATGTACCAGACTCTACTCAGAATGGAAGTAAACATGTGGTCGTTAGTGGAGCTAAATGGACATTTCTAGGAATTTTCATCTTTTTTCTTCCAAGGCTTTGTTTAATTCTTCACACACATTGTATGTATCATTGAGGATTGGAATCTTATCAAAGGAGAAATATACTTTGGGCTGTGATGCAGGCAATTGTCTTCCTATTGGAGTCACACCACCAGAATAACACACTAGAAGCTGAGGGCAAGTTTCTCTTGTCTCCTCCCTGAAGCCTTAGTCCCTTTCTTCTTCTCCAGTCTCAGAGGGTGTGTGTAGTAGAGACTTACACTATTCAGGAGCTCTCTTTCTTTGCTATAAGGCTGGGTTCTGGAATTCTAAAACTCGGGATTGCTATAGAAGTGATCCTAAATAAATGCCCATTCTCTGACTCAAAGACCAAATTCTAAGGTTGAGATGCCTAGGAAATCCTCCATTGTGTGTGTAGGTATCAAGGGTTTAAGATCTCATTAACTGGATTATATGACCACTTCTCAACAGCTGGTCTGGGCCTGAGAAATAACCTCATAGTCTTATCCATGCTGGGGATAGGATTGTTTCCCTTGGGCCTTATGGGTAGAGATTATATAACCCTCAGATTTTAAGTGCCTCTATCTAGGGCAACCACGAATCACTCCTATCAATTAGTAAGGATTTTAGAGATATGTACTCTATTCCAGGTACTATGCCAGAAGCCAGTGATACATATATAAGGAATGAAGCAATCTCTAATCAAGGAGAGGCACAGTAGAGTGCAAGACTTAGGGAGTCAGGAAGATCTGAGTTCAAATCCCAATCCAGACATTAGTTGTATGAGCATGAGTAAGTCACTTAATATTTGAGTTAAGGATGGTGGATTAGAAGCAGTATTCGGCTTAACTCTCTTGACATTGCCCTTTGACTTTATTTTATTTTTAAAAAAATCTTCATTTTCTATCTAAGTAACAACTCTAAGACAGAAGGGAAAGGGTTAGGCAAACAAGGTTTGGTGATACAACTAGGAAGTGTCAGGGGCCATATTTAAGCCAAAATCCTCTCAAATTCAGACCTAGTATTCTATCTACTGTGTCACTTTTTAAAAAATCCCTCACATTCCATCTTAGAATCAATACTGTGTATTGATTCCAAGGCAGAAGAGCAGTAAGGGCTAGGCAACGAACGGGGCCAAGTGACTTGCCCAGGGTTGCAAAGCAAGGAAATGTCTTAGACCACATTTGAATCCAGGGCCTTCTGTCTATAAGTCCGGTTCTCAGTCCACTGGGTCACTAGCTTCTCTCTAGTTGGCACTTCTAAACAACATAAAAATAATTCCTCAAATAAAACTTTGGAGTGGCAGAGTCAACAAAAGTTGAGTCTGAGACATTTCTTTCTGGCCTAAAAAACTTTGGAGGTCCATAGGAGAGATCTATAACTCTAGGTTGAAGACATATATAGAATGTACACACCTGATGAATGCAACAGCAGCCACAGCAGTAACAACAGTTTTGGAAGATCTCAGAATAGAGCTGGTAAGTGGGTTAGATAAATTGTCAGAAAGACATTAAAAGGGAACCACTGCTGTAATAGGATACATTTGGAGCTGACTGGCAACACTATTTTCTTGGTCATAGTTCCAGGGCAGAGAAGAGGAGGTGTGGTTGGCCACAGAAGAGCAAGGGTCATGGTCACAGTACTAGGGATAAGAGAAGCACTAGCTCTTGAAGTTGTAGAGGGACAGGAGACCTGGTTACACTTATAGGGATGGGGAATGCTAGCATTCGCAGCTTCAGGGGAAGAGGGTACCTTCCTGGGTAAAGACCACAGTGCAGATCAGTAGTGACCATGTATGCCCCTGGATCACACTTACTTAGAAGCACTGAAGATCTGCAAAACTCCAGAATTACCTCTGAAAACTGTAGCATGAAAATGCCTGAAGATTGGGACATTCCTTCCCCATCCCCAAGTAAGCAAAGCCCAACTTTAACACAAAGTTCAAAGTCAAGAAATAGGTTGAACAAATGAGCAAATAACAAGAAAATAACTTGACCATAAAAATCTACTATGATGGCAAGTAAGACCAAGACTCAACCTCAACAGAGGATAACAACACGAAAAAGTTATAACTAATGTTCCTTAAAAATACTAATTGGATCCAAGTTTAATAAGAGTCCTGGGAAGATTTTGTGAAAGAGAGAAAACTGGTAGAGGAAAAATTGAGAAAAAGAAATGAGAATATTGCAAGAAAATTATGAATAAAAGAATTAACAATTTGGTTAAAGAGGTGCAAAAACAGTGAGAAAAATGATACCTTAAAAACAGCATTGTTTACTAATGCTAAAAGAGGTAAAAAAATTTACCAAAGAAATTAAATTCTTAAAAAACAGAATTGGCTAAAGGGAAAAAAGGTACAAAAGCTCACTGAGGAAAACAATTTTCTAAAAATGAGAACTGAGCAGGTAAAAAGTTAATGACTCCATGACACATCAAGGAATGATAAAATAAATTAAGAAGAATAAAAAAGGTAGAAGAAAATTTGAAATATCTCAGAAAAATAACTGTCCTGAGGGGCAGCTAGATGGCTCAGTGGATAGAGACCCAGGCCTGCAAATGGGAGGTCCTGGGTTCACATTTGACTTCAGACACTTCCTAGTTGTGTCACCCTAGGCAAGTCACTTAACCTCAATTGCCTAATCCTTTCTGCTCTTCTATCTTGGAACTGATACTTAGTATTGATTCTAAGACAAGGTAATTTTTTTTTAAGAAAAACAACTGTCTTGGAAAATAGATCAAGGTTAAGATAATCTAAAAATTAGAAGAGTACCTGTAAACCTTGATCAGAAAAGGAATCTAGACATTATATTTCAAGTAATTATCAAAGAAAACTGTCTAATATCTTAAATACAGAGGATAAAATAGAAATAGAAATGATCCACTTATCACTTCCTCAAATTAGATACTCAAATTAAAACTCCCAGGAATATTACAGACAAATTCTAGAGCTCTAAAGTCAAGGAGAAATTTTTGCAAGTAGCCAGAAAGAAACAATTCAAATACAATGGAATCCCAGTTAAGATCAAATAAGATCTCATGCTTTCCACATTAGAGGATCAGAGGGCTTAGAATATGATATTCCAGAAGGCAAAGGAGTTAGGATTACAACCAAGAATAATCTATCCACAAATAATGCATATAATCATTTGGGGAAAAATGAATATTTAATGAAATAGAGGTCTTTCAAACATTCTTGATGAAAAGACCATAACATTATGCATACACAAGACTCAAGAAGCATAAAAATATAAACATGAAAAAAATCATGAAGAACTGAATAAATTTAAACTGTTTATGGAACATGATTTACATAACTCCTATTTTTCATTATTAAGACAGTTAAAAAGTTTACAAAGATGTGTGTGCATGTGTTTGAGTCAATTATTTTGGAATGATCTTAAAAAAATGAAGGGACGAGGAAGGAGCACTGGGGGAAAGGGGAAAGGGAGAGGTAGAATGGGAAACATTTTCTCACACAAAAAAGGCATATAAAGAAGAGTTTTTTTTACTATATAAGGGAAAATGGGAGTCGGAGGACTGATAGACAATGCTTGAACCTTACTCATTGGAATTGATTCAGAGAGAAGATTATATATACATACTAAGTTGTGCTTTTTGTTGTTTACTCATTTCAGTAGTATCTGACTTTTTGTAACCCCATTTGAGGTTTCCTGGCAAAGATACTGGAGTTTTTTTATTTCCTTGTCCAGATCATTTTATAGATAAGGAAACTGAGGAAGACAGAGTTAAATGATCTGTCCAGGGTCACACAGTTTAGTAGTGTCTACAGCTAGATTTAAACTTAGGTCCTTCTGACTCCAGAGGTTGACATTCTACTGTGCCACCTAGTTGCCCCTCAGTTGGGTAAAGAAATGGACCTCAATCAAGTAGGAAAGAGGAAGGAAGAAGACTATAGCAGGGGATGTTAAAGAGAGGGCATCTTAAAAGAGGCAATGATTAAAAGCAAAATAATTAGGGACATACATTGTAATCATAACTGTGAATATGAATGGGATGAGCTCACCCATAAAATGGAATCAAAGAGAAGAATGGATTAGAAATAAGAATCCAATAATATCTCACCTGCCAGAGACATCCTTGAAACAGAAAGACACATACAGAACTAAAATAAAGGACTGGAGTAGAAACTAATATGTTTCAGCTAAAGTAAAAAAAGACAAAGATAGCAATCATGATCTCAGACAAAACAAAAGCAAAAATAGACCTAATTAAAGGGGGATAATCAGAGAACCTGCATTTTGCTAAAAGGTACTAGAGATAATAAAGTAATATAAAATTTTTACAAGAAATTTTTTGATAAAAGCCTTATTTCTTAAGTATATGGAGAATTGAGTCAAATTTATAATAAAAAATTGAATTGTCCCCCTTTTTCTGAGAGTTGGCATGAAGGAGCAGTGGAGAGTTAATAAGGACCTTAGGTCTTCTTGATATTACCATAGATAATGAGTAGAGTCTATATGTCAAAGAGTAACCTCATAGGAAAAATGAAAGGAATACTCTTAAAGATACTATTGAACAAGGCTTACTCAGGAAAGGATATGTTTAGAGGAGCTAGGTGACTCAGTGGATAGAGAACAAGACCTGGAGATGAGAGATTCTTGGTTCAAACCTGCCCTCAGACACTTCCAAACTGTATGACAGTGGGCAAGTCACTTAATCTCAATTGTCTAACCCTTTACATAAGCACTCTTCTGTCTCAGAATCAAAACTTAGTGTTGGTTCTAGACAGAACATAGGAAGGAGTTTTAAAAATGGATATATTCATATGTTTTACTTCAAACCATAAGAGGATTATTTACAGATGCTTTGTTAGGAAAAATCCAAGATTTTTGAGAGCATAATCATGGATGGAAGGAAGTGAGTGAGGATGTACTCATAGGCTAATTGACTTTGAAGGTCATGGTGAATTCTGGAACAGTTATTAATTGAAGCATTAAGCAGAAGAGAAAAGGGAACCAGAATATGGGAAGAATAGCACGAATGCCTCAAAGGTATGTTATGCCTTTACACAGTGTCCAGCAAAATCTTGGCATATTAATAAAGGGAAGATCTGGGATGTGACAGAAATTTTTGAAACCCATTATTTGTCTATAAATAAGTAGACATTAATAAGATAAGGCTTGGAGAATGTCGAGAAATTATGAAAAGTAAATCTTGGATTTTAGACATATATGTACAACATCAGTTTCACCTATCTCTTATAGAAGACTAAGGTTATTGTTACTTTATCTTAAGAAACCAAATAGAATGTTACAGAAAAAGAAGTTGTTGCTGATATTTTGGAGTTCAGTTAGAAAATGTCTTTCTATTAGATACTTTTCTCTATGGAATCAGAGAAAATGCATTTTTGACTTTTGATTTATAAGAAATGAGTCTGGAAAATACTGTTTTGCTTTCATGACTGGAAAGAAATTAGAGAAAATAAAAAGAAAGGAGAGGGGGAGATATTTTGCTGGGAAGCTAGTTTATCCTTCATTATATATGAATAAGATTTTTGAGAAGAAAATTTAATTAGTATATTGAGAAAAACTGAATAGTATAAAATGACATTTTCAGAAGTGAAATGAGATGCCAGAAGAGTGAGAGTTTGAAGTAAATCTGGCTTTGAGTTGAGAACAATACCATGATAGAATTTCTGGAGACCATTTTTTTTCAGCATCAAAATATTATAAATAATTATCCATCCTTTTTTTATCATTGATTTAATTTGTTAATGAATTGGTATTTAGTAATTTAATGGGTATTTAATAATAGCATATTAAGATATTTCCTGGATAGAGAAATAGTATTGTAGAAATATCTGTGCTTTTATTTCATCATCTGTAAAAGAAGGATAATAGTAGAACCTACATCACAGGGTGGTAATGAGATTAACAGTAAATAGTATATGTGAACTGCTTTAAGGAACTATATAAATGTTAGTTACTATTATTCATATTTGGTATTTCATAGACTTGGTGAAATAGGTAAAAAGATAACAGTAGTTTGAGGTAGGGGGTATCTAGTGGCTCAGTGGATAGAGAACCAGACCAAGAGTCTAGAGGTCCTGAGTTCAATTTTACCTGAGACTCTTCCTACTTATGTGACTTGGAGTAGTTGCTTAACCCCAGTTGCCTTGTCCTTCCTGTTCTTCTGCCTTGGAACTGATCAATTCTAAAACAGAATGTAAGGGTTAAAAATAGTTAGAGATGAAGATTCTCTTGTATAGGAAAAAAACGAGGTCCATTGTACAATACCCCAGATCACCAATTCACTACAAGGACAAAGTGTTAGATCCACCTACAATGCCCGTTGATGGGAGTGGGAGCCATCTAATTTATTTTGTTGTCTTTGTTGTCACAAAGATTTAACAAATGGCTCTCCTTATGTCTGTCAATGAAGGCCCAGTGCTTATATCAACATCATCCAAAAGAGAATATTTTTAAGTTCCAATCAAAAAAGTCATCTTCCTTGGCAGGTAACCAAAGGGCCTGCTTATCTCACCTGATTGTCTTTGGTATTAACCCAATAACTTGAGCACATGTGGGTTAGGTCACGGTGAAATTCTTGATCAGGCACTAATAATCTCATAATAAGTGAGATGTCCCTGGTTGGGATAAAGGGGTCTCCAATAGAAGGGTGACAAACGAAATACATCGTCAGACTTGAGACACCATTTTTTGGAGCAAAGAATGACTTATTCCTTCACTACATAAAAATAAATTTAGGCTTTCTTTACAGATTCCTTTACCATTGGTGATATCAACATTACTCTGGGGAGATTTCTACCTTGTTCTTTTCTTAGCCTCTCTTCTAAGTAACATTATGTAGGTGCATTTGACAACTTTTTAGACACTCATCCAGGGTATCGTGCCCATCTACCACTTGTCGATAAATCAGAATGAACATAACCAATGCTATCTCTAAAAAAAAAAACTTGGAAAAGCCTTATCAATAAATGATATTGTCACCACGAAAGGCATGTAGTATAAATGCATTTTCTGCCATCCATACATTAAAATCTTGCAAGAGCAGGGGAAATAGAAACTGTCTTCCTAATGGATCATAAATCTTGGAAATGATTTGAATTCATGGATTAAATGTCAACTTTGAAAGCATTTGGTGATTTATTTTGCATCTTAGAAGAAAGAACATTTTGATGGCAAATCAAATTATTGCATTTTCATATTCTGTATTAGCTCTCTTTGGAATAATAGTCTTCAAAAAATAACATGGTGCATTTATATTTTTTATTTGTTTTTCTCTTCAGCTAAAAAGGTTGTGTTTTGTTTTTTGGGATCAAGCTACTTACTAGAGCACCAGCCCTTTGGAGCTCTATATTCTGTGATCCATTGGGAGAAGGAAGAAAAAAAGTCTTAGTGTTTGAAATAACTATAGAGAATGAGCTCCATTCACAGGACCATAAGAAACTGTAGATTTTATTTCACATGACCCAATTAGGAGCACTGAGCTATTTCAACACTTGATAGACCAGTGGTTTTGTCATGAGAATACTGGCCCAAATATCACTTGAACAACTAGCATTTATTAAGCACCTATTGAGTGAGCTAGGTGCTAGAAAAACAAGGAAACGCACAAAATAGTCCTTTCTCTTAAGGGACTCTTGGTTTACTGACTTCACTAGTAAACTTTTTGAGAAATGCCAAGACTGAAAAAATTATTTCCCGGTGGCCAACTTGCATCTGAATTTCATTAATTGAGGTGGCCCTTAGATAATTCGAATCAATCTAATTTAATCCATAACACTTGGCAGTATGTACTAGAGCTTATTTGGAATTAGCCTAGACTTCAAGGATCCAGGGCCATTTCCACCCAATTATGAAAGATGGAAGGAGGCTGTAAGTAAAGAAGGATGTGGACTACAGCATAGGAAATCAAGGAGTCGAGATTTCTATTGGCTAAGATGGTGGAGTCAGATCAATATGGTGGTAGCACATTAGACTGACTACTTCAGTTCTACCATTCTGCAGTCTAAATTTCAGGCACACCTTCCCATACTTCCTCTCCTTTATTGTAGGCCAGACCTAAGTTAGACCAATCCAGCAAATTTAAAGTTTAAAATAAAGTAAGAATTTGTGCATTGTAGGATCTAGTTAAAAACCATCTGAATGTAAGGTCCTGGGTTCCAATTTGGCATCAGATACTTTCTAGTATGTGACCCAGGGCAAGCCACTTAACTCCCATTGCCTAGAACTTACTGCTCTTCTGCCTTGGAACCAATATACAGTATTTCTTCTAAGACAAAAGTAAGTTTAAAAATTTGAATTTGATTGAATTTCATTCAAATGAATTTTCATTCATTTTATGGGGCAGCTAATTAGCTTGGTAGATTGAAAGCCAGACTTGGAATTGGGAGGACCTGGCTTCAAATCTGGGTTCACTAATTCCTAGTTGTGTGATCCTGGGTAAGTAACTTAACTTCAATTGCCTTTCTTCTGTCTGTCTTAGGACTGATGCTAAGACTAAAGGTTAAGGGCTTTAAAAAAGAAAGAAAAGAAAAACCTCTTTTACTCATATGCTATTAAAAGTAGGAAGCCTCTGAAAATGATATAAAGTTGCTTCTCTTTTCCTCTTGCAGAATCAACACAGCAGACAGTAAGGAAAGTACTTCTCAGTGGGCAGAAGGGGTTACAGTGAATCTTCTGATCCCAGGCTAAGCCTTTAATATAGGAAAACCTCTGCCATCTAAAAGGGCCAGGCTAATTTACCCGCTGCTCAAGTGACTGTCCAGTACATAGAATTCTAGGTGGGGATGCTCATAGAAAAATGAGAAGAAAGAGGCAGGGGCTAAAAGGAAAATAGGAAGAAGTTGTGACTCCACACCCAAATGAGGAGGTTTAACCCCTGCATTTAGCGGCAGAAAAGCATAGCATAAAGGCCAAGCCTTCCTAACAGCCCCTATTAGAAAATAAGCTTATATCTCACATTTTCTTCAAGACAAATTCTATGTCTTTTGCTTTTTCTCACACACTTTATTCTTTCTCTCATCTCTGTGCCTTTGCCCAGGTGTGTCTCCCTTGCCTGGGGTGCCTTCCCTCCTCACCCTGGTCTCTTATAATCCAAAGTCTTCTTCAAAGCCCAGCTCAAAGTCTACATCCTCCCTATGACTTCCTGATCTGTTCTGCAGCTGGTGCCTCCTTCCAAGAATCAGCTTAGCTTATTTTTTACAGACTTAGAGTGCACGTGCTCCTCACCACAGAATGCCAGCTTCTCAAAGGTAAGAGGCATTTCATTTATTCCTTCGTGGTTCCTATAGTACTTGATATAGAATAATAATAAAAATGGTATAATAGCATAACATGAGTTAACATTTATTGTTAGCATTTATAGAGCACTTTAAGATTTGCAAAATGCTTTACAAATATTATTATTTCATTTTAGCCTTATAGCAATGCTGAGATATAGGCATTAATGTTATCCCCACATTACAGATGAAGAAACTACGACAGAAATTAAATGACTTTCCCAGAGCCACACACCTAGAAAGGGCCTGAAACTGGATTTGAATGAATATTTTTATGACTCCAGGCCAAGTGTTCTATACACTGTACTACCTAACCATCTCTAGAGTAAGCTCTTAGTAAATGCTTGCTGATTGGTCGAATAGTCCTCTTTCTCTCCCCTAACCACTTCTGTTCACGGAAAGTCAGCTTTGTTTCTCAGATGGGATTCATGTTTTGTTCCTTGGTCAGGTAGCCATGATATTACTCTGAAATAAAGGCTTGGGGAATTGAGAATGGTACATCTGTACCACTATAGTGTCAGCTCATGGAATCACAGGACCACTGATCTAAACCTAAAAGGAACCTCTGAGATCATCTAATCTAATTCCCTCATTTTATAGGTGAGGAAAATGAGACCCACAGAAATTATGTGACTTCCCCAAGAATTAAGCATCAGAGGTCATTTTGGAACCCAGGTCTTCTGATTCTGGATCCAATATTTCCATTAGATTGTCTCTTCATATTTCATACCAAACATAGAAGAGAAAAGCTACCAATTGTCCAAATTTTGGCTTTTTATAGCCCATTCCATTATGGTTTCTATGACTTCTTGAGTTTGGAATTAGTTATGAGGTGACATACTGCAATAGAATATTTGGCTCTTTGGGCAGTTTCATTTCTGCTAGACTTTTGAAGTTAATACAGGGCAAATCAAGTTAATTGCCTATGTTCTAACTCAATGAAAGTCCAAGAGGATTTTTTTTTTATCTTGGTTCTCTTGGAAGTAATAGTGATCTCTGACATTTCCACAATGTATGATGCTTACAAGCATATGTTCATGGGATTCTGAGAAGGAAAAGATCTTAAAGATCATTTCATACAACTCTCTCACTTTACAGATGAGGAAAATGAGGCTTGTAGAGGTTATTGTTTGTACTAAAAGAGAATGGGGGAGCTGGAAGGGATATAACACACCCTTACTCTAGCACCTTCACTTCATATGTAAGGATTAAAAATAATATTTCTACCCAGATATATATTTTATAATGTTTATTGACACATAAAAGAACTAAATTGAAGGAAAAAAGATGTCTATGATCAAATAGTCAATTGGTGGTAGTTCTAGGACTTAGAACAGTGGTCTCCTGATGAAGAAATGAGTGCACAAATTCTTACTAACATTCTGATTTAGCTTTATGTGAATACCTGAATGTTGTGTGATTTTGTTAGGGTGGAGAACTCCTAGATCAGTGATGGCGAACCTATGGCAAGGGTGCCAAAGATGGCATACAGAATGCTTTCAGTGGGCATGTGGCTGCACCCCTACCCAAAGTTTGTTACTAGAAAGGTAGAGGGACTCAGGTGAAGCTGCTCCCTTTCCCCTCTCTGCCATGCCTGAAGACATCTTTTCACATTCCCTGCCCTTCTACCAAGCATCCCAATGGGAACACACATGGGTGTGAAGGGAGGCTCATAGGTGGCTGGAGGGGAGCAAAGTGCTCAGGCCATTCTCCCCTCTCTTTACTTGCTAAGGACATTCCTTACATCACCCATGCCTTGGTCCAACAGTCCAATGGGACTCCCTTCCCTGTGTTGGGTAAGGGAGGACAGGGCACCCCTAAAAGGTTTGCCATAACTGTCCAAGGGGTTCCAACCATACTGGCCTCCTTGATGTTTTTCAAAAACCTCCCATCTTCATATCTTTGTACTTACTGCTTCCCCTGCTTAGAATGATTTCCCTCCTCATCCCTGTCAATATGAATCTTTGATATCCTTTTAGATGGAACTCAAGCATCACCTCTTCTAGGGGCTTTTCTTGCCCTTCCCCCAGTCTATCTTCTCTATCTAAGGCTACCCTCCAGTTATATTTATCTATATAAATATATTTATATGTTTATATATAATTTGTGTTTATGCTGTCTCCTTTAGTAGAATACAAGATCTTTGAAGACAGAGACACTTTTTGTTCTTTATTTCTATTCCCAGAACTTAGTGTGGTGCCTGGCAAATAGGTGTTCAATAAATGCATGCTGGTTAATTGGTTCTAAACTCATCCTGCCAATAAAATATATATCTAGTCTATAGCCTAGAGGAAAAGATGTAAAGAGTTGCCTAAATCACATTGTGTTTCAATGACTTGCTCAGGGTAATACAGCTAGAAATTATCAAAAGTAGGATTTGAACTGAGGTCTTTTTGACTCCAAACACAGTATTTTCTCTAATATTAATGATGTATTTATATAGTTTAACTACATTTTGGGTTAAATGGATTTTTGTGGTCTAGCCTTGGACTTAACACTATTTCCCCACAATGTTCCAGTGGAAAAAATCCCAATTTCAAGGATCAATTTAAAAATTAAAACAAAAGGCAACAACATAATAACCATCTTTTATTAATCCCAAACCTTCAGAAATTAGGGTCTATTCATTTAATAATGAAGTCACATTCTAAGTGTCCAAACTGAAGTACCTTTTAAATCATCCTAGGATGACAAAATTTTCTTTAATACATTTTTTCAGTGAATATTTGCTTTATTTTAATGATCTGAAAATAATTTATGCATGCTATCATATATGTATTATGAGTATTTGTATTCATATTCATATTATATGTGTATGTAAAGCTTAAAGTTTAAAACTGCCCTCAGATTTGGGGATATGAGAGGAGTGTGTGTGTTTATGTACATATAACTTGTCCATTAACCAGATCATCCAATTCCTTGGCCATAGGAGATAGCAGTGAGCTTACTTACTATCCTAAGCAAACTATCCTCGACAGAAGAGAACACTATGAAGCCAGGCTATCTTTAAAAGCTGGGAAAGGTAACAGAGATGAATAGTTTCATTCCTCTGTCCAAAAAACTCTCAAAGAAAAATACTTTTGAAAAATGGGATGAAATGGTGTCTAGTGATTTGGAGTTAGCTTGAGGCCAAAGTCTCTGAGAGGGTCCACTTTTGATGTGCCTCGATTAACACTCGGCATTTCTGGGACTCTTCCAATTTACCAAGTATATCCCAATTATCTGTTCCCTAATCTTTTCAATATCTCCAAAGGGCAGAGAAATGAAAAGAATTATTAACCCAAAAATACACAAGAAGGAAAGGAAGCCTTGAGAGGTCAAACAGCCAGCTTAAGAGACTGGCGAAAGAAGAGCAGAATCTCTAGACTCCTGACCTCTGTGCCACTTATGTCTTCTTTCTGAATTACTATTTCTTTCTGTGCCAATAATAGGGTGTCTAGAAGCTGAATATGTCTTAGCTTGTGTCTACATATAGCAAAGATTCCCCTAGTGAATCTTTTTTTTTTAAACCCTTACCTTCTGTCTTGGAATCAATACTGTATATTGGTTCCAAGGCAGAAGAGTGGTAAGGGCTAGGCAAGGGGGGTGAAGTGACTTGCCCAGGGTCACACAGCTGGGAAGTGTCTGAGACCAAACTTGAACCCAGGACCTCCCATCTCTGGGCCTGGCTCTCAATCCACTGAGCCACCCAGCTGCCTCTCCCCTAGGGAATCTTGATTAGAACAGATGAACAGAAATGGGGTAATTGAATTTGAGAATAAGGCAGTCTTATATTTTGATTATTGTGACAGAGATTTTTATCACTCTTATGGCCCAGTATTGATTGTGGAACAAGCAAAAGGGTATAGATCTTAGGGGTTATCTCATAATACATGGAAAGAATACTGGTTCTAGAACAAGAGATTCTTTGGCTTTGGGCACATGGCTTCTCTTCTCTAGGGTTTAATTTCTTCATCTGTAAAGTGAAGAAGTTGAATTAGATGACTTTAATGTTTCCTCTAGCTCTAACTCTACCATCAACCATGAATCCTCCCTTCAACTTGCCTGATGAGTGCACATCCATCTCTCGAATGAATGAATGAATGAAGTAAACATTTACTGAGTGCCTACACTATGTTGAACATTGAAAATATTATCTCATTTGAATGAACATCTACACTTATAAAGAAACTGATGCCACAGAATGAATTTTTTCATCTAGTTAGGCTGTGGGTTCCCCTTCATCAAAAGTCTTTAAGTAAAGGCTGGATGTCCATTTGCTGGGTTTATTACAGGCATTTTTTAAACAAACATGGACTAATATAGATTGCCAGAGAAGTTCTTTCTAATCCTGAAATTCAGGATTCTGTATATATACGTATATATATATACATATATAATCTGTATACATACAGATTCTGTAAAAGAATTAGATTCAATTTTTGAATAGTTCTAAGTAATTATTTATTCATATTTTATTATTCATTTTTAAAATTTCTTATTTAATTGTATTAAGTTAATATTATTATTATCTTTTCTTTTGTTGAACCAAAATCAGATTCCCTCTAGCTCCTACTCATTAGTACTAGTTTTGTCCTCTGGAGTCCCAACAAGTAAAAAAAAAAAAAGATACCCTTGAAACATGTAAAATTAGCTATTTAAAAATATCTTCCTTGTTCCATTTCTCATTGCTCTCCATTACCCTCTGTGATTACCTCTCACACTTGGAAGCAACAAGGTATAGGGGAGAGAATGTTGGACTTAGAGTTCAGGATGACTAGGATTGAATCCCTTCTCAGACACTTCCTCACTATGTGAATCCTGAGTCACAGAATCCCTTTTGTTGTTATTCAGTCTTTCAGTTGTGTCTGCCTCTTCGTGACTCTATTTGGGTTTTCTTGGCAAAGATATTGACATTCTTTACCATTTCCTTCTCAAGTTCATTGACAGATAAGGAAACTGAGGCAAAGAGGGTGAAGTGACTTGTCCAAGGTCACACAACTAGTAAATATCTGAGGCTTGATTTAAACTCAGTAAAATGAGTCTTCCTAACTCTAAACCTGGCAGTCTGACCATTGTACCACCCAGGTACCATACATAATTCCTTTGAACCATAGTTTCCTAAATCATATGATCTTAGACAATTCCTAGCTGTGTGACCCTTGGCACAGTGAGACTCAGTTACCTCTTATGTCTCTTTTAACCTAAAATCTATGGTTCAGGCAAATTGGAGTCATATAATTTGATTATCTCCAATAGGTTGTATAAATGACCTTCAGTAAATATATCTCCTAGAAATTTAGCTAGAGAAACCTTCAACATTAATAATGAATTCCTTATTAGATTAGGATATCCTATTACATATGATTGTGATATTTCAATTAGTCTCTTGGGACTATTGCTGCTCCTTGGGGTTCACTCCTTATTGGAATTCCCTAGGCAGTGAGTGGTGTGTTTAGGTGTGTTTGAATTCAAGAGAAAATTTTTGACTTATGCACAGATGGTTGGGTTTATTCTTGGTTGAGCATTTGGAAGTCGATCAGCCCTCCAGTTGCACACACTCATCTCTGCCATGATTATTCTGGGGGAGGGGCAAAACTTTAGAGAGAGGCATAGTAGCTTTAGCCATAGCTTATTCCAACATAAGTTCCTTTTGCTGCCTTTGACACCAACAACTAATTCCATTGAGAGCTTTGTAGTAATTTATGTTAATTTCTTAAAAAGACAAATTGATGGAAGTTATATCTAATAATACTCTCAAGCAAACTCTGAATTTCTAATTCTAAAAATAGAACAATTTGGGAACTTACTGGGTGACTTTTTCTTGTCAAGAACTCAAAACACTTTCTTCAATGGCTGCCTTACTAGGGCATGGAGACAGCATTCTTTTTCTTTTATTAAAAATTTAATCCTTGCCTTCTGACTTAGTAACAACTCTAGAAAAAAGAGCAAGGGCTAGGCAAACATAGTTAAGGGACTTGTCAAAGGTCACACATCTAGGAATTGTCTAAAGCCATATTTGAATCCAGGTCCTTCTGACTCTAGGCCTGGTGCTCTATCCACTAAGCCATTTTTCTGCCCCTAATGGCATTCATTTCCAAAGGTTATGGTAATAGATCATGAGACTTGCAAAGTCATGGCACTTAATAAACACAAATTTTGGAGTGGGAAGAAACCACATTGGTTTAGATTGGTATAAAAGCAGAGTTAAAGGAACCTCAGAGGCCATCTACTTCAATAAGTTACAAGGGTAAGTGATTGTTTTTATCAGCTAGCATTTATATATATATATATTTTTAAAAAACCCTCACCTTCTGTTTTGGAATCAATACTGTATATTGGTTCCAAGGCAGAAGAGTGGTAAGGGCTAGACAATGGGGGTTAAGTGACTTGCCCAGGGTCACAGACCTAAGAAGTGTCTGAGACCAGATTTGAATCCAGGACCTCCTGTCACTAGGCCTGGCTCTCAATCCACTGAGCTTCCCAGCTGCCACCTATATAATGCTTTAAGGCTTATGACGTGCTCTATACATTTTCCTTTGATCCTAACCAAACCCCGGGAAGAAGAAACAGAGGCTGAAAGTAGTTATGTGATTTACCCAGAGATCCACTTCTAGTAAGTGTCTGAGACAAGATTTGAACTCAAATCTTTCTGATTCTAAGTCCAGTGCTCTTCTCCACTGTGCCCTTTAACTGCTTCCTGTGTATAGTAGAAACAATATAGGAAAGTGCTTATAATGCATAGATCCTATAAGATCTTTTCCAAGATGTCTAGTGTTGGTGATCTACATCAGTAGTGGCTCCCAAATTGATGGATGCTTGGATCTCTTTAAGTAGAATGGGGAAAATTTGAGTACTTCTTTGAGGTTGAGGACAGGAATCATGTTACTCTTATACAGATGGAAAATCAGAAGCATTGAGTGATAAGAGACTCAAGAGCCTTGTAGTTTTTAGGGGAGAAACAAGGAGCAGAATTTAGACTTAACAAGAATAGAATTGAGGGGGCAGCTGGGTGGCTCAGTGGATTGAGAGTCAAGCCTAGAGATGGGAGGTCCTGGGTTCAAATCTGGCCTCAGACACTTCCCATCTGTGTGACCCTGGACAAGTCACTTGACCCCCATTGCCTAGCCCTTACCACTCTTCTGCCTTGGAGCCAATACACAGTATTGACTCCAAGACGGAAGGTGAGGGTTTAAAAAAAAGAATAGAATTGAGTCAAGATGCAAGACCTCTTCTGAATCCAAGAGGCAGAGTCACAGGGTCAAGGCATTCAGATGGCAGGCGAAGATGGTGGGTGGACAAACTCCATATGGGCACAGTGCAAATAGGACTTTTGGCTTCAACTGGTGTTTTCAGTCTCACCCACACACTCCATCTGTGTGTATTATCTTAAAAATGAAGCCCAATCTAAACAGATCCTTATAACCACATTGCATTTAACAGCTTCTGCTTATTACATGGTAGATGCACAATAAACACAGATGTCTGATGGCGCCTTTTTTCACACCTGCTACCTCTTAGAGTTTCATTAGAGGAGAGTAATAGTAATGAGAAGTTCTTGCTTTTATACATCCTCTGCTGTAGGCTTACATAGTTGTTACAGCATTTTCCTCTCCAGCGTGACATTCTATACTCATGAGAACACCACGAGGCAAAGACAATACCACATGCTCCCCATCCCCATTGTCAAGTATGAAGACTTAAGCTCAGAATGGTTAAATGACTCGTTTGAGGTACCAGAGTTGGTCAATGGTACAGCTAAGACTAGAACTCAGGTCTCCTGACTTCTAGACTATTTAGTAATCCACATTGAACATGGATGGAATAAATGGAAAGGACCTCTACCTACTGTTCTAGTCAAGTCAACAGGCATTTATTGAGGTCTTATGTGCCAGACACTGTTAATCATTATTAAATGAGATATTGTATTTTCTTCCATGGGTCACTAGCCTAGGAGAGGTGCAAAATAAATACTGCAGGCTTTATGAATTTAATATAAATTGTACCCCCTTATTCTGGGTGAAAAAACATTTTTGGAATATCAGCCCCACCCTTTGGGCGTGCATTCATTCTATGGGAGGACCGCTAGAGGTCTTGTGGCTCTTTGGATCCTGGAAGAGGCTGGCCCCAAGTCCCATGTCACTCCTGGGCTCTGACCTGAACTGATGTCAAGTCTGTCCAAGCAGAGAGACTCAGAAGGAGTGATGTGACTGGCTTTATAAGAGGCGGTGGAGAAAGAACTGTCTTTTTTGGGCTGGAGGGGATTGTGACGGGAGGAGACTTGCTAGCATAGCCACTCTGGTTGGCGGACTGCAGCAGCCTGGCAAACTGAGATCAGTTAGGTGCAGCCAGGTGATCATGTGGCTTTCTTGCTTTCTCTTTTACTAATAAATAATTATAAATTAATATAAAGTCTCCAAAGAATTTTAATTATAAAATGGACCAAGAAGAAAAGGAAGAAATAATCTAAAGGGACACCTCAGAAAATGTAATTATAGTGTAAAGATTTAAAAAGGATAATTTTGGGGTCTTTATGCTTTTGGGAGAGATTTTAGAATTACATGTCATTGTCATATTTATTTGTCATTGATGATATTCAATGAGATTCAATGAAACATTTTTCACTGCAGGAAGGGCTACTATTGTGTACCAGTCAGGTATATGCTAGATGCTAGGGTAGCAAGGAATAGCTAGGAGGGCAGCTAGGTGCAACAGTGGATGGAGCACTGGACTTGGAATCAAGAAGACTTATCAGGGGGCAGCTGGGTAGCTCAGTGTGTTGAGAGCTAGGCCTAGAGACGGGAGGTCCTAGGTTCAAATCTGACCTCAGACACTTCCCAGTTGTGTGACCCTGGGCAAGTCACTTGACCCCCATTGCCTAGCCCTTACCACTCTTCTGCCTTGGAGCCAATACACAGTATTGACTCCAAGATGGAAGGTAAGGGTTTAAAAAAAAAAAGAAGACTTATCTTTATGAGTTCAAATTCAGCTTTAGACACTTACTACCTCTGTGACCCTGGGCAAATTGATTAATCAGATTTGCCTCAGTTTCCTCATCTGTCAAATGATCTAAAGAAGGCAATAACAAGCCCCTCAAGCATAATTGTAAAGGAAGCACCAAAAGGAGTCATGAGGAGTTGGACGTGACTAAAATGACAGAACAATAACAACAAAGGGTAAAACCGGAGAACCTCTGAGGACCCTTCTAATTTTGAGAATATATATTCTGAAATGCTCCATAAGGATTAAGAAGAATGAAAACCGAGAAGAAGCGATTTAATTTGGCAACTTAGAGATATCGATGGCCCAGGAGAAAAGAGCTTCTTTGAAAAAATATTTTATATTTAAGTACAAAGGCTTTTCCTCCTCCAACACTTCCAAGTATGTGTTCCCAAATGGAGAAGCCTTCATTGTGGAGATAGGAATTGTGATAAGTCCTGAATTGGGATTTGGTTAGACAAAAATATTTAATATCAAATGCCTGAGAAACAAACTAGGGGTCTTGTGACAGTAGTTGGAAATCCAGATTCAGAGTGCAAACTGGAGTCAGAAAGCCCTGAGTTAAGTTGGATTCAAGTCCCAACTTTAGTAACATTTTGATTTTATGACCCTACAAGATTTACTTCTCATAACACTAGGAATTCTTTAAGATTATAAACAGAGGAGCTATGCATTAGTAGAGAGAATTTTCTCCTTTCTTCCTCCTTTCAAAGAAATTATAACCTCAAAGCCTAAATGGTGACCAACTCATATCTCTCTAGGGATGTTGAACAGAATGAAAACTAAGCGGGGAATTAATGAGATATTCCTGGGGTCCATAGAAAATACAGGAGGTGACCAAGTTCAGCAAGCTGTTCTGGATCAATATGGGGACAGTCTGCCCCCCCCCCATATTTGTACCCAGAAATAAGACTTTTAAGTACAACTTGTAACATCCCAAGACATCTCACCTGATGAAGTCCACACCACTGGAACACATCGAACACAAATTAAAAGGTCAAAGTAGAATTCAAAAGTCAAATATATCCTGGATTTCATTGAAGTGTTTCTTGATGATGTCTCATCACTTGCTTTTGCCCTTTTAAAAACAAAACCAAATGCCAGATGAGATTGATATTGGGTGTGGGTGAGTGTTCCTAGTGCCTGGAGGGTTGGCTTTGGAGTAAGAGAGATCTAGGTTCAAATACTGCCTTAATACACACTGGCCATGTGACCCTGGGGAAAGTTTTATGTTGCAGAACAAGATTACATCACAGGTCAGGACAAAACAATAACAAGTCAGATAATTCAGGAAGGAGAAAGGAGGAAACAAAGACTTTTTGGAATCCTCAAATTTTGTATAAGAAGACTTATTAGAAACTTTTACTATATCTGAAAACAACAAACCATTTTAGAATCTATTTGTTATGATGTCTCTTATCTGCCTTGCTTTCCTTTAGAAAACTCCTTATTTTTTCCAGTTATTATTTGTACCCATATTGTCATCTCCATTCTGCCAAAAAATCATGTGCTCTTCCTTCACCTTTCCCCTCCTAAAACCTTTGCCACTCCTCACATACTTTGCTACTCATCTGTTAGCACAGATGGTGTCTGCCTGTTGACCAGGTGTTGATTCATTTTTTCTTATTCCTTTCTTTGCTTTGAGTTATTTAGATTAATTGCTTATCAAAATAGTTTATTTCCTTTTTAAGTTTTTATAGTGGTAAGGTTCTTTTAAATTCCTCCTTTTTATTCATTTTCCTAAAATATTATCTTTGCTGAGCTGTATTTGATCATCTCTGGAGAAATAATGGGCATGGAAATAATTAAGAATGAGTCTGTCAAGGAAGTATAAAAGGGCTACCAGCCTATTCAGACCAATTCCTCAAGATGCTCAATGAATCACCCAATCAAGAGTCAAAGTAAGAATGGAGAATCAAGAATCTTTGTGAGGTGGTGGCAAGAGCAAGCAGAATCTTGAACACTGTCTCTTCCTCTTACAATAGCTGAAAGCCAATTTACTGCACTTAGAGATCAGAGAGTTCTAAAAGGGTCATTTGAGTTAGAACTAGAACAGAATTAGTCCTACTTAACAGATAAGGAAACATGCTAAGAGAATTAAAATTATTTGTCCACGATAATGCAAGTAGTAAATGGCAGGGTCAGAGTTTTATACTAGGTCCTCTAACCTCAGATATTATTTTCTTTCTAGAGAATCTTGAATACTAAAAGAATTGGGAACCAGCAGGGACCAGATGAAATTGATTATTTTAACTATCTCATATACATACAATTCATCCTATTACCAGATGTTTATTAAGTACCTATTATGTGTTAGCTATGATGAATTCAAGATAAAAATGAAATAGGTCCTGCTTCTCAAGGGATGTAGAGCCCTCTGCCATCTTGTTGTAACTTGAATCAAACCATCCTTTCTACCTCTCATTATGGACATAATAATCAAAGCAATACTGCCCTAATTTTTGGAAAGTATTTCTTATTAGACTGATTCATGGCTCCACTTAACAATCACTTCATTCCCAAAACTTGTCCTGAATACCATTTGCCTAAGAGTGTAACTACTCTCAATTGGAATGTAAGTTGCTTGAGGGCAGAGCCAATCTCTCTTTTGCATTGGTATCCCTTCTTTCCTCATTGAGAAAGCAAGGAATTTGTTGTAGTTTATACATTGCAGTCATTCAAAACTAATTTCTATATTAGCAATGTGAAAGAAAACAGATAAACCCTACCCAGAAAATAAAGTAAAAAAAATCAGTATGCTTTAATCTGTATTTAGACTCCATTAGTTCTTTCTTGGGAAGTATATATTATTTTTCATCATAAGTTCTTTGTGTGAGGTGATACTTGTATTGTTTTAATTTGCATTTTTTAATCAATAGCAATTTAGAGCATGTTTTATGTGACTAGGAATAGCTTGAATTCTTCATCTGAAAATTGCCTGTTCAGATCCTTTGAACTTTGGTAAATTAGGGAATAACTTGTATTCTTATAAATTTTACTCACTTCTGTATAAGGCTTTTATCAGAGAAATGTGCTATAAAATTCCATTTATTTTCTGTTTTTCTTCTAATTTTGGCTGTACTGGTTTTGTTTATCCAAAACCTTTTTAGAGGTGGAGTCCAAAATGGCCATTTAGAAGCAGTGAAAGTAGAGTCCTCTGGGAAAACCCTTCCACACCAATCAAAAACAAAGTGCTTCAAGGGGGACATAAAACCAAATCCAACAACAGGACAGAACCTGGGGACCCTTTTGCTTGATTCAACTTAAAAGGTATGGAGAGAAAGTTGAATTCTTGGGTTTAAGGAAAAGAGGGAAGGTCCCAGGGCCCCTCCCTCACCTACTGCTATGAGACTCTGCAGTTGCTGGGATCTTGGGGCCAGGGCTTCAGCCTAGAGGGAATGCCTTGCTACAATAGCTACTGGAGGCTCAGGGCTCTGACAACACCTGGCAGGGAGACAGCTAGAAGAGAGGGGCAGAGAGGATGGCAGCCTGGTTGAAGCCTTCAGCCACCACACTCCATCTCAGGCCTCTGCCTCTGGAGGTTTTGACCTCAGGGCACATCCAGCTCTGCAGATGAGCTTGATCCAGCTTAATCCTGTCTATCAGTAGTGCAGATAAGAAGCCCTCAGAAAATAGTGTCTTAAAAGCCAGAATTGACCAGTTTGAAAATGAGGAAAAGAAAACGAAAGGTGATCTACAAACAGACTAAAAAGAAAAGGATAACTAAAAAGCCAAGGATGAAATTCAGTGTTTGAAAATTAGAATCCAACAACTAGAAGCAAACGATTGACAAGACATTAAGAGTCTATAAAACAAAATTAAAAGAATAAAAAATGATGAAAATATGAAACATCTCATTGATAAAACAACAGACATGGAAAACAGACCCAGAAGAGACAATTTAATAATTATTGGACTACCAGAAATTATGACAAAAGAAAAAGCTTGGACATCATTCTACAGGAAGTTATCCAAGAAAACTGTCCTGACATTTTTGAACAAGAGGGTAAAATGGAGATTGAAAGAATCCACAGATCACCTCCTGCATTAATAATCCCCAGTTGACAATGCCCAGGAATGTTATAGCCAACTTCAATATTTCTCTTCTTTGCTCAGAATAACCCATAATCTCCTGGTGCTAGAGGGAAAAATTATATTCACAGTGTTAGGCATAGCAAAGCTGAACTGGTATTTCTATGCCTGAATACAAACATACATAGAATTGATGGATTTTTTTTTCCAATCTAATCCTACTATGTTCTGTGTACACTGTTTTAAATAGTATACAAAGAAAGAAAATGCCTGTCTTATGTATAGCCTTGAGGACTATATATTCAGTGTGATAGTGTGGAGAGCAGCCAATGCAAAGACATGGAGTTGGGAGATGGAGAGGGTCTTGTGTAAAGAATAACAAGAGAGCCAGTTTGGCTGGACTATAGACTGTGTAGAAGAGAGAAACATGTTCTAAAGCTATAAAGACAGGAAAGGAGTGGGTGGTGGAGAGCTTTACATCAGAATGATCCTTGCCAACAATGAGGTCTTGGAAATCATCCAGTCCAATATCCTTCCAGCTGTGCTGGACAAGATGTACATGGATGACAGCTGGCAATAGGACATGGAAATAACTTCTATCAAGCAGGACGGAAAAGAGTTTTGGTTTAGGGTGCAGATTGGTGGAGAGGGAAAGGAGAGGGAGAAAGACACTAAAAAATATCCCAAAACTTAGGTGATGATTATGAGAAAGCAAGACTGCGGCTTACTTAGATCATGGAATATGTGCAACCTAAGGTTCAGAAACAGACCTGCACACATGGATGAAGCTTTGAACCATAGGGTAGGTTTGGACAAACTCACAAAGGGCTGAGGGATCATATTGTAAACCATCCTCAGCAGCATATTTGACTGCTGTTTGAGGAGATAAACCATAGAGACATCTAAGAACAAGAAGGATGATGTAGCTAAAACTTAATTAACATCTAATATGTGCCAGACATTAAGTCCTTTAAAATTTTTATCTCAGTTGATTCTTATAATGATCCAGGAAGGTAGGTGCTAGTATTATTCCCATTCCATAGTTGAAGAAACTGAGGCAGACAGAGATTAATTAAATTGCCCAGGATCATACAATGAGTAAGTGTCTGACATCATATATAAACTTAAGTATTACTGACTCTATAGTGACTAGATGGCTTAGTGGATAGGACTCTGGGCCTGAAATCAGGAAGACCTGAGTTCAAATCTGGCCTCAGACACTTAGTAGCTGTGTGGCCTTGGGTAAGTCATTTAACCTCTATTTGTCTTAATCCACTGGAGAAGGAAATGACAAGCCACTCCAATATCTTTGTCAAGAAAATCACATGGACAGTGTGGTCTACCGGGTCGTGAAGAGCTGAATATGACTGAATGTCAGGCTCAGCATTCTATCCACTGTGTCACCCACCTACAAATGAACCTGAAAGTTGGAAAGGAAATGTCTAGTGGTGTCAGACTCAAATAGAAATGGACCTTTGATGCCTCATATTGACTTAGAAAACCACAAATTAATATTTTCTATGTAACAGTGCAATTTAATTATTTTGTTAAATATTTCCCAGTTATATTTTAGGGTTTTTTAAGCTACATTTGAAACCCTGCCCTGAAGAACAAATTTCTTATTTCCTTCTTTTCAAGTTCAAGGATTAACTGAGTAAAATGCTGGTATATATTTAGATGGCTATGACTATAAAGTCATGAATGAACATCCCAGGGTTGAATCTCTATGAAATTTGAAATGGCATTCTCTTCACTGTTTATATTGAATGATGGTATTCAAGGCATTGCAAATAGAAAAAAGAAATTGATTCTGTGAATAGCAGCCCTTCCAATTAGCCCATTGTGGATCAGGTAGGTGGCTCAGTGGATAGAGAGCCAAAGTTAGACCCTGTCTAAGGGTCTTAGGTTCAAATCTGGCCTCAGACCCTTTTTAGGTGAGCAAGTCACTTAACCCCAACTGTCTAGCCCTTATCATTCTTCTGCCTTGGAACCAATATTTAGTATGAATTCTAAAGCAAAAGGTAAAGGATTATAAAAATTTAACCCGTTTCTCCCTAAACATCTCTGAATCTCCTGTAGCATGTGCCTGACTAAAACTGAAAAGGCAGTGAAGAGCTCTTTTAGGACTGATGCTTGGGTTTGCCATCATAGTGGTAGTCTCTCGGTGACCGAGAATGACGATTGTCTTTGTGCAGTTTCATCTACGGTGTACCCTCATGTGGCTTTGGAGTCCAAAGGCTGAGGCGCACAGTCTGTGGCACATGGGGCCTGGGACGCCAGTTGTTATGGGAGGTGCGGTTGTGGCTCATCTTCAAAGGTGGTGGCGGCATGGTGAATGTGGGCTTGCCAGCTCCTTCTGTCAGAGGCAGCGAGTTCTAGTTGCTTTGGTGTCATGCCAGCCCACTTCAAGTTGGACTTTAGCTGATCCTTGAATCTTCTCTTTGGTCGGCCTTGTTTCCTGAGTCCGGCTGACAGTTCACCATAGAATACCTGTCTTGGTATTCGCGGTGGGTCCATGCGGATGACGTGTCCAGACCATCGTAGCTGGGTTTGGAGGACCAGGACTTCAATGCTGCTGGAGTTGGCTCTGTCGAGGACTTCCTGGTGGGTGATTCGGTCCTGCCATCGGATCCTCATGATTGACCGGAGGGAGCCTTGGTGGAATTGCTCCAGCTGCTTCATGTGCTTCCGGTACAGTGTCCATGTCTCGCACCATACAGGAGCAAGCTGAGGACCCTGCGTTGTACACTTTGAGCTTCGTCGCAGTGCTTACACTGCTGTGTTGGAGGACTTTGGAGCGCAGCCGCCCGAGTGCCTGGCTGGCCTTTTGGATCCTGGCATTAATCTCATGGTCTAGGGACCCGTCGTTGGCGATGGTGCTGCCCAGGTACTTGAAAGTGTTGACGTTAGAAAGCTGCGTGCCGTCGATTGTAATGCATGGCTGGTTCGTTGGCCTCCCTGGGGCAGGTTGGAACAGCACCTCTGTTTTGCTGAGGCTGATAGTCAGGCCAAACAGTTTTGTTGGGTGGAGAACCTGTCCTCAATGGTTTGGAGATGATTTTCTTGGTGGGCCATGAGAGCACAGTCATCTGCAAAGAGACTTCCAGGATGAGTCTCTCTGTTGTCTTTGTTTTTGCAGTCAGGCGGCGAAGGCCGAATAGTGAGCCATCCAGTCGGCATTTGATGTAGATGCCCAGGTCTAGATCCATCACAGCATGTCGTAATACTTGGGTGAAGGATAGATTGAATAGTACTGGAGCGAGGACACAGCCTTGTTTCAAGCCATTGGAGATGTTGAAGCGATCAGAAGTCTGTCCACCAGATAGGACTTCCCCTGTCATGTGGACATGAAAGAGCTGGATCAGTTTGATGAATTTTGCTGGGCAGCCGAGCTTGCTGAGGATCACCCACAATGCGTTCCTGTTCACTGTGTCGAACGCCTTTGTCAGGTCTATGAAGACAATGTAGAGACTCGGGTTCTGCTCAAGGCATTTTTCCTGCATTTGCCTCACCATGAAGACCATGTCGATGGTGCTGCGATCTGGTCGGAAGCCACATTGTGATTCAGGCAGGTTCTGCTCTGAAACAGATGACAGGAGTCTGTTGAGTATAACACGGGCGAGGATCTTTCCAGCAGTGGAGAGTAGTGAGATGCCTCTGTAGTTGTCACAGGCTGCTCGTGAGCCTTTGTTCTTGTATAGGGCTATGATGGAGGCATCTCTGAGTTCTGGGGGCATGTCTTCCTCTTCTCATATGCTGGTCAGCACTATGTGGAATGCCTGGAGCGCCTTTCCATTTAAGGCCTTGTACACCTCGGTTGGGATCCCGTCTTTACCGGGTGCCTTGCCTGCACTCATTTGTTGAATGGCTTTTTGGACTTCCTCTATTGAAGGAGGGACATCAAGTTGTTCAATGGTGCAGTTTTGGGGGATCTAGTCAAGGGAGCTTTGGTCGACTGAAGAGGGTCGGTTGAGAAGCTGACTGAAGTGTTCTTTCCACCTGTTGCTGATACCTTTTTTATCTTTTATGAGAGTGTCACCTTCAGAGGATAGCAAGGGAGTGGTGGTGGGTTTTAATGGCTCATAGACAGTCTTGAGGGCACTGAAAAATTGTTTGTAGTTTTTTGTATCAGCAAAATGCTGGATTTCTTCTGCCTTTTTTTCCCACTGTCGGTCTTGCATCTTCCTGATCTCACGCTGTGCCGTGGCTTGGAGAGACTTGAATCTGTCCTTTTTAGGAGCAGAGTTTGGGTTATTTTGCCACTCCATAAAGGCTTTGTTCTTCTTGCTCAATAGGTCTTCAATAGCAGTGTTGTTCTTGTTGAACCAGTCCTGGTGGTTGTGTTGTTTTGGGCCTAGGACTGCCTTTGATGTTTCCTTCACTGCGTCTCTGAACTGGTTGCATTTCTCGGTTGAGCTTCCAGTGAGTGGTCCCTTGGCAGACAGCTTGTCTTCCAGGCAGGACTGGAATGTTTGCAAATAAGATGGATCTCTAAGATGACTCACATTGTAAAATGCGCGAACTGTCTGGGCACAATTTGGATGGCGAGGCGCAATGCACATTTGAAGAGTCGCTTTAACCAATCAGTGGTCTGTCCAGCATTCAGTTCCTCTCATGGCTCTGGTGATCTTTACATCCTGGATGTCTCGCCGGCGTACAATGATGTAGTCAATGAGATGCCACTGTTTTGATCTTGGGTGCATCCACATTCTTTTATATTTGTTCGCCATTCTGAACACAGTGTTCGTGATGGTGAGTTCGAACTCTGAGCATTTGCTGAGTAGCAGTAGGCCGTGGTGTTCATTTTGCCCATGCTGTGTTTGCCGAGCACTCCTTTCCATCTTTTATGGTCCTGGCCAACGTGGGTGTTGAAGTCTCCCAGTAGTGTCAGCTTGTCATTTGTGGGCACTGAGTGCAGGACGGCACTCAGGTCAGAGTAGAACTGCTCGATGGTCTCCTCTGTGCTGGTCAGTGTTGGGGCATATGTGCTGATGATTGTGGCATACCGGTCTTTGCTGAGAGGCAAACGGATCTTCATGAGCCTCTCGCTGATGCCCACAGGCAACTCTGGCAGCTGTTTGAGCAAACTGGTCTTGATGGCCAGGCCAACACCGTGGATTCTGTCTTCCTTTGAGGCTCTACCTTTCCAGAAGAAGGTGTATCCAGTGGTGGGTTCTCTGAGTGATCCCTCTTCTGGTAAGCATGTTTTGCTTAAAGCTGCCATGTCGATATTATATCGCACCAGTTCTTTACCGATTAGAGCTGTTCTTCTCTCAGGTCTTGGGGTATTCTCTCTGTCAAGTAATGTCCTGAAGTTCCATGCTCCTAGTAGGAGTTTCTTTGTATTTTTTCTTTGATTTCAACTGCTTAAAGGGATGACCCGCCAGCCGCGGTATGCTGACCGTGTGTTTGTAGGGCAGGCAATGTTTGGGACACCTTTTCTAGTCCCCTCCCTTGATTAGGGTGAGCAGTGCTGTCCTAGAGAGGGCTTCTCAGTCGCCCAGGATGCTGCTGAACGTCCCTGCTGCCCGCAGGGCCGAGCGACCACTGGTCCATGGGCCGCCTACGTGCAGGATCGTGACTACAAGTGCCAGTGGTCACCTCCACCTGTTGCATCGCCACTCCCCCATCGCCGCAGGTCTTGAAGAGGGTGGACGGGGTTAGGATAGATGAGTGTGCACAAAGATACTTCTGCGTGAAGGAGATTTAAGTGGAAAAGCCGATGCACAGAGACAGTCCCACTCTCTCGGCGTTGGAAGTCTGGGTCCAGTGGCACGCAAAGTCGTTACACCTGGAGACTTCCTCAGCTGCATTGGATGGCTGTGTTGTCTTTTGTGCTCCAACACGCCCTGAGCACTCCACAGTGCTTTGCTGTCGCCCTCTCAGCCTTTGGACCTTCTTATTGGTTTCTTCCGTCTGTTCCGCCGAAGCAGTCTTCACATGCTGGGTGAGCAAAGCCCTGGTTCACCAGGGGTCAACGACCCGATGGCTACCCTCACAAGGTTTAGCCGGCCTGTCGAAGCCGTTGCCTGGGGTCTGGCCGCTGCCACATGCTAGCAGCTACTGGGAGCCACAAGTGAGAGCTGGGTGTCAGGTGGGGGTCAGAGGCTGGAGAGCTGCCCTAGGAGGGCATGACAAGCCCTCCATACCAGAGATATTACCCCTCCCTGAGCACCCCATACACCACTCACACAAAATCCATATGAGTATTACTGGGAAGAACTCTGATTGGATTGTAAGAGATACATTATAGGAATATTTGAGATTAAATAGGACTACTGATATCTGCCAGTGGCAATACTTCAAAACAGGACTCCCATTTAATTAACATTCTCATGTCTTTAATGATGCTAATCTAAAGCAACGACATGAATTTCTTTACTAGATTAGGCAAATAAATTAGGCCGCCTGTTAGCCACACAAGGATGGGTCTTACTTTGAGATTCACCCCCACCATTTATCAATCAGCCTAACCATTGGCCCAGACTCAGGCCTCCTTTAGCTGTGTTGCAGGGATTGGGAAGAAATAGATTTCAAATGCCCTGTGGAAGTTATCGCCAAGGTTTCTGCTAGAGATTCCTCTGAAGATACTCTCTTGGAGAGAAGGGCACCCAAAGAGGCTCTCTTTATGTATAGACTCATAGTATAATGAATGGATGAAAAAACATTATTAGGGACTTACTCTGGCAGATCCTAGAGATGTAAATATAAGCAGACAAAGCAGATATTGCCCTCAAGGCACTTAAATTCTAATGGAGGAAGACAACCCATTAAGGAGATGGAGTGCATGATGAGGAGGTGTGTGCGTAGAGGACTGAATATAGCATTGTGGTTTAGAAATGTCTGGGAAATGAAGTGTTAGCCTGATTCTGGGAAAGATGAGGCAAAAGTCAGTCATCAGAATATAAGCATTGATTTAGCCATATTGAGATGTAATTTTATCTAATCTAATTTTCCCATAGAGGAAAAGACAACTTGGAAGCGCAGAGTTATTCTGAAAATAGAGGAGGTCAGCCACAGATGACTGTTTTGAAGCATTTCAAGGAGATGCCTGATGAGGAGAATTGTAATCCTATCAAAGATTAGGGAACTGTAAGGCTGCCAGGAAAAAAAAAAGCAACACTCTCTCTTCTTTCCAATAAACCTCCATCTGGTTTGAGGTAACAAGAAAAGACTTGGATTTCAACTGGGAGGGTATTTCTGAATACTGCTCTCAATAAGAAAATGGGTCCAAATTAGAGCCATTACCTTTACATGCATGTAACCCTAATAGGTATTTTAACAAGCCTGGAAAAAATAATGTTGGGAGGGTGGATCTGGCTTATATAGGTGGGAAAACAAAACCACTTTGGCAATAATTAATCAGGAATGAAGCCATAAGAGGCTGTGTTATTTGGTGCAATAATCACAAATCTGAGAGCCAAAAGATGTGGATTCAAATCTTGTGACCATTTGCAAGTCATTTAACATCTCAGAGAGTATTGGCTTATCTATAAAAATAAAGCCCATAATTCTTGTAGTATAACAGGTTTGTTGTGAGGGAAATGCTTTTCTTCAAATATTAAACTGTATACGTTACTGGACATGGTAGTACACCCTATAATCCCTGCTTCTGTGAAGGCCGAGGCTTGTGTCCTGCTTGAACTCAGGAGTTCTAAGCTATAGTAGAGATAAAGGTACCTCACTTTCATTGACTGATCTATTTGCTGTTTAACATACTCAACATTTTCTCTTCTGCCCTTGTGTCTTTGCATAGTTTGGCCCCATCATTGGAATATACTTCCTCTTCACTTTTGCCTGTTAGAAGACTTAGCTTCTTTCAAAACATAACAGAGTGCTCCCTGTTACATGAGACCTTTCCTGACCAGCTTGCTCCCAGATATTAGGACTTTCCCCAAGAAATTAACTTGTATATTTTTGTTTTTACTGTTTAAAAATATACATATATATGTATATCAATCTTTATTAGCATTTAAATATATTAAAAATGAATACAGTAAAAGCAGGAATTTCATTTATTCCTAGGAAGACTTGATAAATTCACAGAAATGGAAATTTACATGAATCAATATCTCTTTTGCATTTGTGCATCTCTTTTGTATTTTCTTATTTGTGTATACATTATTTAACTTAATAGAATGTGAGCTCCTTGAGGAAAAGGAATTTATAATTTGTGTCTTTGTATAACTAGTGCCTAGCATAGTTATCAGGCACATAATAGACACTTAATAAATGCTTGTTGATCGATCTGATTTTAGTTTTTGGTCTAGATCTCTGTTTTCATGGGTATAGGAATTTTCCCCTGAGGAAATTATGCCAATGAAGATTGAAAATATTCTGCAGTGGGGAGAGAGTTGATTAGGGTATAAGAGGATAAGTGACTTCTTTAAGAGGTTAAGTGAGTCTTAACTGATTGACTCTTTGGAGAGAAATGAAAAACAACTTACATCTTCACAGGTTTAATTATATTGTCATAAAAATTAAAACTTATTTCTTATAAAGCCACTGTCCATGTCATGATCAATGTCCATTATTTTCTTGGTAGCATGGAATTGGGAAGGAATTAAATAAATTTGTGATTAGAGTAAGAGATTGGAATCAGGAAAACCTAGGTTCAAATCCTGTTTCTGATATTTACTGGCCTTGTGTCCACTGGCAAATCGTATGTCTGTGACCCATACAACTCTATAAATTATTGATGGATGGGAATCTATCCTCAGAAAAGAGTTCTCTTATGACAAGATCCCAGATCTCAGACTTTTGAAATTGTATCTTCATAGATTGTTAGCACTAGAAATGATCTTTAAAATTATATTGTCTGATCTCCTCATTTGACAGATGAACAAACCTTTAACGTTTCTTAAGAGAGTACTTCTAACTTAAAAAAGAAATGATCTTTGAAATTAAATTGTTCAACCTCCGCATTTGGTAGATGAGAAAACCTTCAACTTCTCATAAGAGAATGGCTTTAGCTTCAAAAAGATTTGGACAGGTCAGTCAGATTAACATGTAATCACTACTTTAGGAAATGAGCATATTATTTGAAATTCATACCAATCAACGAGATTTTTATTAGGTCTGAATTAGTACCAGGAACTGTATCTTATTCTGGAGACACCACAACACATGAAATTTCCCTGTATTCTGATGGAGGGGGACAACAGGCATACATATATGTGAAAAGACTGAGAAGGTACTAGTAGTTGTGGAAAGGATGGACATGAATGACCTCTTGCAGAAGGTGCATAGGCTGACTATTATTTTTTTAGACCTTACCTTCCATCTTAGAACCAAGAGTAATTATTGTTTCTAAGAGAAGAATGGCAAGCATTTGGCAGTTGGTGTTAAGTGACTTGCATAAGTTCTGAGACCAGATTTAAAACCCAGGACCTTCCATTTATGGCCTGGCTCTCAATCCACTAGCTGTCCCTAGACTGATTCTTAAAATTTTAGATTACAAGAGATAAAGTTGAAGACAGCTAGACTTCTGAGTAAGAATGCCCTATAGCCAGTGTATGATGGAGCATCGTGAGTGCAAAATAGTAAGTTAAGCTAGTAGGACTGAACTACAGAATTTGTGGAGGGAAATTATATATAGACTAGAAGAGTTGTGGTATGTGATTGTAATGGAATGCTATCATGCCATAAGAAATGATAAACACCCAGCAAGACATATCAAGTGATGCAGAGTGAAGAGAGCAGAACCAGGAGAACCTTGTACATAGTAACTGCAATGAAGCATTATGATCAACTGAGAATGACTTATCAAGGCAGAGATCTAGGACAACTCCAATGGACTCATGCCAGAAAAGGACATCCAGCATCATACACCGAATATCAATTGAAACATACCATTTCTCAGTTGATTTTCTCCATGAATTTGTCTCTAGCACAAGCATCATGTGTCTTGTTTCACAACATGATGCAGGCAATATTATTATGTAATTATATATGTTAAACCTATGTACAACTCTGCCTTCTATGGGAAGGGAAAGGGGTGGGCAGAGAGAAAAAAATTTTTTTTAAGTTTATTAGTTTCGTGTTGAATAGGAGACAATTGAAGAAAAAAGGAAGGTTAATGATAAATCATATTGGAAAAGAAAGAAAAGAGCTCTGGTGAATCATTTAAAAATTCAAATAAGGGAGCAAAAGAAAATGCAGAACGGGATCCTGACAAGCAAAGTAGTGGAGAACTACCATGTTAAATTAGAAATATATATGTTTTAAAAATTGTATGTAATAGTCAGAATTTCACATGTGACCCTTTTTCTGTTCTTTGATGTGGAAATGTTCATGTTTACTGATGCTTATCAAGTTCATAGTAATAAAAGAAAAACAGTTTTAAAAAAGACTAGAGAGGTAGGAAAGGGCCAGGTTGGAATCCAGATTACCTACAGAAAAACACTTGTCCAATTTATTCTTTCCCTTGACCTTTCTAGTGTTGAAGGAAATTTTGTAATGAAGCCTTAATGATTCTCTCTTTATGATGACACCAGATATTTAGAGGAGGGTGAGTAACCCCTCCATGACACTGGACAGCGTAGGAATGAGCAAACAGAAACTAGTAGGGTCTCAGTCTATTAAAGGGGACAAAGATGTGTCTTAGCTGGTTGGGTTTGTGACTAGTTTCTCCCTCTCACTGCTTATATTGACTTTTGTGATAATCGAATCCTTTATTTTACAAACTTAGCCTTGGAGACAGAATAATGAATGGATCATTGGCTGAGTTGCAGTCAATAGGCTATTATAATTTTCCTTAATACAGCAATATTGAAGCGATCTGGGCTGTTTGGAAGCTTACAATTTGCTGAATAATAAGTATAAAAATGGATATGCATAATGATGAAGGCACACATCTAAAAAGAGCCTCATAATTAGAGAAAGAAGACACCGAAGGGCTGTAAGGAGGAGAAAATTGGCCTCGAGGTTAAGTTATTTGGGAACCTAGTGAAGATCATGACTGCTCTGTGCTTGTATAAAGGGAAGTGAATTATAATGAAAAGAACAACAAACAAAAAAACTGGCCTCTTTTATCTGAAATAATTTCCATTTAGGGGATTTCATATTAAATTATGTGAAAGGGATAGTTCTAAGAGACATGCTAAAACTTTTCAAGGTTTCTGAACTGAGGTACCAGGCATCCTTGGTGCCTTGTATGATGAGATTATCCAGCCAGAAATTTAATGTGTAAAGGGGCCGTAGAGTTCACCTAATCAGGGGTGTCAAATATACAGCCTGTGGAGTACAATACTCCAGTATAGTGTGAACCAGATTAAAATGTAGCTCTCATCTGATTTAAATGTTAATTTATGGTTATTATTTTTAAAACCTTACATTCCATTTCAGTAGCAACTCTTAAGGTGGAAGGGCAAGGTCTAAGCAAATGGGGGTAAGTGACTTACCCAAGGACAAACAGCTAGGAAGTGTCTGAGGTCAAATTTGAACCCAAGTCCTTCTTGTTCCAGGACTGGCGCGCTATCCTTTGTATCTCCTAGATGCCTCAAATTATTTTAAAAAATAAACATATAAACATATGTGGTTTTCTAAGTTGTAATGTGACCCACAGCAATCCTTTACCTCTGGGCCTCAGTTTTTTCATCTGTGAAATATGCAATTAAATTGTACAATGTAATTCAAGAGATAAGTGAGAACCAGAATTCAAATCCAGATCCTGTAACTCATCAGAGTCTTTCCACTTTACTCCTGTAGCTAACATTTTATGTCATCTGCAAAATTTAATAGAAGGTAAACAGTATAGCAGTGAAAATAGTCCAGTTTCCCTTTGCTTGTCGTTACCACTGTTTACAGTGATAAAACACAATCACTTTAGTTTTTCATTTGGTGGGTTTCATTTTCTGGCTACTTTTTGTTCCCAGGCTGGCATATTTCCAGAGACCAGAACATTCTGGGGAAGACTCCCCAGCTGCCCAGATGGTGTGTTTTCAAGAAATGCAAATGAATTTTGCAATTAGCTTAGCAAAATATAATTAAGAAGGTAAATCTTTAGAAAAAAAATTATTCAATATATGAGTATATATATCCTCGTTCCACTAAGCACACCCAGGCAAGTTTTGTTCTGCAAAATCTCCCTTGTCCCTTTGCAGCAAACAGGTTTCTCTAGATGGAATATACTTTGTCCTTGCCTGGGCTGCCAAGAGATTCTAATAAAGGATTTGTCAGCCTCTTACAAGTGACAAGGGTAAGTTCCTGGATTGTTGGATTGGCATTCATTTGGCTGCCTGTGTCTACATACTGCTTGCCCTTTTCCTTTATTTCTGCCTACACACTCTAGGTTAGGGTCAAGGGTGGGACGACTAGGCAGGAAAACTCAGTGAGACTCAGACACTGAAGCAGCTATTCCTTCTTCTCCTGGACCAAAAGGTCTCAAGTTCTGAACCCAAACCTCGAAAGAAAAGGAATATCAAACTCTAAGCTCTTTTTTATATCATTTGAAAAATCATCTTTTCTCATTCACATTATACTATCTTTTCACTAAAAGTGCTTTGTAGCATATGAAGAATGGAAGGCAGGGATAAAGATGTTCTTCCATCTCTTCCTAGATGTTTTTGTACCAAATGCTCTGTAATATTTGAATAATCTTGGTCAGTTAGCAAATTGGAGTAACAATCTTACAAATTAATTAAGGGAGCGTGTCAGAGGACTAGAATATTTAAATAATATTTGACAAAATGATATCTTGGAGAAATCATAACTGTTTAAAACAAAAGATAAATTTCTAATTCTAGCTAAATCATGAGGGTTTTATTCACACTACCAAAGGATTTTTAATATTACACATTAAAAATAGAGCTCTTTTGGTTAATAGGCTTTATTAGACATAATACAATTAAAATGAATATAGATGTAATTTTTTAGGATCATGTATATCTATTCTCCCCTTTCTCCAATCTATCCACTGCATAATTGGCAAAGTCATCTTCCTAAGGATCAGGTCTGACAATGTTACTACTCTGTTCAAAAAAGGGTCAGTAGCTTCCTATTGTCTGTAAGATACAATATAAATCAATAAGCCTTGGATTTAAGAACTCCCTAATTTGCACCCACTTGCCTTTTCAAATGAGATCAAATGAGATATTTTTCAAGTTCTTGGCACAGTGCTTGGCACACAGTAGATGCTTAATAAATACTCTTCTCCTTTTTTTCTTTCCCTCTTTCCAGCCTCACTTGATACTGCTCCCCTTTATGTGCTTTACATTCTAGTTAAAATGTGCTATTACTTGTTCCCTAAACTTGTCTATCTTCTTTGTCCCTTTGTGCAAATCCTTTCTCATGATTGAATGAATTCATTTCTCATCACCTTAATTATGACTTTCTTGGTATTACTAATTCTCTCTCTGTCTTGTTGTCTCTCTCTTTCTGTCTCTGTCTCTGCCTCTCTCTTTCCCCCACCTTATCTTGTATTTATCTGTAGACATGTTATATTCTTAGATCTCAGCATAATGCCTTGTATATAATACTAATATAAGACATCATTTGATTTCTTTGGACCTATTTTTTCATCTGTAAAATAATAAAGTTATACTAGATGATTTCCAAAGTGGCTTATATCTCCAAAAATATTATACAATGAATTGATGTACATGGAAAGTAATCATTCTGGGGTAACTCACAGTGTGGAAATTTCCTTCCCTGAAGTTGCTAAGACCCAGAAAGCTGTCCTGTTGCATAAATCTTAAATAACTTCCCCATTGCCACAAAGCTAATTAAAAGAGATATGGAATTTGAATCTAGCTTTTCCTGTCTTTAAATCAAGGTCTACTTATATTATGTTCCCTTTAAATTCACCTTGCCTAAAGAAGGTGTTTATAAACAATATCTATTAAATTTGAATCTGATGATTTATACAAAACAATTTATTGTGATATACAGAAATTTTATTTTGTCAGTCATAAATAATTTCTTTCTGTAGCATGAGGGATCAAGAGCTGAACAAAAGTGGAATTTATATGCCCTTCTGGACTGTGTCCTTTCTGTCTCCAAATCTTTTGTCCTCAGCTTCCGATTTCATTCATTTTTTTCCCCTGTGTCTCCTTTTATGGATATGGCTGCCCTACCATCTTTTGACAGTTTCATGAGACTGTCAAAGTAAGAGACATTGATTAGAAGTGATTTAACATTTTTTTTTTTGCTATTACACTGGTATTCCTTCTATCACATCTAATGATACAGCCATTTTTTGGGGGTACAGATATCACAGGAAGAGACAAGTAGTGATTCACTGAAGCATTAAATGAGAGGTTGTTTAGCCCCTACTTGGACACCTCTGCTGACAAAAGACTTTTTACTTCTCTTGGAAGCCTGTTACATCTTTGGCAGATCAAATTTTTAGGAAGATCTCCCTTAGTTTGAGCTCAAATCTGTCTCATTGTAATTTTCATTTCCTAGTACTAGTTATTCTAGATTATGAACAAGGATAAGTAATACTTTCCAAAACAAAATTTCAAACATTCAGTGACTGAAATCATGCCATGCCTTCTCCTCATTTTCCAAACTAAATACTCCTTTTTAAAAATCAGAGTTTTTTGATGGATTTATGAGAAAGAACACTATCCCCATTCAGAGGAAAAACTGTGGGAGTAGAAACACAGAAGAAAAACAACTGCTTGATCACAAGTGTCAATGGGGATATGATTGGGGTTATAAACCCTAAATGATCACCCCAATGCAAATAAATATCAATAATATGGAAATAGATCTTGATCAATGACACATGTAAAACCCAGTGGGATTGTGTATCGGATATGGGAGGGGCTTAAGGGGGGAGGGGAGGGAAAGAACATGACTTTTGTAATCCTGGAAAAATGCTCTAAATCAATTAAATAAAATAAAAAAAATAAAAATTGTGAGTTGACCAACCAAAGATGGCTATATTCATGTAGTAGAATCTTATGTGCCAGAAGAAAAGATAAATATGAGGAATTTAGAGACACATGAGAAGACTAGTATGGAATAAGACAAAATGAAGAAAGCAGAGCCAGAAGAACAGCATACACAAGGATTACAATCATGTAAATGAAAGCAAGGTTAAATGCCCAGATTACTTGTGAATAACAGTCTGTCTCAGAGAACAGATAATTTTTTTTCTCTCTCAAATGAGGGATGGGGGACTTTGGATGTGGAATATTGCATGCAGTGTTGGGAATAACTGTTCCATTTTTTTGTTTTACTTAGTTGTTTTTCTTATTTAAAAGGAAGAATTTGATTGAGGGGTGGTTTAAAAACAATAAATCAATAAAAGAAAAAAAATTTAAGAAAGGTTTTGGAGACTTGGTTTCTCAGTGTCAACATAACCAATTTAAAAGTTTAAAAGTTCTACTAAATAAATCACAGGTGGAGTTTTGACCAATATCACATCATTGATCTTGTTTAACTTTTTCTTCGCTTTTGGATGGTTGACTGAATTTATCAAACTGGCCAGTTGCTTTTTCATAAAAGACATATCCTGAAATCTCAGATTTGCAGGATCTGCTAGTTCCTTTTGCCTTCTGTTTTTATATATTCATTTATATGTTATTATCTCTTACTAAAAAAAGTATTTTATGGAAAACAAGGATTGAACTTGAAGACCATCCTCTATTTTTAGCTATTTTCTCATTCTTTCAGTTCTCCAGAATTCCTAGGTTTAATGTCTGATTTGTATAATCTCATGTTCTGAACAGCCACAAATAGGCTATGTCTGTTGAGTTCTGGCAAACATTTAATAAGAACTAGCACTTATTTGACTCTTTGAGTTTTGAAAAATGGTTTACAAATGTTATCTCAATTAATCTTCCTCTGATACCCCTGGGAGATAGGTGTATTTATCCTATAATAATTTTACATCTGTGGAAATCGAGACTGTCAGGTTCAACTAGTGTCTAAGCATGTATTTAAACTCTCTACCAATGGGCCATCTAGTTGGAAGTGACCAGTATAAAGATGTGGCACCATAAGGTCTCTATGAAACAGTTCAACTCCACAAGTGCTCAAGCTCCTACTCTAATTAATCTAACTTGCCATGGAGATGTTGGGAATGCAATGACAGGTTCAGTTTCATCCTTTATTCCATCTTGTTTTCAAAGTAATTGTCTTTCAGAGGAGAGAGAATGCCGGTCAGGAAGACCTGGGCTTAAGTTCTGCTATGACATGTCCCAATGATGTGACTACTAGCAAATCACTCACCATTTTTGAGACTCATGCAAATCTCGCCGAGTATAATTTATAGACAGAATTATCTGCCTGATATATCAAGATGGAATTTTAATAGACTATTCAAGCAGGAAGAGACTTTATTCTTTTTAAGTTAAAATAATCTCACTTTTTGTCTTAGAATTAATTATATCATTTCCAAGGGGAAGAGCATAAGGTTTAGGCAATTCAGATTAAATGACTTACCCAGGGTCATACAAATAAGAAATGTCTGAGGACAGATTTGAGCCTAGGTCCTCCGAACCCCAGGCCAGGCTGTCTACTATCCATGCCCTTGGAAGGGACTTTAGAGATCACCTGGCCCAACTGACTCATCCAGCATAAGAGAAAAACTTTAACTTTTCACTCTAGATGAGCCTTGACTCCTCTAAGGAAGTCAATTAGCTTCCTGAGCCTCAGGACAGTCTTTATGACTCAGCTACTAAGTTGCAGACAGGGTGTTCCTGCTGGGATAAAGATCACATCTCCTTGGATGGATGGCTACATTCAGGAAGGAGTTACACAATAGCCTGGCAATTACCTATCAATGGCTCAGGGTTGCTAACCTGTCTGATTTTCACTATCTCTTCTTGCTCCTTGGAAACAATTGGAGAATGAAATGAAGGTCAAGTACAGGAGAGGGAACTCTGCAAGCCAAGAACTACCTTATTCTTTGGACACAGGCACTTCTTATGCACCTTGCCTTAAACTTATCTCAATGACAATATGTGCAGGTTATATATATACACATATATACAATATACCCATATGTATTTATTTCTATATAAAAATGCATAGTGTATAGATTTACTATAGTCACATAGCATATGTATTATATATAGTATACTACATGTAGCAATAATATATATTTATCCAATTTTTATTTGTTTATATAATATATATTATGTTTAATTAAATAGGATACATATGTAGCATACACACTATATATTATAGATCATACAATATACTATATATGTCATGTATATATGTGTAGGTAAATGTCTACCTTTTATATATGTATATAAAGTCATTATGAATATATGTGTGCATTTTAATTGAGATTGATATATACACATTTATATGCACAAATATTTCATAGAATTTTAAATCTAGAGCTGGAAGATTATCTAGGTGATTTCCCTCGTTTTATAGAACGACAAACTAAGGTCACAGAAGTTAGGTGACTTTCTCAAGCTCAAAGGTAGGATTTGAACCTATATCTTCTGACTCTAGCACCAGAATTTTTTCTATTGTACTATTCTGATTAATAGAATACAAGTACATACATGCATGTGTACAGTATATTGATATATATATACATGGCAAATAGTTATATATTTACATAAATATATACTGAGCAGCAAATCTGGAATTAAGAAGATCTGAGTCAAAATTTGACCAGACATCCACTGTATGACTCTGGGCAAGTCATTTAACTTCGGTGCTCCTCAGTTCCTTCATCTTCAAAATGAGCTAGAGAAGGAAATGACTGATCACTCCAGTATCTTTGCCAAGAAAACTCCAAATGGGGTCACAAAAAGTCAGCCACAACTGACGAACAACTGAATGTCACACATACAGCTACATGAGTTATAGGTGGATTAGAAATATGCTGAATAAACTTAGCCCAGTGGGAAAATGTATTCTCCAACAAACCAGGTGAACTTCTCAGGTGTCCCATTCCCAAAATGAGGTCAATGTCCTGACTTTCTCTGGCTTTTCACATGTCATAAAAATAATGAAAGTTCTATAATTATTGAACATTCTTCCTATTTGCCTTTCTTCCTATATCTCTATCCCCATCCTAATGAATCAGAGTACAGAATGGGCCACAGCTATGACCTCTAGGGATTAATAAGGTGATTCAGAGAGTCAGGAAAGAGAATAGAAGCCCATCTAGCTCAGAAATATAACTCAGCAGGCAAATAGGAAGACAAAAAGGACTAGGAAAATGAAGAGTGATTTTGTGGCTTTCAGCATGGCTACTTGGACAGTCATTTGGGCTTTAAAAATCAGGCAACATGGCTGTTCATGTCTGCAATAGACTGACCTGAGTAATGTGGGAATGGATGGTTAATAGAATGAAGAAGAAACTCCCTCAGTTGGATGCTCTGTCTCTGCCATTAAGGCACACTGTACTTTTGTGATTAATGACTTTGTGAGTGACAGCCAAAGGGAACAGGGAGTCCAAGAACAGGTAATAACGGAGATAATATTATGGATCATTGTAGTAAATTAAATTGTGGGCAATGCAATGGAAAGAAACAACAGGGGAAAAAAGGCTTGCCTGGCCCCATCACCATTTTCTGAGCCAAGTAAGTATCAGCAAAAGAAACTGTAGACTTGTCACAAACTGATGCAGATGTGATGAAGAAATCTCAGTGATCTTGGGAATGGAAGTGAGGACACAGCAAGACCCAGATCATGGCAAACCAGATGGGATCTAGTCTATAGAGATTTTGATGTTCTGTTTCAATTCAATGTCACTGACTCTCCCCCCTGCATAATTATCATGAGGGTAGATTGACTGATGAGCAAAGCAATCCATATCTCCAAGCCAGGGCCATTCTCTAAGGCTAGAAATAAATGTCACATCCGGTATAGGAAAGGTCATTGGAAGGGAAACGTTGATGAAACCCATTCCATTGCAGTATGATTTAAAGGCATGAAAAAACTTTCTTTCAAAGCTGGAAGCTTTCAAAGGCTCTTATCTGTCCTCACAGGCTGAGGTCTGAATCAAACAGTGCTTTGCAAGGAATTGGGGATGAGACTATGCATATGTGTGTCCCCAAATGTGTTTTATTAGAACAGTCTCATTTGTCAGAAATTATACTTGGGTAGGTACAATCTGGATGTTTCCTCCACTGCAAATGGATAATGAAAAACATTCAAGTTTTCAGAACAGTAAAATTAGTGATTTTGGGGGAAACAAAGTTTTGGGGAATCCTGATCTTAATTCTACTAAATCATCATTGAAGGGAATGTTTCCAGAACACATTCATTTACTGAAAGATCGTCCTTTAGAATGGATGCCAATAATCCAGGTTTCCTGAGACTTAAGCTCTATGCTTCCAAGGGTCAGAGTCCTGAAATCTTAGCCACTTCAACCAATGGCCAGGTCAAAGAATGTCAGATCAGTTCTACTCACTGTTTTCCACATTGCTTCATCTCCCATCTTACCATCTTAGTGCTGGCTATTTCCAGTGCCTTGATTGCATTCCCTCTTCACCTCTGCTTATTGGAATCTTCATTTTCTTTTTCAAGAATTGGCTCAAGAGCCATATCCTTCATGAACCCTTTCATCATTTCCCCCCTTGTTTGTGGATTCTTTATTAGAGTTACCTTGTAGTAATGTTGCCTATATTCTACATATACTTGCATACGCCCATGCCTTTTCCAGTTTTCTGTGGGAGAAAGCTCCCAGAGGACAGAGACTGTTTAGTTATGTATCCCCAGCACCTATCCCAGTATCTGAAATACATAATAAATGCTTATTGCTCACTTGCTTGATAGAAGGCAGACTCTTGTTTGTCAAAGTAATTTGTGCATTGCACTGCCTAGCTAGATCCTGCTCTGAGACCTGACTGACACAACTGCTGTTCAGACCTTGGCTTTGCTTCTGTCCCCAGGCATGGTGGTTCCTGCTTCTGACATGATCTCAGACTTTCTCTTTGATATATAGAAGTAGGCTGCAGGCTAGTTGACAGTTTTCCTCCTTTACTTACCTGGCTTCTTTCCAGTGCGTTAGGTCTAGGTGTGTTAACCTTGGTGTTTCTCTGTTGATTCCCATTCTGTTCTGTCTTCTGACTTAGAAAAGATGTAACTTCCTTTGAAGCTCCTTTCTGCTTTTGGCATGCTTTTTGAACCAATAGGTGCCATACCTACACCTGACTCTTTGCTGCTCCCATATGGCTGCTTTCCTCACTACTCTATGGACACCACAGGTTAATTCTGGGAGTTGATCATGGTATGACAATATCATCAATATCAACTTGTAGAGGGAATCAGGACAACTAGTCCAATTCTCTCATTTTATAGATGAGGCAGCTAAGGTTCAGAGAGGGAAGTGACTTGCCTCTAGGTACCTAGGGCTTTTAGTTCTGACTTTTGGGGCCAAGTAGTACCAAGCTAATTTCTCTTCTGAGAATGAAAGTTTACAGTGGCAAAACATAAATAACTAGGCTCCATCTTCCTTTCCATTTCAACATGATTCTACTTTTAAAAGCTGGTTTATTAGAATTTGTTCTCCTTGAGCATTTATACATCTATTTCCTTTTCTCTTCCTACTCTCTTCTTATGATTGTAACAAACTTGGTTGGCTAGTTTACATATGGAGCCCAGCTGATAGCACTTTTGGATCTTTAGCTATTCTCAACAACACTGGGCTATCTTGGTAACTTCATAGTCCCATTTATGCCCCAAAGAGAATCACTTAAAACTTATCCTAAAAGCTCTTTTCACATTATGTAGCCACAGTAGTACTGGGAGTTGCCTCCTGTAAAGTAAATAAAGCCTCATTGATTTCTCTGAGGCCACATAATCTATTTTGCAGAATTTTTTTCCCATAGAGTTCAAATCCCTATATGTGGCTTCAGATTGATGAGTAACTGGCATATTGGGCATAAGAGCTGTCTGGTTGAAAATAGCTGGGACGGTTGGTCAGGCTGCTTTCAGCATTCCCCTTGTTATCCAGCCTACTTGTTTATAATTTTAAAGAGCTCGGGTCTTCTCTGTCTTGTCAGGCTTGCTGCAAAATGAAAATGAAAGCACTCTACTTCCCTAAGGGAACAGAATACAGCTAACAAGGTGGAAATATTGGCCTTATCTGTAAACATTGCCTGCTATGAATTTCTAGGTAAGGACTGAAGGCTATCAACAGCTATACTAAGGTATTCCAAAAATCTGCCTACATCTGATGTGGGTTGCCTATAAGAACTGAGATGTGTAAACCTTAAAATTTCTTAGACTTATAAATGTTGGAAATTTCACCATTGGGAAATTTCATACTTGAAAATTTTCTTACTGATAGTCTATTGGAATGTGAACCCCATTGGCATGGGAGGTTCCTTCTCCTCCCTTCTTAAGATTACTTTAGGACAGAAACCTTTTGCTGAACAATGGAAAGGGCTGCAGCATAGATCAAAATTTAATTATTCCAATCTCCACCCTACTCAGGGTAACAGGATTTAGGAAGGGCTGTAGCAAAGGATCAAGATTTAATTATTTGAGAATATGACCTTCAACAGACAGGTGCAAAGCCACAGACCTCTGGGCAGTCTTGGGTTAAGCTAGAGCCACCATTGGCACAGGGAAGACATGGACAGTGATTGGTAGATGTGAGAACTGAGGGGAGGGAACTTGGATGTTTTCCTTAAAGATAGCAGGGTCTGAGGACTGGGGGGGTGGTTGGAGAGGTTTTGCTCTGAGAGGTTGTGCTCTGAGAAGCTTGCTCTGAAGGAAGCTGGAGGTGGAGGCCCCTGAGACTGTTTCTCCATTTTGGTCTGTGATAGGAACTGATCTCTTTCCTTTGCCTCAGCTATCTAAGGGCTTGGGCCTTTTGGCCCAGCCTAAACAGAGGGGGTATTTAAGCCCTATTCCCTTCTCTCTCTCTCTCTCTCTCTATCTCTCTCTCTCTCTCTCTCTCTCTAATACTTTTCTTCCTCCTGTTTGTAATTAAACTCCATAAAAGGATGACTGCTGACTTGAGTTTTCATTAAGGAATTACATAGCTGAATTCCTTGGCGACCTTAAATTAATATATATCAGTCTTTTAAAGTGATTTCCTTGTCACAGATGTAACAGTCTCTTATATTTATAAAGCTATTAAGATTCATGAAGTATTTATATCTCAACAAACCTGTGAAGTAGACAACATGAGGTTGTACTATCACTATTTTACAAATGAGGAAACTGAGTCTCAAAGAATTCATAGGAAGCCAGATTTCAAACGCTGACTTCACAATCATTGTCAAACCTCTCATTTTACAGATGAGGAAACTGAGGCATAGATTAAAATAACTTTCCTAAGGTCACATAGCTAGTAAGTATTTGGGGTGGGATTCAAATCAGTCTTCTTACTCCACCTTCATTGCTTTATCCCTTACTCCATGCTCCTTCTTGGTTACATGGTAAATCTTATAGATGGATTTTGAACTTTGGTGTTCTGATACTATACTTTTCAACATGCTGTGATGCTTCTTACAAGTGTGTATCTTTTCATTCCAGCATCTGTACTATTTGGGAAGATAATTATTGTACTTTGTATTCTCTGTGTCTAGTGTCTAGTCTTGCATGTAGTAAATGCTTACTGGTTGAATAAATCAATTCAGAGAGTAATAATTTGATACTGAGTTGTACAGAGATACTTAGTAGAGTATCCCAGGGAAGTTGCAAAGACAGGAATTCAGATATACTGTCAGGAATTCTTCCTCAAAGTCGAGCTGTCCGACAGTGGAATGGATTGCCTTAAGAGGTGATAGATTCTCCATTCTCCATTCATGGAGGCCTTCAAGAAAAGATAGGACAATCATTTGCCAGGTTTTGCCAAAGCAGCATTTCCTTTCTCTATGAATCAGTTGCTGAAGTCCTTTCCAAACATGTAAATTCTTTACCTTGGTAAGCCATGCTTGACCCTGAGCTATTAAACTTTTTTTTATACTAATGGCTTAGATAAAGGTATAGATGATATTCTTGTCAAATGGATAGAGGGCATAAATCTGGAAGCATAGTAGATAAAAGAGTCACAATACAAAATGTTCTTTTTGGGCTAAAACATAGGGCTGAAGAAATGGAATGTTCTACAGTTAACTTCCAAAAAATCTGCATAAGTACAAGATGGGAGAGGCATGGTTAGGCAGCAGTTTTTCAGAAAAGGATCTGGGATCTTTAGTGGACTATAAGTGCTATGTGAGAGCAGCTAGGTGGTACAGTGGAGCAGGGCCTGAAGTTAGGAAGATTCATCTTCCCGAGTTTGAATCTGGCCTCAGACAATTATTAGCTGTGTGACCCTAGGTAAGTCACTTAACCTGTTTGCCTCAGTTTCCTCATCTGTAAAATGAACTGAAGAAGGAAATGGTAAACCACTCCAGTATCTTTGCCAAGAAAACTCCAGACAGGGTCATGAAGAGTCAGACTGGACTGAAAGGACTGAACTATGAGTTAACAATGTAATATTGACATCAAAAAAGCTAATTAATTGAGAGGTGGTAGGTTCCCCTTGATTGTTTCTTTTCAAGTGGAGTCTCTATGACCATTTATTGTACAGTCACAGTGGGGATTGTTTATTTCAGTTATGGTCTGTATTCAATGATTGCGGAAGTCCCTTCCAAATCTAAAGTTTTGGGATTCTGAAGTCAAAGTGCTTGTTGAATTAGCTTATGTGAGAGTACAAATCAGAGCTCTAAGGACAGAGAGACTACATCTGATAAGGGTAATAAGGAAGGCTTCATGCAGGAGGAGGCATTTATGATGAGTTCTGAAGATAAGGATTTAGTACAGGAGTCACATGGATTCAAATGCCTAGTCTTCTCCTTTCTACCTATGAAACCTTGAGCAAGAACAATTTGTCTTAGTCTCAGTTTTCTTATCTATAAAATTTGAGGGCTGAACTACATGATCTCTAAGGTCCCTCCCAAGCCTATGAGACTAAGGGTGGAGAGGGTTTTCACATGTATTTGTGCAGTGAGAAGAGAACTGTTTTGTATTACAAGGAAACATAAAGAGAGTGTTTCCAGTCACTTCAAAATCCAGGCAAATGGCACTGTTAAGACAGTTTTGTTAAAAGTACAGAATTGGTAGTGATTTATATTATAGGCTAGATAGATATAGTTATATAGCTATATACATATTTAATATAACAAATGTATAATATAAACTATACCTATATAAAATAAATAATATAAATACATATTTACATTATGTAGCATAGCAAATAATTGCTTGATTTAGGATCATGAAACCCCAAGTTCAAATTCTGCCTCAGATGCTTATTAGTTGTCTGCCCTGAATGACTTACTTTCTCCAAATCTCAGTTTCCTTGTTTATAAAATGGGAATAATTAAAAGCATCAGTACCTAACTCCTAGGGCTATTATGAGGGCCCAAGGGGAAAATGTAAATAGAAAATAGCACTTAAAATATTTTTAAACATCTTTCTATGTTTACATGATTCATTTTTTCCTTTTCTTCTTCCCTCCCCTCTCCCAGAGCCAACATGCCAAATTCCCCTCGTTATACAAATGTTATCACTTGATACCCATTTCCATATCATTCATTTTTGTAATCCTTTAAAACCAAAACCCCAAATCATATACCCATATAAACAAATGATGTCATATGTTTTTTCTTCTTTGTTTCTATTCCCATAGTTCTTTCTCTCAATGTGGGTAGCATTCTTTTTCACAAGTCCCTCAGGATTGTCCTGGATTATTGCATTGTTACTAGTATATAAAGCCCATTACATTGGATCATTCCAAAATGTTTCACTTTCTGTGTGTACAATGTTCTTCTGGTTCTGTTCCTTTCACTCTGCATCAGTTCTTAGAGGTCGTTCCAGTTCACATGGAATCCCTCCAGTTCATTATTCCTTTGATCACAATAGTATTCCATCACCATCAGATATTACAATTTGTTCAGCCATTCCCCAATTGAAGGGCAACCCCTCATTTTCCAATTTTTTGTCACCACAAAGAGTGCAGCTTAGTACATTTTAGAAAGCTAGTTGTCATTAGAATGAATGTTAAGTTCTTCTTTTTTTACTTCAGGAAAAGGAATGATAATTGAATATTTCCACTCAGCTTTATTGGCATTCTCAACAGACTATCCCAGGTTCAGTAGGTTAGCCATTCACATTTTTTAAGAAACATGTAAATTTGGTTTTGGGAAGAATCATAGAGCTCATTAAATCCATCTTTGAGGGAAAAATGTTGCATTAATACTCAAAAATCAAAATTAGCCCTGCCACTGACCACCAGGGAAATGTTGGAAAGGATTTTTTATTCTCTCCAGACTTCAGTTTCCCCAACTTCAACAAGAAGGGCTTAGACTATGATGACTTTCTAAATACATTCTATATCTGGACCTATGATGCTATGATATTAGAATTAGATGATGATTAAGGTTCCTTCTGGCCTCAAGTCTGTGACACTGTGTGTGACTATGATCTTTCATTTTGTAGACAAGAAAATGGAAACTTGGACGGGGCAGTCACTTGCCCATGGCCACATAGGTAGTGAGTAGCAGAGAACCAATTCATACCTAGACCTTCTGTCATCCTACACTTTTCACTATCCCATACTACCCTCTACTAGGTGTCATTGAGATAATGGCTGGTTAACCAAATGTGCCAAAGAAGCACTTTTTGGAGTTTGTCTTATAGACCATCTATTTTCCCAACTTATCTTTTTATTTTTAAATGAAATAAAATTTTAAAGTAAAAATTTTCCTAAATGTTCCCTCTTCTCTCATTCAAATTTCCCCTGGTAGGAATTAAATTTATAAGACTGTTGACTTTAATTACAGAAGGAAGCATGAAAATCTTCTATCAAAATTTAATTGGCTGTCATAATAGTATGGCTTAGAGGTTTTCTTATCTTGCCTCTTCCATCCAGAAAGAGTAGACCCTTGGGAGCACAGTTAATGATGCTGATGGTGTACTGATTGGAGGATTATTTGTTGTTTTCTTTCTTTTTACATTTGGGACCATGTTGATGGTTTTAAAGACATCTGCATTTCTTCAACAAGCGCCTAATTCCAATCAGAGGAACTGAATATTTATTTTGTGCAGTACCTAATGCCCCAAGTATGCCTCCCGCAGCTTACTCAGGTGTCACATGATACTGTAGGAGAAGCAGCAGACTGAATTTGGAGCTGATGCCAGGCAGTCATGGCATGAGACATCCACCTAGAGTGCTAGCCCATAGTCTATGCTTTGTTTGTAAGGACCAAATTGAAGACCTTTGCCAGAAGCTTGAAAGTTCAAGAGAACCTCAGAAAGTTCATGGTCTTCTAATTTAAGAATTGGCCTAGTGGCAGAGCTGAATCCTTTCTGAAATTCATAATCACAGAGTGTCCCTGATAGCCATTCCTCATCAAGACAGTCAAGGTAGACTGGAATTCTGGGAATTTCCCAAGATGCAGTGCATAAATTGAAAGTGATGTATTATTATGTTGGAAAGAGCCCCAGATCTGAAGTTAAGAAGCATTCAATTCAACAAGCATTTATTAAACACCTGTTAAATGTCAGGAACTATTCTAGCACTTACCTCCCAGGGTTGTTGCAAGGATAAAAGGAGATAACATTTATAAAGTGCTTTGCAAACTTTAAAAGGACTGTGGAAATTCTAGCTGTGATGATAAGGAAGATGATGATGATTAATCATTATGTACTTAGATTGCAGAAATAAAAACAAAAGTTTCTGTCTAGCAAGGACCTCTGCTTCATTTCTCCTCAATCTCTTTTTTTCCTATGGTCTGATTTCTGATCTCATCTTTCAACTATTCTCCCGAAAGCTATCAATAATCTATTTCCAAATTAAATGGATTTTCTCATTCCTCATCATTCTAACCTCCCCCCCCCCCAACTTTTGGTACTGTTGTTCCTCTTTTCCTCCTTGACAATCTATTCTTTCTAGGTTTTGGTGACATTACTTTCTCCTGGTTCTCCTACCTATCTAACTACTCTTTCTCAGTCTCCTTTGATAAATTTCCATCCAGGTCATGCTCACTAAATGTACTTGTTCCTTAGGGCTCTGGCCTCATCCCTTTTCTCTTTTCCCTTTATGTTGTTTCACTTGGTGATCTCATTAGCTCCCATGGATTCATTTCTGCAGGATTCTCAAATCTGCTTATCCAGCCCAAATCTTTCTCCTGACTTCCAGTCTACCATCTCCAACTGCTCATTGATCATCTCCAACTGGATGTCCTGTGGACATCTTAAACTCAGCATGTCTAAAATGGAACTCATTATCTCCTTACACAAAATCCCTTCTTCCTCTTAACTTCCCTCTTTCTGATGAGAGCAATTCTATCTCCCCAGTTCCTCAGGCTCACAATCTTAGGTATCATCCTTGACTTTCACGATCTTTTACCCTTCACAGCTAATCTTTTCCCAGGGTCTATTGATTTTTACCTTTGTATGTTCTCTTGCTCCTATTACCTTCTCTCTTTTGACATTGCCGCCACCATAGGGCAGGCTCTCTTCATCTCATGCCTGAACTACTGTAGTATCCTATTGGTTAGTCTCCCTGCAACACTTTTCTCCTCATTCAAGTCCATCTTCCACTAATCTGTCAATGTGATCTCCCCAAAGGACTGATTTGACCATGCCATCCTCATCCTCAATAAACTCTGGTAGCTCCCCCATAAATCAAAAGGGTGAACTTATTGAGAAAATTGGGGAATTTAGTGAGCCACATTGACTTTATCTTGTGACAATTCTGGAGCTAGCTTAGTTTCTATTCAATTATAGGTCTAGTCCAATTTCTGTGTTGTAGGAAAACTTCATTCGGTTGTGGGAATTGGGAGGAAAATTTATTGTATTGTTTTAACCCAGTTCTATATGACTGGGAACTAGACTACCTCTGCCTGCTGTTTAAAGACCACTAACTAAGGATCTAGGTTATGCTGACCTGAAACCCTGTCAGACCCAAAGAATGAAGCCAGGGATTTTTTCAAAATTGTATATCTCGAACAGCTCATATGTTTTATCTGAAAATTGGCCCCATTTTGATCAGTCACTTATGGTTTCCATGTTCCTTTGATTGTTCACAGATACTTGGGAGGAATGGGGCACCTTTTTTCTGATTCTAGAGAATTGTGCTTCTTTAATCTACCTCTCCTAGCTTTGGATGTCTCTAATCTTTTGTCCAACTAGAAATCAGATCACCTAATGTTGCATCCTGGTTAATTGTTTCCATTTAATTAATTGGTGTTGTCTGATTGTTTTTAATGTATAAAAATCTGTCACCCCCTGTATTCAGGGTCCAGCCCTAAACTAGGTGAGGACTCTGGTCCTGATTTATTTGGCAAATGGCATGCATTGCTTAATAAATTGAAATGCTTGGAAGCTTGAACCATTGCTTCCTCAGTAATTTCATCTTTTACCTGCCACACTATCACCTCCAAGACTAAACATAAACTCCAAAGTCCTTCATGCCCTACCTCCTCTATTTTTCCAGTCTTTTTTGACCTTATACTTCCTTCTTGTCCCATGAATTCTCCAATTCAGTGACACTGGCCTCCTGGCTTATTTTTCCTTGTGGCTAAAATAAGATACTCCCATTTTCCAACTCTGACCATTTCCTCTGGCTTTTTCCCCAGGGATGAGCATGGCATTCTCTCCCTTCTCACCTCTACCTTCCTGCTTCTTTGGTTTCCTTCAAATCCCAGCTGAAACTCCACCTATTATAGAAAGTCTTTCTTTATCCCGCTTAATGCTAGTCTCTCTTCCCATAGATTATTTCCAGTTTATCCTGTATATAGCTTGTCTCTGCATGGTTGCTTTTCATGAGACACTTCTGGAAAGTGAGGACTATCTCAAGCCTTTCTCTATATCCCCAGTTCTTCGTACAGTGCCTGGCACATAGTAGGTCCTTAATAAATGTTTATTCACTAACTTACCTTACATAGTATAGGAAGGGACCTGTGTATAAGAAAAGCAAAGAACAAATATATACAATAAGTATAGAACAGTTTCATGGGGGATGAGGCTTCCCCACCAATTGGCACACAAGAAGTCTAGGTTTGGGCGATTATCACAATGTATGTGTCCATATGGGCAACTTATTTGTTTTCTCAGCACTACTGACCAGAGATGTTGGCTTGCAACATTCCCAAACCTCCCAAACCAAATTAAAATCAAATTGGAAATATTTGACAAAATAAATAAAAATACAGTTGAACTTTGATGAGATTAATAGGTTGTTTTTCCAAGTCAGAATGCAACTCTTAGCGATTCTTATATATGGTATAGTAACTCCTCTAATTTTTCAAACCTTTAACTTCTGTCTTAGAATGTTTTCTAAGACAGAAGAGTAGCTAAGGCTAGGCAATCGGGTTAAATGACTTGACCAGGGTCACCCAGCTAGGACATGTCCAGATTTAAACCCAGGACCTCCCAACTCCAGGCCTGGAGCTCTCTCCACCATACTACCTAGGTGTTCTGGCTCCCCTTTATATTTGAATTTGACATGACTGTTCTAGGTAGCCCTCTAAGGCTGCAAGTTGCGGAGAAAGTCTTTCCTACTTTGGTAAAAGGCATTTTCCTTACCTGGCAATTCCCTATTCCTAAACTAAAGAGGGATGGTATGGCACAGTGGATCAGTTTGGACTTGGCATCAGTTCAAATCAAGCCTCAGACATTGGTTGGTTGTGTGACGAATTGGGCGAGTCACTAAACCCAAAAAAGTATCATTTTCTCATCTGCAAAATGGTCATAAAAGTACCTATGGCAATTCTGCTTCTGGTTGTGTCTTTCACATTTGGGACCCTCCCCACCATGCCTCAGCTGCCCTCTCACCCTGGGACTTCAGTCAGCATTTAGGGTCTTCTCATCCCTCCACCTCTTCTGTTGGTAAGTTCTTCTGGGGCTCCCAGTTTGAGACTGGGCTCAGACATGCCAAACTTTTTTTCCTCCCCTGGCTTTGCTTCTGCCTCTCATCCTTCTGCCACCGTGCCCCCCCTCATCCATTCCCTTGAAGCCTTTTCTCATTAGGACAGGAACTCTTAGATCAGAGAATGTCTTCTTTCTGCTTGTATTGGTATCCCCAGAACTTAGCTCAGTTTCTGGTGTACAGTAGATGCTTCATAAAAACTTGTTCCTTTGCTTTGTCTTACCCCACAGAGTTGGGACGAGGATCAAATAAAGTATTGTACATGAAATTAGAGAGAGGTAAGGGCTGGCCATTGGGGGTTAAGTGACTTGTGGAAGGTCACTTAAAATCAATACTAAGTATTGATCAATAAAATCAATCCTGGGTATCCAAGACAGAAGAGTGGTAAGGGCCAAGCAGTGGGGGTCAAGTGACTTGCCCAGAGTCACAAAGGTTGAAAGTGTCTGAGGTCAGATTTGAACCCTGGACCTCCTGGCTCTCTCTCTATCCACCCTTCCTTGCCCTCTCTTGTCTAGGACCAGAGTCTTTAGCTCTTGGTTAGCCTTATCCTGAGAATGAAAGAGAGAACATTGGCCTCAAAAAGCTCTTCAGCATTTCTGAACTTGGCTAATTTGGGGGAAGTGAAAGCTGGCACTCTGTGCAAGGCTGGATCACTTGCCTATGCCCGTGGCATTTCCTCTAATAATGCTGCAAAAAAAAGTCCGAGGGCATTTCTGTTAACAAGTTATCTCTCGTCCTTATGAAAGTAATGGAAATCACTCTTGAAATGCACTCGGCTCCACCGCCATATAAATGACTGTGCGAGAATGAGTTAATCAGCTGTCTTTGTTCCTCGTTTTTTTCCAAGTGTGGGAGCCCTTGGCAGGCGGGCCAACCTTCTCTGATCTGCAGCTGCTGCCATTATTGCTACATGTGATGGATACGTCTGCCTGGAGAGATTTGCGACCTGACACTAATGTTGATGAACGGCTCGGAGATAGTGAGCGCCCGATAATTTCAGAAAGGCCTCTTGGATCTGGATGTGAGCGGCTGCTTTCCCGAAACGCAGCTCCAGGTCAGAGTGACATTGCTTTGGCAACTTTTCAGTGGATGGGTGAACTTGTGCGCCGAGCTTCATCTAAGACCTGATGGAAATGGAGGCAATTAAGCTATTAATTTCTTCAAGTACAACTAATTCCGGCACTCACACCAGGATTAACTGGTTGGTCTATCAGGAAGTCCAGCTTGGTTGGGGATATAAAAAATCCACTTCTTTCTGTCGTGACATTTCCCCAGGCAGCCCTGCATTGTTTTGTCAAATATGCCATTTAATTCTTAATGAGAGAAAGAAACTTCCAGCCCGCTTATTTCTTCATTAAGAAAATGATTATTAAAAATTGTATCTATGTGAGAGCAGCTGGGTGGCTCAGTGGATTGAAAGCCAGACCTAGAGAAGGAAGGTTCTAGGTTCAAATCTGACCTCAGATACTTCCCAGCTGTGTGACCCTGGGCAAGTCACTTAACCCCCATTGACTAGTGCTAATCACTCTTCTGTCTTGTAACCAATAATACACAGTATGGATTCTAAGAGGGAAGGGAAGGGTTTAAAAAAATTGTATCTATGTGTAAAAAAAAAAAGATGAAAGCATGTTCTTATCAGTAAGATTGTATACAGTCACCATAATCCTGTTTCCTAACCTGAGAAATTGAACAAGTCCAATTGTATTTGTGAAGGCGACATTGGAAGCCCAGGAAAAAGTGATGTTTTCTGTGGAATAGGTTATCTTCGTGAGCTTGACCTGCACTGAACGTTCTGCGCTTTCTCATTTTTGAATATAATTTATGGCAGGTTGCTAGAGTTTCGCCAATAATCTGTCTTCCTCTTCAAAGATACACTAGCCTGCCAAAATTTGTCCAGGACTTTTTATGTTTACCTGTGTCTTCGCAGCGAGGAAGCTGATAGAGATGAGAAGCAGCCCCAGAGGAGAACAATTGCTATTCTGTGGGTGAATGATATTAAGCTGGACCTTTTCCCAGCTGGCTTTCTTATGAGCCTGGAGGCAATGCTAATTTGCATAGTTTACAATATGTTCTGTTTCTCCATTGATATATGCATCGGCGACTATGAAGTCCTAGCCATAAATTGAGAGCTGGAGGAAATTGTAAATTAAAGATCATCTAGTTGAATCTTTCTTGTCTGACAGGAGGGGAAACTGAGGCATACAATTTTTAATTGACTTGACCTACTTGGTTAAGCAGGAAGTAGCAAAGCTGAGGAGGGCAACAAGGTGGTAAAGTGAATAGAGTGCTGGGCCTGATGTCAGAAAGACTCATTTTTTGAGGTCAAATCTGGCCTTGGACACTGACTAGCTGTGTGACCGTAACCAAGTCACTTAATCCTATTTGCCTCAGTTTCCTCATCTGTAAAATGCTGGAGAAGGAAATGGCAAACCACTCCAGGATCTCTGCCAAGAAAACATCAAGTTGGGTCATAAAGAGTCATACTTGCCTGCAAATGACAGAATAATAACAGCAAGGCTGACATTTGAATGAGAATCCTGTTATTCTTTCTCCTGTGTCAGTGTGATGTTTTGGCAAACTAATACGCATTTCCTGAAGCCCTCTGTTTTTCCTATGCTTGTTATTTTGACAGTAGCAAAAAGGTAAAAGATAATGTCCTTGGCTTACTTTCTCCCATCTTTGTAAGAGGGAAACAATTCAACCTGGCAAACATTCAGTGCCTACTATGTGAAAGGCATCATGGGGGAAGTTCACAGAGCCTGGCTTTGTGGTTTTCTTGGTGTTTGGAGACTTTTCACAAATGCAGACTAGCCTTTTGATTGAAACTTGTAGTCTGAGGGAATTGCACGGGGGAACTAAGAAATTCGGAGACCTCTCCAAATGGTCTGGTTTTGAACTCAAGCCATTCTGAATTCAAGGTTGACTCTTTATACATTATTTCTTGTCATGTTGGGAATACAGACAAAAATGAAATAGTCCCTGTTCCCAAGGAGCCCCATAATGATGATGATGATGATATATGGTATGTGCTACTATACTGTATAATATATGTTTTATATGTATATATACTATGAGGGTTAAAATTAATATACAATAACTCAAGTGTTATATTTATAAGATTTATTAAAATAAAAACTAGAGTTAAGAGGGAGCTAACTCAAGTCGTGGTCTTGATAAAGAAAATAAAAGAGGGAGGAGCTACAGAAACTTATAAACAATCTTGTAAAGATGCACATAAATGAAGGGAAAAGGATGCTGGGAAATACAAAAGGAATTCTGGGGAACATAGTCCCAGAGTTCAAGATTTTCCAACTATACAACATACTACACATAGTATATGCTACATATCCACCATATACTATATATATTATATATGTTATATATCATCATGGTTTTTATATTTTTAATAGCATTTACATAGTACTTTAAGGTTTGCAAAGTGATTTATAAATATTACCTCAATTTATCCTTCCAATAAACTTGGAAGTTAAGTGCCATTGTTATCCCTAGTTTACAGATGAAAAGACTGAGGCTGAGTGAGGCTCACAGCTGTTAAGTGTCTGAGGACAGATTTGAACTCACATCTTCCCACCTGATTTGAACTCAGATCTAGTACTTCACCTATTGAGCCACCTAGCTGTCTCTCAATTTTTTTTTCTGCTGAATTTACATACAGGAAATGAGAGAACATAGAAACAAAAGAAAAGAGAGAGGTCAGAGCCTTGAGGATTATCTGCTCATAGTTGTAGTGAAATAGATAACCCTGATATGGCTAAGAAGACTGAGAAAGAGCAATCAGTGATGGAGGAGAAGAACCACTAGAGAGATTTAAGAGGAGAGAAGAGACAACAACAACATATGCTGCAGAGAGGAGGAGAAAAGCTCACAAGAAGAACTTTTAAGAATATGCTTAAAACATGCTTAATAAATCCTTATTTCCTTCTTTCTTCCTTCCTATACAATATTTGCAGTAGAAAGAGTATTGAATCTGGAGCCAGGTGACACAGGTTCAAATTCCCATGGCATTACTTACTCCCTGTGTGTTTTGGAACAAGTTTTTTTTTCCTCTCTTGTCCTCAATCAATAAGCATCTGTTTAATATGTCTCATATTCCATATTTGCAAAAGGAGAGTGTTGAGGTAGGCGACATCTGTGGCCTCTGTTTTAAAGCTGTGAGGATATGATACTTTGGATAAGAGCTTCACATTACAATGAAATAGGATAATGGAAGAGCTATGGTAAGACCAGTGTCAATATTTTACAGGAATTTAGGGAAGGGAGGCATTCTTTCAGGTAGAGATGGTTGATGTTGAGCTAGATGTGGAAGGATGAATGAGGAAGAGAAGGGGTTATGGGTCGAGTAGCAGAAGAGACATCTTCGTTTATGATTTAGAGAAGCAATTGTCCTTTTATCTCAAGGATTAGGGTTTGGACCCCTGATTTAACTTGCAGAGGGAATCCTGGGTAAGGAGACTTCCATGACCAGGGCAAGTAGAAACTTTCCCTGCTATTTGTGGTTTTTGAGTTTCCTAGAACACTGAGATATGAAGTAACTTGCCCAAGCTCATACAGATAGTATGTATCAGAAATTGGACTTGAGACCTAGGCCCAGAGATGGGGGGGTCCTGGGTTCAAATCTTATCTCAGACACTTCCTAGCTGTGTGACCCTGGGCAAGTCATTTAACCTCCATTGCTTAGCCCATACCATTTTCTGACTTGGAACCAATAAATAGTATTGAGTCTAAGAAGGAAGGTAAGGGTTTTTCAAAAAAGAAATTGGATTTGAACTCAGGTCTTTTTGATTTCTAGGTCAACACTCTATCCATTATGTCACAGTATCTTTCAAGCTCAAAGAAATTACTATTTATTTATCTCATGAGTTTAGGCAAATTGATTCTTTTTTTCTGAAACATCTTTTTAAATGTCTGCCTAAATTTTCTGCTTTGCTTTACTCTGCTGTGTTTATGTGTTTCAGAACCATAACTAACTAGGTCATGGCATCATCAATTTGAAATCACATTAATGAGAGATTGTATTTTATTAATTGGATCTAACTTGCAGGTTCCAAGATGACCTAAAATTCCATTTTTATTTTTCTAGACAAAAGCTAAAAGAAGTAGAGTTTAGCACTGTGGTTGTCATTCAGTCATTCAGCCACATGAAACTCTTCATGACTCAATAGACCATTGCTATCCATGGTGTTTGCATGGCAAAGACACTGGCATGGTTCTCCATTTCCTTCTCCAGTGGATACTTTTGTCAGACAATCAGAGATTTGATATGCCTTCTAGACATATAGAAGTTAAATGACTTGCCCAAGGTCATGTAGCTAGGGAGTGTCTGAGGCTGGATTTGAACTTAGGTCTTCCAGATTCCAGGCCCAGTGCTCTAACCACTGAGCAACAACCACCTATTTAGCATTGCTCCTTTTCAATTTTCTAGCCATTGCCTGTAAGCACAATAAAACATGACCCCAGACCATGAACTTGAAGAAGAAATGTCAAAACCCAGCACAGAGATATTGTTCTAAAGTTTATATTTTGCCCCAGGGGTGGGGTAACAAGGAACAATGAGCTCCTTCTTAAAGATTAGTAGCACTATATAGAGTCTTTAGTTAAAGTGCTTGAAACCCTTTGGTAACTCTACTTGAGAGTAGCTAGATGGCACTGTACATAGAGTGCTGGTTCTATGTCAGGAATATTCATCCTCCTAAGTGCAAATTGGGCCCCAGACACTTACAATCTGTGTGATCCTGGGCATATCACTTAACCCTATTCACCTCAGTTTCCTCATCTGTAGAATTATCCGGAGAAGTAAATAATAAACCATTCCAGTATTCCTGTCAAGAAAACATCAGGTGGGGTCACACAGATTTGGACACGCCAGAAAAACAACTGAACAACAATACAATAACTCACTTGCTGGTGAAGTAGACCTCTTACCTATGATCCTACAGCCAGATCTGCTACATCACACCTTAGGGATCTACCAAGGAGATTTATGGGCTCTCTTTTCTCCATTGCTATTGGCTTAAGTCCTCACCAACTCTGTGCTCTTTCTTAGAGTTAGGTGACAAGGACTGGCACTTCAGCTCCATTTAATTACTTAGCATGACTTAGCTTTGCCAATGGAATATTTCTATATCTCAAAATGATAGAAAAAGGTAGTATAAACATCTCCCCTCAACATGTCAAAGACATACTCTCTTCTCCACCACCCCTGTCTCCAGAGAGAGTAGGCACAATGCACAGTCCATTTCCTATGTAGCATTGGACCCATTAAGCAAATGTACTGTCTCATTTACCATTGGCCAAAGTCCACAAGTTCATTCCAGAGGTTTGTTCTTTGCACCTGGGAGCCTCAATGATGTACTGACTTTGGAACTGAGACTCTAGGAGGCTTTGATGATGGAGCACATTGCTGACCTTTCAAACTCACAAAGGTTATAGGCTCTACTCTCCTTCACCTAAAAGAGATAAAGACCATATATCTTATATGTCATCATGACTCTCCTAGAAGCAAGTTTCCCAGGTTCTCCCCTGGGAAATTGCATTGCCTGAGTAAGCTAATGAGGTTTGCACTTTAGTTTAAAATTGCTTTGGACATCTTCCTTCCTTCCTTCCTTCCTTCCTTCCTTCCTTCCTTCCTTCCTTCCTTCCTTCCTTCCTTCCTTCCTTCCTTCCTTCCTTCCTTCCTTCCTTCCTTCCTTCCTTCCTTCCTTCCTTCCTTCCTTCCTTCCTTCCTTCCTTCCTTCCTTCCTTCCTTCCTTCCTTCCTTCCTTCCTTCCTTCCTTCCTTCCTTCCTTCCTTCCTCCCCTCCTCCCTCTCTCCCTTCCTTTCTGCCTCCCTCTTCCCTTCCTTCTCTTCTGTATTACAACCAATACTAAGTATCTGTTCCAAGGCAAAAGATCAGAACCAGGGTCACACAGCTATGAGGTATCTGAGTCCAGATTGAACTCAGGGCCTCCTGTATCCAGAACTAACTTTCCATCTACTGAGCTATCTAATTGCCCCTTTGGGCATTATTTTCATGCCTTGAACTATCACTCTTACTGGTGTCTAGGTGGACTAGCTGGAGTCAATGTGCAGGCCCTACTAATAAAGTAAAGATAACACTTTCAGGAAAAGAAGTAAAGGTGACATTTTGTACTAAATCCATAGTTTGTCTGCTCACAAAAATGTTGTCAAAAGGAAATACTATGCCAGAACTTAGTAATGGGTAAGGGCTAACTAATGTGCACTAAAATGAAACCCACATACCATCTTTTGAACTGCCATGTGCAATTAGGCATGCAATAATGAAAATGCCTTTGGCTAATTGATTAAATACCTAATTAGCTTCTTTCCCTGTTAATGCAAATAGAGCTTAGCTAAATACTAGGACAATACCATAGCATAGAATCATTGCCTCTATAGCCAAAATGTAATAAAGAGTAGTATTTGATCAATAGAGACTTGCCAATGAGCACAATTCAACAATTTTCTTAAAATTTTCTTCCATTTGCAATATTAATGCTTTGAAATACCCAAATAATTGATTCTGCTTCATTTTACTTATGTAATGGTAGGGTCTGCTTCATGTGTAGAATGCCTGTGATGCTCTTCTCCATGGGGCAATGCTGAGGAGCCTTCTGCTAGGAGAGTCATGAATGTTAGTACCTTGGAGTGTAGGCAGTAGTTCTGGCTTACTATTTCAAAGCCAGGCAGCCTATATAACCCTTAAAGTTTCTAGAGCAGCCAAAGAGATTTGTGAAATGTCTATTGTCTCCCCTCACTGGCTCAATCCTTTTCTGTCTGTGTCCTCCCCATTTTAGGGTTCTAATGAGTAGGCACCTCAGTTCTATTTACCAATTTAATATCAATTATTTGGCTTTTGCAAAGAAACACTCAAAGTTGTAGCAAGAACAAAAGAACAAGATGAATCTTGTCTCCCTCTTCCCACTGGAGACCTGGAGACACATTCTCCTGACTCTCATCCCATTCTACAGAGCGCAGGTTCGTCATTAGCACAATTCTGACATCAGTCCCACCAAATTCATGTTAAATGATGGAAGAGTTTGCACTTCAGTGACTTCGGGCTGGTGCCCAAGAAGCACTCCTTGGTCTTCTGGATGTTGATGCTGAACCACAGATTGTGGAGCTAGCAATAGTAAGATTTTCCAACTTATTGGACATATGGATTGAGTGAGAGTGAGGTGCTGAGAATTATCCTGAGCTTGTGAACCTGAGTAATTGGGATGGTAATAAAACTTTCAATTGTAATGAAGTTTAGAAATGGAGTAGATTGGGGAGGGCAGATCCTGAGTTCTTTTTTTGAGATGTGTTGTGTTTGGGGTGCCTATTTAAAGAAATTTACCCTTTCATTTTTAGCAATATCATTTTTTTTACATTTTATTATTTCTGCTTTGTGAGAAGTCTTCTATAACAAAATAAAACGATGAAGTAAAGTCAGTGATATCTCTGAAAGTTTATGTAATTTTTTGCATCTGTAGTCACCTCCCCCCACTCTTATCCCATTCTTTAACTCCATCACTTCTCTGTTATCTTGGATATCCTACTTCATTAGTCCTCTGGCAAGTGCCCCTCATATAACAGAAAAGCTTTGGGTATGGCCCCCATATCCACAGAGACCAGAACTGGAAGAAAAGACTCCAGTTATACTAAGGGATCCAAATCAGAAATAAGGAAGAATTTATTAATGGTAAGAGTGATTGAAAATTAAAAGAGATGCCAGAATGGCAGAGTGTAGCACCTTTATACTATAGATATTTATTTTTGAGAGACCATGAAAGTTAAGATTCCATCAGGGATATGGAGGAGGGGTAGGTAAGATCATAAGAGTATAAATTTAGAGACATAAGGGTCCTTAGAGATCATTTAGCCCAATCCCTTCATTTTTCATATAAATAAACTGAGACCTAGGAAGGCTAAGTGACTTGTCCAAAGTGACAAATCTTGTAAGTGTCAGAGAAGGGATTTGAATTAATTCTTTTCTTTTCAAATCTAAATCTCTTCTGTTCTACTATAGACAGATAAGAAACAAAGTAGGAGATAAAAAAAGATACTCAATATTCTAATACTGTCTTCTAGAAAACTAATACTAATTCAATTGTCTAATGCTCAGTCTAATAAATTCTTATTTATAGGAATATTTAATTTTAGGGATTTATAGTCTGACTAATCTTCACTCTCCTGCCATAGCCTCCAAAGTTCCAGGGTCATCTCTCTCCCATAATATAGCAAGAGAGTAGGACTTTGGTGCAGTGTCTTCTGAAGGTGACTAATAAAATGTTGTGTGAGGAAAGTTTTCTCCACTTCTTCCAGTCCCCTTCTGGATAATACAGCTGGCTTGCATCTGTGTGGGTCTATGTGAGACTGTGTGAGTTTTTGTTACGAGCGGATTGTGGGACTGTGGCCTACGTGCTTGATCCCAGCCAGATATGATCCTGAACTTGAACCAGATGTTCAAAAGGGGAGGTTAAAAAGCAAAGATCCAGGAAGTGTGGGTTCTCTGTTTCTCTGGTGACCAGCCAAGAAGAAGGTGGCTGAGGGAACCATGTGGATACCATCCACATGGCTAGCTAGAACAGACTTCTCTCTCTCTCTCTCTCTCTCTCTCTCTCTCTCTCTCTCTCTCTCTCTCTCTCTCTCTCTCTCTCTCTCTCTCCCTCCCTCTCTCTATCACTCCCTCCCCCCCTCTGTCTCTCTCTATCTCTCTCTGTCTCTCCCTCCCTTTTCCTATCCAAGTAAATGCTAATTAATAAACTTTATGAAAAATTAGGACCAGAGTCCTAATTTTATTTCTTTCAATGTACATATGGCACCTTAAAGAGTAGAAATACCCTAGGGGACCCACTTTTGCTTGTTCTCTTATTGTTAATAACCAAAAAGGGAGAGAAGACGAAAGGGATACTGTATACAAACTTTGCCTACTTCTCCATTTTTTCTGAAAACAGCTCTATATATTAATTAACGACATCACTAAATCAGCTGACTGTTGACACAATCTCTCATCCTATTTTTGAATGAACTTGATGGAGAGGCATCCGTAGGACATGTAGATGAGTTGAGAAGTGGTTGAATGTGGGCAGATCCAGAGAAGACTCATTAGTAGTTTGTTATCAGCTTGTAAGGAAGTCCCTTTTAAAGTATCCTTAGGGAATCAAATGTGAAGGTGGCAGAAAGCTGAGAGAGTTAGCCAACAGGCACAATGACAGTGATGAAAGCTCCAAAGTGCTCCTGACAATTTAGAATATTAGACCAAATCTATGAATAAAAGTAAAGTCTTCAACTTGGGTTCAAAATATCACCCATATAAGGTAGAGAAAGATGTTAGAGTTTTAACTGAGTGCAACATAGTGTGATCTGCTGGGCCATTTAGCTTACTGAAACCATGCAGTAAGGATGGCTTGAATGAACTAGGGCAGTGATGGCAAAAATTTTAGAGACTGAGTACCCAAACTGCAACCCTCATGCTGCATGATGAGCCACTCTCTTGCCCCAGACAGGAGAGGGAGGAAGCACTCCCATTGGGCTGCTGGGCAGAGGGGCAAGTGATGTGAAAAATATCTTTAGGTGAGGTGGAGAGGGGGAGGGGAGCAGCCCTTTCTGGCATACATACCATAGGTTCACCAACACACAATTAGGGATATTTAGTTGGAAGAAAGGAAGTCTTAACAGCATATGTTAGCTGTGTTCAGATACTGAAGAGCTGTCATGGGAAAGAAAGGATTAGATCTAGGGAACACAGAAATCCCAGATTTAGAGCTTTGGAGTTTATCTAATCCAAGCCTTACATTTTGTAAATGGGATTTTTGAGTTTCAGGTTTGGAATCGCATGTTCAAAGCCACATAGGTAGTAAGCAGAGTCTGAGTTGAACTCATGTCTTCTAACTCAGGATTCAATCAGCTGCTCCGTTGGGCTAGATTGCTCTTTGAAATTTGTGCCCCAAGGGCAGAACTAGGAAGAATGGGAAGAAATCGCAGAGGGGCAGATAAAGATTTCATATGAAGAGTATTTCTAACCCAAAGTGGAATGCCTTTTAAGGGAGCGTTCTCCCCTGTTTGTCATAGTCAGTGAACAAGCACTCAGTGGAGGACATCCAACAGTGGGGACCTTTAAACAAAGACAAGATGACTATTTGTCATGTGCACCATATTTCTAAGACAGACAACTCAACTTCAGGGTTATCCTCTCATGCAGAGATTCCAAGATCCTTTCATGTATTGTACCACATGTGAGGTAGCTAGTTGGTACAGAGAACAAAGACAGGTCTGGAGTCAGGAAGATTGGAGTTCAAATCTAGCCTCATACACTTATAAATTGTATGACCCTGGGCAAGTCACTTAAACTCTTTTTGCCTCAATTTCCTTGCCTGTAATATGGGGATAATAATAGAACCTACCCCTC